>NC_090821.1:67898720-68265847 GCF_000390325.3 Nicotiana tomentosiformis | reverse complement strand
ATTGGGGTGGCAACAACCAATGAGATTGGAATAATAATAACCAAGGGATTCGGGGGTCGGTCTTTCAAAGGCCCCCGATGTATCAACAACCAAGCAACCCGCCTCCTTATCCGTCTCAAGGTCCTAGTTCTTCCAACAATGAAATAGGACGAATTGAAAATATGTTCAAACAAATGATGGAGAAAAATGCCGACTCCGATGCTCAATTAGCCTCCCACAACACTTCAATCTGCAATTTGGAAGTTCAATTGGGGCAAATCTCGCAAGCTTTAAACACTTGTCCTAAGGGGGCACTACCTAGTGATATGGTAGTGAACCCGAAGGGTGGGAACAATACAGGACATGCCATGACCGTAACCACAAGGAGTGGAAGAGGTGGAGATGCAACCACCTAAACGCAAATAAGAATTGTGGATGATGATCTGCTGGTTCAAGAAGATGAGACTTCGAGCAATGTGGTTCAAGATAATGAAGAAGTGAGTATTGATAGTGACAAAAGTGTGGAGGAGACCGAAGAAGAAGTGAACCCATTTAGGGAGCACGTGATTGACATACCGGAACCGGTAGTGCCAAAGGACACGGCACCAATGCCAAGGCCTCCTCCTCCATACCCTCAAAGGACCGCCAATCAAAATAGTGAGAACCAATTCAAGAATTTTATAGACATGATGAAGAGTTTATCCATCAATGTGCCGTTGGTTGAGGCGTTGGAACAAATGCCCGGTTATGCAAAGTTCATGAAGGATTTGGTGACAAAGAAAAGATCAATGAATTGTGAGACTATCAAGATGACTCATCAAGTGAGTGCTATTGTGCACTCAATGGCTCCGAAATTGGAAGATCCCAACGCTTTCACAATCCTTTTCACTATTGGGAGCGCCGACTTTGCCAAAGCTCTATGTGATTTAGGGGCAAGTATCAACTTAATGCCCTACTCGGTGTTCAAAACTTTAGGAATTGGGTAACTAAGACCCACGTCTATGAGGTTGCAAATGTCGTATCGGACTATGAAGAGACCATTGGGTATTATTGATGATGTGTTGGTTCGTGTTGATAAGTTCATCCTTCAGGCGGACTTTGTGATTCTTTATTGTGAGGTTAACTATGAGGTGCCTATTATCTTGGGTACACCTTTCCTTGTTACAGGGAAGGCTCTTGTTGTGGAAGCCGGTGAGCTCACCTTCCGGGTGGGCGATGAAAAGGTGGTTTTTCATGTGTGCAAATCTATGAGACAACTAAATAGCAATGAAGTTTGTTCATTTGTGGACTTAGTGACCGAAGTGATTGTTGATGATGCTAGTGCCGTGATGAATTTTGATGATACCTTGGAAGCCGTATTGCTTAATCATCATGATGATGAGAAGGAAGGCTTTGTGGAATGTGTAAATTCTTTTCAAGGAATGGGGTCGTACACCTATGAACCCCGAAATTGTCCTTAGATCTTGAGAACCGGAAGACTCCTCCAATAAAGCCGTCAATCGAGGAGCCTCCCACTTTGGAGTTAAAGCCTTTGCCTTCACATCTCAGGTATGAGTTTCTTGGCACATATTCTACTTTACCTGTTATTCTTTCCTCTTGCTTGACTAACGTGCAAGTAGATTCTACTTTGGCGGTGCTCCAAAGGAGGAAGAAAGGTATAGGATGGACATTGGCGGATATTCGGGGTATAAGCCCTGCCTTTTGCATGCACAAGATTATTTTGGAGGAGGACTCCAAACCCTCTATTGAACATCAAAGAAGATTAAATGAAGTAATGCAAGAGGTAGTGAAGAAGGAGATCATTAAATGGTTGGATGTCGGGTGTTGTTTACCCCATTTTCGATAGCTCGTGGACCTCTCCGGTGCAATGTGTTCCAAATAAAGGGGGCATGACTAGGGCTACTTATCGGGCGGATTGGATGGTTATTTATTCTTAATGGTTTGGCTTATCGGTTATTAGCTTTTAAATGTATTAATCCGCTAGCCACCCGATAAGATATCGGGCGGATTGGTATCGATTTAGCTCTTATCGGGCAGTTTATCGGATTGTTTGCTGACCGCTGTGACTCAAAATAAAATTCCTATGCTCAGCAGACTACATTCCGGTCTATAGAATATGGCACCTAAGAAGAGATCTAAATAGAATAAATAGAGAGATACATTCCAGCGTATTTCCCAGTAGAATCATCTCTAGGGATGAGCCTATTAACAACTTATAACTATCAGAAGAAATAGAAGAGAACACTGGGTATACTACATGACATCAAAATTATCTAATAGTAACTAACTGAAATAGTAAATTATAACTAAATGTCTAATAGTAAATTAGTAATAGAGAATAGAGATAGATTACTGGAAGTGGGATAAGGATTTATGATTATTTAATATATATATATATATATATATATTCTTAACGGGTTAAAGGATTATACGTTAAGAAAATTGAATAATCCGTCCCCAAACCGATAAGTCGTTAATAAAAGAATTTCAATCTGTTCCCCGTCCGTTAAACCGTTAAACCGATACCAATAAGCCATTAAGCTTCGGTTATGGTTCGATTTTCGGTTTCTGTTTCGGTTCGGTTTTGAACACCCCTAGGCATGACTGTGTAACAAATGACAATAACGAGTTGATCCCTACAAGGATGGTCACCGGGTGGAGAGTTTGCATGGACTATAAGAAGCTCAACAAAGTCACTCGGAAAGATCATTTTCCACTTCCATTTCTTGATCAAATGCTTGATCGGTTGGCCTGACGTGCTTTTTATTGTTTCCTTGATGGATACTCCGGCTACAATCAAATTCTTATTGCTCCTAAGGACCAAGAGAAGACTACTTTCACTTGTCTATATGGTACTTTCGCATTCTCACGGATGCCATTTGGGTTATGCAATGCCCCGGCAACTTTTCAACGGTGTATGATGGCCATCTTCACCGATATGGTGGAGGATTTTCTTGAGATCTTCATGGATGACTTTTTCGTGATGGGGAATTCTTTTGATGAGTGCTTGGACAACTTGGACAAGGTATTGGCAAGATGTGAGAAAACAAACTTGGTTTTGAATTGGGAGAAATGTCACTTCATGGTCGAGGAAGGCACAGTCCTCGGCCACAAAATTTCAAAGCATGGTATTGAGGTCGATAAGGCCAAAATTGAGGTGATCTCCAAACTCCCCCCTATATCCGTGAAGGGAGTGAGGAGCTTTTTGGGTCATGCGGGGTTCTACTGCCGATTCATCAAGGACATTTCTAATGTGGTAAACCCCTTGTGCAAACTTTTGGAGAAGGATGCCAAGTTCCATTTCATTGAAGATTGTATGAAGGCATTCGAATTGCTCAAGTTTAAGTTGACTACAACCCCTATTATCACCGCACCAGATTGGAGCTTACCTTTTGAGCAAATGTGTGATGCAAATGATATGGCGGTTGGAGCGTTGTTAGGGCAACGTATCGACAAAATCTTCCATCCGGTCTGCTATGCTAGTAAGACCATGAATGATGCACATGTCAACTACACAGTGATCGAATAAAAGCTCCTTGCTATTGTTTTTGCTATGGAGAAGTTTCGCCCGTACTTAATGGGTACAAAGGTGATTGTTCACACCGACCATGCGACACTTCGATATTTTGATGAGCAAGAAAGATTCTAAAGCAAGACTAATGTGGTGGGTGATTCTTTTGCAAGAGTTTGATCTAGAGATTCAAGACCACAAAGGTAGTGAAAACCAAGTGGCAGACCACTTGTCTCGTTTGGAGGAGGAGGGGAGGACACATGATAGCCTTGAGATAAATGATTCATTTTCTGACGAGCAACTCCTAGCCATTTCTATGACCAGGATGCCATGGTTCGCTGAATTAGCCAATTATCTTATGAGTGGCATTGTACCGAATGAGTTCTCTTCAAACCAAAGGAAAAAGCTCAAATGGGATTGTCTTGACTATTATTGGGATGAGCCTTATCTCATCCGGATTTGTACCGATGGTGTGATTCGATAATGTGTACCGGAGGAGGAACAAATGAAAATTCTTGAGGCTTGCCACTCTTCGCCATATGGTGGTCACCATAGTGGAGCTAGAACAGTAACAAAAGTGTTAAGTTGTGGATTCTATTGGCCTACTCTTTACAAGGATGCTAGCGATTTCGTCAAGCGTTGTGATAAATGTCAAAGGGTCGGTGGGATTTCTAAGAAAAATGAGATGCCCCTCACCACCATCTTGGAGATTGACATTTTTGATGGGTGGGGCATTGATTTCATGGGTCCGTTCGTGAGCTCTTGTGGAACACTTACATATTGGTAGTTGTGGATTATGTGTCAAAGTGGGTTGAAGCCGTGGCTTTGCCCAACAATGAAGCTCGAATGTGGTGGAATTTTTGAAAAAGAACATCTTCACAAGATTTGGTACTCCAAGGGACATTATTAGTGATAGGGTATCGCACTTTTGCAACAAAGCTTTTGATACCTTACTTATAAAGTATGGTGTTACTCATAAAGTGTCGACCCCCTATCATCCTCAAGCATGTGGGCAAGTTGAAGTTTCCAACCGGTAGATCAAAAGTATTTTGTCAAAGACCGTGAATGCCAACCGGACGGATTGGTCAAAGAAACTTGATGATGCTCTTTGGGCTTATATGACGGCTTACAAAACACCGATTGGTATGTCTCTGTATCAGTTAGTGTTTGGGAAAGCTTGTCACCTACCGGTGGAACTTGAACACAAGGCTATGTGGGCATTGAAGAAGCTTAATCTTGAATAGGATGTCGCCGCCAACTTAAGGGTGGCACAATTGAATGAGCTTGATGAATTACGATTTCATGCATATTCAAGTCTGTCCTTGTACAAGGACAAGATTAAGTACCTCCATGACAAGTACATCCGGAACAAGGAATTCAAAGAAGGCGATCTTGTGCTATTGTTCAATTCTCGGTTGCGGATGTTTCAGGGAAAGTTGAAGTCCAAGTGGAGTGGTCCACTTGAGGTTGTGCATGTGACACCCTTTGGTGCATTAGACTTGAAGAACAAGAATGATGAAGTGTTTAGAGTCAATGGTCACCGGGTGAAATATTATCTTGGCAAGGTTGATGATGGCCACGTTGTGGCGTTGATTCATTTCAAGTGATTGATGGTAACCTGCGTCGTGCCGCGGCGTTAAATCAGGCGCTTCTTGGGAGGCAACCCATGTTTCTTTTCATTTTTTTTTATTTTCTTCCTTTTTAGATAGGTTTTGTATTGAGCTAACTGGTTTTGAAGTGAATTGCAGGAATGAGTGTGCATTGCAGGGACTATAATTTTAAAAATTGGCCAAGTGTTGAAATTATGCAGACCGCACAAAAATGATTGCAACCACAGAGAAGGCTCTTCGGCCGCACAATTCTTTGTGCAGCTGCACAACTGGAGACCCAAAAACATGAACTCTCTAAAGTTTGGATTTGCAGAAAACTGGCCAAAATGCGGCCGCACACAAAATTGTGCAGACCGCACAAATTTATGCGGCCGCACTCACTTTTGTGCGGACCGTAGAGGTTCAGTTCAAAGAGCAGGTAAAGAGTGCGGACCACACTCAAAATTGTGCGGCCGCACTCAGCTAACTTTTTGACCGACTTGGTCAAACTATAAATAGGGCTTTTAATACTATTCACACTTTACGCTCTCTGAATTCACAAGCCCTAAGAAAACACTGGCATCACAAAATAGTTCACAAATCACACTCAGTTCATCAAGTTAATTTCTCACTTGTATCATTCATTACTGGTATGTTCAATCCATGTTAGAGTTTTGTCCATTTTTCTTAATTTTTGTTTTTGTTTTATTTGATTAGTTTAGTTATTTTTAGGCCTAAAAATGTCAAATGTGCTTAATATGTGCTTAAAACTCATGTGGGTAGTTTCATATATATTCATTAGGGACTGGGTAGACCATTAATCATGTTAATTTGTGCATGCCATGTCTAAATTGTGAAAAATTGCATGAATCCTAACCTTACTATCGTAAATGTTCAAATTGTGCGACCGCACACAAATTTGTGTGATCCGTAGACCACTTGATTAGGGAAAATATTGTGCTTGAAAAGTGCGGACCACATTCAAAATTGTGCGGTCCGCAGAAATAATGTGCGACCGCATAACAATGTGTGCCACCGCACGTTTGAACTTCAAAGAATTAGTATCTCAGGATTGGACTTGTGCGGCTGCACTCAAAATTTTATGGTCTGCACTTCAGGATGTGCGTCCGCACTCACAATTATGTGGTCCGCACTTCAGGGTGTGCGACCGCACTTCAAAATTGTGTTGTTCACACTAGATAGTCTGCGGCCGCACTCAGAATTGTGTGGTCCGCACTGTCTCTTTTGATGACTGTTGTGCTGCAATTGTTCTGCAGATGTTTGAATTGTTTTGAACTCAACTAACCTATGTACCTTGTATTGTAGACAATGGTTAGATCACGTGGTGGAGGCGATACATCAAAAGGGAGAGGTGAATCCTCCCGAGGCAGAGGAAAAGGCACTCACCCTCGGGGAGTGCAATTGAAGCCCATTACTAAAAAGCTGACTACCGGGAGAGGAAGGGCCACAGAGCCCTCAGAATCTAGTTCCTATGCCCCATTAGGGAAGCCTCCGAGGGTCATTCAATGGAGTTCTAACCTGAGGTCCAGTCCCAACCATCCCAACCCACTAGGCATTATCAATTGCGCAACGAACCTACATCTAGTTCTTCTGGGGGTTCTTATGCGGGAAGCCAGGGTTTCGAGCCCTCCTCTACACCTACTCCTCCGACACCAGTAGCTATTGATGTCGATAATGATGGTAGATGGGGGAAACTCAAGTGGGCGGCCTTGAGAGGTCAAAGAGAAAGGAAATATAGGAGGATCGGTTCGTGAGCTTGATAGCTTTCAACAGGTTATGGGAATTGTGGCCCCAGAGGTCGCTCACACTTGAGAGACAATTCTTAATGAAGGATTTGGATATTTATAATCCAAATGTCCTTAGATAGTTTCGGGAGCGCAATGGGTGGAAGTGGTTCACCCACAATGTCATCGATGTAAATGAGCACTTGGTCAGGGAGTTCTACGCCAATGTGGATCACATCAAGAAGGGGACAAAAGTAACAAAGGTGAGAAATTTGAAAGTCCGCTTCGACGCCTGCTCTTTGAACACTTAGTTGGGATTTGAAGAAGTGGAGGCAGTCATATACCTAGAGCAATAGGCTCTGGGTGATGTAGCTCGCCCTTGGCTAGCTGAGATTTTGGCTGCACGAGGACCACCACCACCATGGATTACAGTAGGAGTTCCTATCCTCCGGGCTACCCTCAATTTTGAAGCTAAAGGGTGGCAAACTTTTGTGTGTAGCCGGATTGATCCGAGTTTGAATGAGAACAACCTCCCACTTCCCCGGGCAGTTCTGGTGCTTCTATTATGGCGGGGTACCCGATCAATATGGGTTCCATCATGTCAACTAACATCACATTGGCGGTCCGAAAAAGTGAAAAGTCCTACCCTTATCCAAACACCCTCACAGAGTATTTCAATGATGCCAAGGTGGAGCCGAGGCCATATGACACAAAAGTAAAGGCCAAGAATCCTTTCTCATGGTACCACCTGCAGGGTGCTAACAATCCAAAGTTCAAGGGTAAGGTCACTACCACCATTTACCAGTCTGACGAGCCATCAGTGGTGGGTTCCAAGGCTGCTGTTGAGCCATCTACAGCTCACATGCGTTCCACAGCATCCAGGCCTTCCACCGGGACAACCTCCATGTCACCACCTTCATCTTCTAGGCCATCAGTTGCAGTACCAATGCCAGCCTCATCCATTTATCCTCTCACTACGCTGTGAGTTTTTCAGACTTTGGCGAGCCTCAACAACTGGATGCAAACAACCACTTCTAAGCTGTCTGACATATTCAGTATTGTTGCAGCACAATCCTCTACCCCAGCAGCACCACAGGTCCCTCCGTCAGTGGAGGAAACATTGAAGAAGATTCTGGACAACCAAAAGACTATTATGGATACACTGGTGGCTCACAGGGGTATTATTGTGGAGTTGACCAAGCAGGTGAAGAAGATGAGGAAATCCCAGGCTTCAAAGAAAGCAGTGGAGAGCTTGAGAAAGGAGGTGACGAAGATAGCAGCAGCATGTGATTTGCCTTTTGACCTACTGATGGATCTGGATCCATCAGTACCAGCTGACCCAGCAGCACCATCAGCAGAGGCACCAGCTGGCCAGTCTGACTAGCCAGATCTCACTGCCCCCACTGGTGAGGAGATACTTCAGATGCTCACCAACCTTGTTATCCCTTAGCCCAGTGATGATGAGATACAGTTGGAGGAGACTGAGGGTGGTGATGCTGCCAGTCACCCTGAGACCACATAGGGAGTTTTCTTTACTCTCTACCTTTTTTTGTTTTGATTTTGCTAAGCACTGAGGACAATACTTGTTCTTATTCAAGGAGTGGTCTATTTTGGTTCAATTTGATGACATTTGATTACTTTTGGGCATGTAATAACTTTAATATTCTTTTTCTTTTATTTTTATTTTCTCCCTCATTTTGTATATATTCATCCCTCTTGTATATATTCTATTCCCTTAGGTTTGTATATTCATTTGCCTTACTTTCAGTAGTTTATTTCATAGCTTCTTCATTTTGTTTTCTTAATAGTATAGCTTCTTAGTTACTTTATTAGCTTCTTTTTGATTTGTTAACTTCTTTTTATGTTTTAGTGAACAATAAAACTTTGATTTTCTTAATGCTACGGTTCTTTCCAAAGGTGGGTCTTGTGTGAACCAGGTGACTCTTCCCAACGATGGATGGCGTGAAAACCTTCTTAAGGGATCGAGTCAGTTTTTGATGATTAGGTAGAAACAAGTAGTATTAATGAATAAACAAGGGTCAAGCATGCTTCACTTGGTACCAACACACTTAACTACACGCTTATGGTTAAAAACAAATTTTTGTAAAGAAATAGCCCTAGTTAGTGACCTTGTGACTCTTGTATTGACTTAGGCAATCATTGGGTGATTTAGTTGAACCATTAGTGATTTTCAATCTTGAATGCGGTTATTGTGGGCCCTCGATTCTATTCTCTTTGACAATCCGGTTATGTAAGAGGTGAGGTATTTTGTTACAAGTCCAAGTACCTGTGCAAATGATCTAGAACTTGGCCCGAATGTATTTCTAGGCGAAATTCTAAGTTAGCCTGGCTTGAGAAGTTATTGTAGGTTTTCCTTGACCTGTTTTGAAACCTTCCATGGCCCACCAATGATATCATACTTAGTAAACCCTTTTGAGCCTAAAGCCTTTTTATTCGATAACCACATTACAAGCCTTTACCCGTTTTATAGTGACTCTCTCTTGGCACCTGAACTTTCTTTAGCACTCATGTGATTCAAATGGAAAAACATAAGTTTGGGGGAGAGACGAGGAGTTTAAATATGGTTTCAAGGCACAAAAAGAGAAAAAAAATGAAGAAGAGGAAAGGCAAGGAAAAATAAAGGAAGAACAAAAGAAAATCACAAAAAGAAAGTGAATAATGTGAAAGGGTTGAAAAGATGCAAAAGAAAGAAAAAGTTTCAAAGCATGGAGAAAACAAAGAAGGAAAATATGAATAGCATGACAAAGAAAGAGTGATGTCAAGTCTCTCTAATCTCCCTAAGGGAAAAGAAAATGACTCAAAGAGTCGGCAAAGTAAGAGCCAAAAAGAGAATATGAAGTGCTAAAGGAAAAATGAACCAATTCCATTCCGATATTGCCCTCATTAATCCAAAAGCCTTCATTACATGCCAAAAAAGCCCTACGTGATTTCAAGTCGAGCAAGCTTGCATTAGTGAGGATCTACATGAGGGGAAAGCATATGGTACTTAGAGTCGGGCTTGTGACATTCTTTTGAGAGTGATGAGCGAATCTTTCTCGAGTCATTGAATTGAATTCTTCATTCGTGAGTGAGATGAGCTTCCGGAGAGTATAGGAGGAGGAGTTTGGGATCCATAGTGACATGCATAAAAGTGCGAGCTTCCTTGATGAACAAAGTCAATCCTTGATGCCCAAGCGTCACATTAGAGCCATTTGAGCTTTAACATTTAAATCATAGGCTCGTTAATGATTCATGAGCGTGTGGGTAATTGTTGGTCCCAATTGATTTATATTTGATTCAACTTAGGCCAGCTGAAATAACTCCTTTCTAGTGGAGGTGGGAATTTGCCTTAATTGCTTGAGGACAAGCAAAAGTTTAAGTTGAGGGAGTTGATAAGCAGGGATTTTGACCGCTTATTTGCTCTCTTTTACTTACGTTTTAGCTTTAAAATGCTTAAAGGTATTCCCAAGAACTAATGAAATGTACTTTTTTGCAGGAATATTGGGAAACGAGCCAAAGAAATAAAAATCAACTCTAAAAGGAGTAAAATTAGACAAGAATCAAAACCAGACAAAAAAGGCTACAGTGCGGACCGCACAATACTGTGTACAGCCGCAAACTCTAAAGATGCACTGATAGAATTTCTTCACAGAGTGCGTATAGTTTGGGAGCTTGAAAATGTGTGGACCGCACAATTATTGTGCAGCCGTAGGATGCCAAAATACGGCCGCACTCATAAATGTGCGGTCCGCAGAATGAAGCCCAGATCCAGTCCAAGAGCAAGAGTGTGGCCGCACTCAGAAATATGCGGTCCGCACAATTAGAGGAAGTGCGGTCACATCTCACTTTTATGCGACCACAGAAAGCCAACTTGATCAGCCAGTCTCAAAGTGCATACCGCACACAGAATTGTGCGGCCGCACAACCTTCGCAGAGGCAATTTTGTCATATATTTTCTGCTGGGTATAAATAGATCTTTTTATCATTTTTAATTAGTTTTGATGCACCTGAACACTTAGAGCCGTTTTTGTTTACTGTATTGGGTAACTTTGTACTAGTTCAACATTTAAACATTAGATTTTCTTTTCTTAATCAATTATTATGCATTTTATCTTAGTTTCTTCTTTAATTTCTTCATTTTTCATGATTAGCTAAACCGTTAGCTAGGGTTGTGACCCAACCTTAGTATGGGTATTTAATGGGTGATTGATTTAGGGCTTATTTATAATTGGGTATATGATATTTAGCCTAGTTCTTGCTTGAATTTGAGAATTGATGGTTGCAAATATTGATTCATGCCTCATTGACTTAGTCTATACTTGAGAAGTCTAGGAAAACTTGGCTAACAAGAAATTGGGGTGAATTCAAAAAATGGATAACCCCAATTAAAGGGTCGAATCTAGAGATAGTAAGACCCGACTTGAGCATTTATCACTTGTTTCGTGAGATACCTATTTGGAAGAAAGTCAAATTGGGCAAAATCACTCAAACTACCGAGAGGTATAGAGTGAGTAATTGCGTATGATTGCAATATTGTATCCAGATCAACCAAACATGCCCTAAAGCTCTAAATCTGTTAGGTAACCAACTAGGCGGAAATAGCAACCCTTTTATAACTTGAAAAATAACCAATACCAAAAATATTATCTCGTAGCTTTATAATTACAAGCATTAGCGTAAAAGTAGAAGTAGAAACGACAATTGAAAATGTGGAAGTATAATCTTAGGCACGTCATACATTCACACTAGGTATATACCTAATCCCACATCAAGTTCCCTGTGAAATCGATCCCGACTCGCGTTGAGTTTTTATTATTACATCGACTGCCTCGCAACCTAAATTAGTGGTGTGAGTTTGGACGATATCAATGATTCTCTCTCCTCCGGGCCTTAAAAGTTCTCTGTCTCTAGATTTACCATTCAAAGGTTCTTGGAAAAGCTTACAAAATACACAAATGGGTTTCTATGAAGTCATTATTTTTTGTTATAATTTATGTTTGATGTTTAATTTTAGTGTGATTTAAAGTTTGTATCTCGAATTTGGTGAGGATTTGAGAACTCTGTGAAAATTCTGTGATAAAAAATTAAAGATGGCTTAAATTTGGGATTTTAGTAAAATTGGTATTTGAGAAGTTGAGTTTCAATTCTTTGAGCCACAATTTAATTCAAAGTTGATTTTGTACTAAATATTGAGTTTACTACTGTCGGAAGGAAATTAAAATGACAAATACCCTTCAAAACTCCATCGTTGAGCTCGACAAAGTTCTAAAACTTAAATAGAGAAATTCAAAGCTGGTGGAGTTGGAGAAATTTGTTGTTTACATCTTGAGATTTCACTTTTTTGGTTGGTTTTCTAGTGGTTTGGCTTTTGTGTTCTAAAATGGGTGTTGAATGGTATGTTTGAGAAATGTACTATATATGTATTTTCTCGTAGAACTGTTCTATGTGGAAGGAAAGATTTTATTTTCTTATCTTAATCGTTGGTGTGACTGGAGAAGAGAAAAGTATGTTATTGTTAATCTTATTAGTATTAATTTTAAACCTCTGGCTGCAACTTTGCATATGAAAATGCTATTCTTTTCCTCGTAAGAAAGAATGAACAAGTTTTAGGTATAGATGTACGTTTTGTCCTCTATTCAATTCATGATTTTACACTGTGATTAGTAGTGGCATTAAAATGGAAAATAGTTCATGGAAGTATGATGAGAAAGAAATTATTAGCTTATGTGATACGTACATGTGGCATTTTCATGTATCAATATTAACTTTTCAATTGTGAACTAGAAATTGTAAGGCCTAGGAAATGATTAAATTTGAACTTCCATTGTGTTTTTAACAGAGAGTAGTATTCAATTGTCTAATTATTTATACGTACATATAATTGGTACTACTTCTATGTTGATACATGGGTGATTGGATTTTATCTCCATATTGAACAGAGAACTGTGGGAAGTTCAATTTTTTCTATACTTCAATCTTTTTTGTGTCTCTATCTAACTCTTACCGACCAAAAATAACCAAAATAAAAATCTTCTTAAATCTTGCTACTTTATTACCGTTTTAAATTTTAACTGATGAATTATATTATTTTTAAAAAGGAACTAATGAATGTAATCTCAAATTTTTGCAGCTCACTAAAAATGGTGTGGTCTTAATATCCAATATCATAGTGTGTGGATGATACTGTGTGATACGGCTTAAAGCTTCAGCATCTCTTCAAGCTACTGTGAAAGACTCTACAACTAGTTTCTTGTCATCTGGATTGGCTTGTTTTTGTGAACTTGGACGAGCCGCTATCAATTCAGGTAACTTCACGTTGTCTACATGGACCTTATTTCTTGTTCTTGAAAATTCTCATATTTTTTCCTTGATATATTTTGTGACTTACTAGTTTAGCTATGTCAAATTGTTGGTGAAAAGCATACGTGTATAGGTTGTAATTCGTACTTTGTAAATTGTCTTACTTTGTTGGTAAAAAAATGTGGAAATCTTGTAGTTTTTATTTGGTACTTGTATTAAGTTGTTTGTAAAAGGTATATGAATAGTTGTTTGTATATAGAAATGAGGGACAATTGTTTTTGTTTTTCTTGCTACGACACAAGCAATCTCAAATTGTTTTTAACAGATGCAAAGGTAAAATAAATAACTTTTGCAGGATTACTTTAGAGTTTGTCAATCCTCACTCACATAATTAGCAAATTTTATAGGGAATTTGCTCCTTTTCTTTTCACCTGTCAAGTTTTTCCATATGAATTTGTACATTCATCTTCCTCTTATTAAATTTGGCCAATCACATTCATGAACAAGGGCCGAGCAGTTTTAAACGTTTACATATTGTACTTCCGTTTCTAAACCAAAATGTTGTTGGTTTGTCTAATTTTGGGCTTCACTGTATCCACAAAACAGTATAAGGACTTGAGACTTATGATATACACACGACACTCTTATTTGAAAGATGTTTTTGGTATCTTTCCCTTTGAAAAGTTTAGTCTCTCCTGATACAAATATTTGCTATTTGAATATTTTGCTAGTCAAGTAGGATATTCAACATTCAATAGATAGTGGAGATAATTATTTATGAGTGACTGACTCCGTTATGTTGTTGCTAGAAAATACTACTATTTTTGGTTTTAGATCTTTCAAATCATTCCCGCAGAATTTTTACAAGGCATACCTACTTTTCACTTTAGGTCTTTGCATATCAATTTTGAATTTTTAATTGAATCACTAACTATTTTCATCATGTACAATCAAAGGTGCGCAAGAAGCCATTTTGGATTTTGAAGTTTAGCGTTATAACTGCTAGAAGCTTTCTTTTACTATTTGAGGTTGTAATTGTAGCTTGAACCATTTTTCACAAGGTCAAATATTTTCTTAAGTTCATTCTCTTCACTCCCTGATATCTTGTGGTAATTATGTTGCTCCTTATAAGTTGTTGGTTTAAAATAATATAGAAATTTACTTCAGAAAATTTTACTACTCAAGTGATCATATTGTCATCATATTAGTAAGAATATGTTATAAAAATCTATATTTATAATGTATTTTTGTATCTTTGTTTTAATTGATGCACATATTATTAGATGGATGGATCAGTCCTAAAGTTTGATAATTTTTATAAAATCCTCCTACTGAAAGGTCCCAAAGTTTGATAATTTTTATAAAATCCTTCAATTGAAAGGTCCCTTTTAGATGCTTGTGGTCGAGTGTATGTCCCAAAATTATAAGTATATTTTTTATTGTAAAATTGAAACCTAAGAGGTAAATTGATTCCTTCTTTGCAATTCTATTATAGCAAAACTTATAGAAGATATAAAGCACACTATGAGGAACAAAACAACAGAGCTAATCTTCAACGTTCAACGTTCTGGATTACCAATTGATGCTAATAATTTAGCAACATTGTAAAAGATATCATAGCAAAACTTCAATGTTCTAGATTACCAATTGATGTTAATATGAGGAACAAAAGATAATGATGAGATAAGAAATTGTAGAAGATATCATAGCAAAACTTCAACGTTCTGGATTACCAATTGATGCTAATATTTTAGCATCATTGTATTCTCGTTCATTGGGTGAAGCTTCCTCAACAGAAGCAGCAACTAATCAGTTAATTCATCGACCATCTCTTGGTAGCAACAATCAATGTTAGAATCCTCGTAATTCTATAATTGGTGCTTCTAAATTTCATATTATATAAGATGTTTGATTTTATGGGCTTGATTATGAGCATTATTCTGTATGATGCTACTACTTCTGCAATGTGCAAGATAGCTTTTTACTTAGAAAGGAACTGCACGGAGTATCCGCGAGTGTATATACTTTTAAGCATTCTAAAAATTCTTAACTTTTAAGCATTCTCAAAACCCTTAACTTTAAAGCATTCTTATGCATAGTTAGAAACTTGCATTTTTTTAAATTCATCCTAATATTCGTCTCATAACCATTCCATCAGTCCTATAAATTAATAGTTGTATTAGAATGCGAATTTAGTAGTGTCATAACATTCTGAATCATATACATACAGAGATTACAAGAGAGGTTCCTGTAATTCCTGCAATGGCATAATTGCCTCTATTTTCCTAGTTATTTTGCTATCTTTTTTATGTTTCTCCATCTTTCTGTTATTCTCCTGACTATATCTTTTTGGGTACAATGGTCGCTATTTTGTTGTTAAAGAAAAAGAATAGTATTTGCAGAAATTAGTCACAATGCTTTACATTCTTGATTGTATTTTATCATCATTATAATGAAAATGGTATTGCTAGTTTTTATGTCAATCAAAGTACTTTGTATCCATCAGGTGGACCTCTACCTTTGTGAACATAGATTGTTTGTACGCTTACCATTCTTACACCTATCTCTCAAGAAAATACTGTCTTTAATTTTGTACGCCATATGTAGCGTATCTCAAGTTTCTTTCTTGCTGAAGTGTTGGTTAAAGATGCTTAGGTTTCTGATTAAAGGAAACAACATAATGGAATTTTGTACATCTGCTAAAAAAATTTGCTGCCCAAATAGAATCTCATGGATTACTTTGACATAGTATTAAGAGATCTGTTGATGAATTTGAACAAAAAAAGTTAAGCTTTTCACTTTTGTTGACCACGATAAATAGCTCCATGAGCTGTAACTTGAAAAGAAAGGAGTACTACTTGCACAATAATTACTAATAAAAATATTCATGTTACTACAACCAAATTCAGCTAGTCTCAAGATAAAAAATGTGCTAGCAGCATATTCCATTTGTGATGCTATACATGAAGTTAAACTATATTTATGTATCTTTCTTTTTGTTGTATAAACTAGCCACAAGTTATAGCTTTCCTTCCACTTACGGTATCACTAGAATCAAATATTTTTGTGTCTACTACTTTGCTTGATGTTTATGCTAAATGCGGGTTGATGAACGATGCTTTTCGGGTATTTTGATTACATGCCTGAGAGGAATGATGTTACTTGGAGTTCAATGGTTGCTGGGTATGTCCAAAATGGCCTATATGAGGAGGCTATACTTTTAGGCTACAAAAATCGAGGGTCGATCATAACCAATTTACACTTTCTTCTATTATATATGTTTGTGTTGCATTGACTGCTTTGTTAGAAGGGAACCAGGTGCATGCTATAGTCCGGATAACTAGTTTTGGTACCAATCTTTACGTTGCTTATTCTCTTGTAGACCTATATTGTCTTTAACTAATTAGGTTACAGATAGAACGTGTGTTTGAATTATATGGAAAGTTAGTTATTCCGAATGTCCTCCCATTTGTCTTATAAGAAATGAATGTACACAACCTTATTAAATATCATATTCCAATTTAAATTATGATATCTCTAACAGTTTGTTGGGATTTTTCTCTTTTCTTTTTATTTTTTTCTACCCTCTAAATATTGTTATGCCTTCTAAATTTGTAGGTGATGAAAATGAACAAATGGGAGATGAAAGCAGTGAAGACCTCACTTAAAGAGTATAGGTTAATCTACATTGTAATGATTCGGCCGATCGTTTTGAGTATTACAATCTCGTTCCCCTATTTACTACTCAATTTATGCTTTACATTGGTTATATGACTTGGTGGGGGTAATTGGTTTGGGTCCAGTGATGTTTTGAAATTAATTGAGACACTTAGTCACCAAAATGAAAACTTAAGTTGAAAAAGTTGATCGGATGTTGACTTATGCGTAAACGATCCTGGACTAGAGTTTTGATGATTCCAATAGCTCCGTATGGTAATTTTGGACTTAGGAGTGTGTCTAGAAAATTATTTGGAAGTCTGTAGTTAAATTAAGCTTGAAATGGCTAAAATAGAAATTTAAGTTCGGAAATTTGATCGGGGAGTTGACTTTTTGATATTGGGGTCCGAATCCAATTCTAAAAGTTGTAATAGGTCTGTTATATCATTTATGACTTGTGTACAAAATTTGAGGTCAATCGGACTTGATTTGATAGGTTTCGGCATCGAATGTAAAAGTTGAAAGTTCTTAGTTTCATTAAGCTTAAATTGGGTAAGATTCGTGATTTTAGCATTTTTTGATGTGATTTGAGGCTTTGACTAAGTTCGTATGAAGTTTTAGGACTTGTTGATGTATTTGGTTGAGGTCCAGAGGGTCTCGGGTGAGTTTCAAATGGTTAACGGATCAAATCCGGACTTAGAACAAAAATTGAAAACCTGCTGCCATCTGATGCAATCGCACTTTGTGGAAGTTGGCTCGCAGGTGCGAGCTCGCAGAAACATGTTCTTCATCGCAGAAGTGACCAGGCGTGGGTTGAGGCAGAGGTCACAGAAGCGGCGTCGCATCTGCGACTCTGAGACCGCAGAAGCGCAAAGGCCGTAGAAGCAGCGTCGTATGTGCGACTCTGAGACCGCAGAAGCGCAAAGGCCGCAGAAGCGGCTTTCTCCTCGCAGAAGCGAGCCCGCAAAAGTAGGAAGGCGACCGCAGAAGCGAAAGGAGGCCAGCCTTGGCAAACCGCAGAAGCGGTTGATTTCTCGCACCTGCGAGACCGCAGAAGCGACTAAGTAAGTCGCATGTGCGGAACCCCTAGGCAGTATATATTTCGAAAGGGTTCCGAGTTTTGTAATTTTTAGACTTTCAAGCACGGTTTTGGGGCTATTTTCAGAGGGAATTCACGAAAAATCTTGAGGTAAGTCACTTATGATCATTGTTAGTCAATAATATTGGATTATCATTGAGTATTTCGACTAGATAACTTGTTTTTGAGGTGAAATTCGAGGATTTGGGCCTACGGATTTCAAAATAAGAATTTAAGATTTGGAGGTCGAATTGATATCAGAATTTGGTAAATTTGGTATGGTTGGACTCGTGGTTGAATGTGCATTCATATTTTATAACTTTTTTAGGGTTTCGCCTTTTGAGTTAAATTTCAAATTTTGTTGGAAAATTATTATTTTCATATGGAAATTAATTCCAATGATTGTATTGACTGAATCAAATTAATTGTAATTAAATACGAGGCTTTCGAAGGCCAATTCGCGAGGCAAAGGCATAACAGAGTAAAGGATTATACGGGTAGAGGTAAGTAATACTTCTAAACTTGATTCTGAGGGTATGAATCCCTTGTACGAATTGTTTGGAGATGACGCACATGCTAGGTGACAGGCGTGTGGGCATGCATCATAGGAATTGTGACTTAATTAATTCTGTGGAGTTGCATAATTAAATAAATGTCATTATCCATACATCCTCCACGTGTTAGAGAAATTGAACTGAGACTCATATTAAAGATCATGTTTAGGCTATGCGTCGATATATTTTGGGACCCACATAGGTCGTATTGCTGTTGAATTATTTGTTTATATTTAAAATTTTGTACTCAGACATATTTATCACTTGCATATCATATCTCAGTCTCTGTTGTCATTTATTGATACATCATATCATCATGTCAGATTGATTTTCATATCATTGAGAGCCCGAGAGACTCGAGATTTTGAGTGATATTTATGGGATCAGGCTGCACGCCGCAGTATGTTTATTTACTTATGCATGGATCTGGCTATTATAGCGTTTGGGCTGAAGGAGCCTCTCTGGAGTCTGCACCCCCCACAATGAGTGCAATTGATACATAGGTCTCATGAGTCATGAGTAGGTTTAGTAGAGTCTTGCGGATCGGTACGGAGACGTCTGTACTTATCTTCGAGAGGTTGCCCAACCCTTAGGAAGATTTCACTTTCTTATATTCTGTCGTGCGAATTTGTTGATTCCGAAAACTAAATTTCTGTTATTCTATTCTCTCACAGATGGTAAGGACACATACTACCGGATCAGACGGCCAACCACTAGTGCCACCAGTTAGGGTCGCGAGAGGCCGGGTCCGTGGTAGGGGTCGGGGCCGAGGTAGAGGTCAAGGTGTAGCTCGTACAGCATTTGGAACAACACCTGTAGCACCACCAGTTGCTCCAGAGCGCAGGAGAAAATTCCATAGATAGCTGAGCCGACAGGACCAGCTCAGGCACCAGCTATGCCTATTGTGATTCCAGGCCTTTAGGAGTCTCTAGAACAGATATTGACAGTTTGCACTGGCCTTGCTAAGGTGGTTTTGGATCAGGCCGCACCATCCACTTCTCAGGCCGGGGGAGGTACTCATACCCCTATTTCCCGTACTCTAGAGCAGGTAGTGCAGGGACTTCAGATACCGGGGGCACTACCAGCCCATCCAGTTACAGTTGTTCAGGCCCCGGTAGTCACCGATATGGATGATGATGAGCAGATGAAACTTGAGAGATTTGGGAGGCTTCGACCTCCATCATTTAGCGGTGCTGAGTCAGAGGATACTCAGGGTTTCCTGGATAAATGCATGTGGATGCTTCGGACAACGGGTATTCTGGAGACCAGTGGGGTTTTGTTCACTACTTTTCAAGCTGCCTTCAGATGGTGGGAGACTTATGAGAGGAGCGGACCAGTTGGCGCAACACCACTTTCATTGCATGAATTCTTCATATTATTTTTGGAGAAGTTTGTGCCAGACACCCGCAGAGAGGAACTACGCAGACAGTTCTAGTATTTACGTTAGGAGGACATGTCAGTGACTCAGTATGAGATACGGTTTTTAGAATTGGCCCGTCATGCAGTTTGATTGGTTCCGAGAGAGAGAGAGAGAGAGAGAGAGAGAGAGAGAGAGAGAGAGAGAGAGAGAGAGAGAGAGAGGGAGAGAGAGAGAGAGAGAGGATCAGGAGGTTCATTAATGGCCTCAACCAGCAGTTTCGTTTTGTTATGGCTCTGGGGAATATAGCAGGTACTAGATTTGACGAGGTGGTTGACAGTGCTCGACGTCTAAAGATGGTCTGTACTCAGGAGGGTAAGGAGAGAGAGGCCAAGAGGTCTCGTGGTCCGGGTAATTCCAGCGGCTTTCCTTCTGGGGGACATCCCTATCACAGTAGGGGTCGTCCTTATAGGCCCGCTCAGATGGCTCGTTCAGCTCATCGTGGCACATCAGCTAGCCATGGTTCATACAGTGCAAGACAGAGTCAGTCTTCTCTTAGTGCACTTCCAGCTCAGAGTTTCTCTCGTGCACATCAGTTCAGGGTTCATCTGTACCAGGTTCTTCTGGTAGTTATTCTGATTCTCGAGGTCCGCCTCAGACCTTGCCGACATTTTCAGAGAGGGTTTTCTTTGAGTGTGGAGATTTGGGTCACATAAAGGGATATTGCCATCGCCTTATAGGAGGTTCAACTCAGCAGAGGAGTCATGCTATGACTTCTACACCAGTTGATCCATCACCCGCCCACCCAGCTCAGGTGGGGCTGAGTTAGCAAGGGGTCGCCCTAGAGAGGGAGGCCGATTAGGTGTCGGTCAGGCCCGATTCTATGCTTTTCCTGCCAGGTCGGATGTCGTTGCTTCCGATACAGTGATCACAAGTATTGTCTTAGTGTGCCATAGAGAAGCTTCTATATTATTTGACCCCGGTTCCACATATTCGTATGTTTCATCATATTTTGTACGTTATCTGGATATGCCCCGTGAGTCCTTAGTTTCACTTGTTCGTGTATCTACGCCGATTGGTGATACTATTATTGTGGACCGTGTGTATCGGTCGTGTGTGGTAACTATTGGGGGACTGAATACTAGAGTGGATCTCTTACTGCTTAGTATGGTTGATTTCGATGTAATCTTGGGTATGGATTGGTTATCCCTGTGTCATGCTATTCTGGACTGTCACGCAAAAATGGTGACGTTGGCGATACCGGGATTGCCAAAGGTCGAGTGGAGAGGTTCTCCAGATTATGTTCCGAGCAAGGTAATTTCTTACTTGAAGGCTCAACGTATGGTTGGGAGGGGGTGTTTATCGTATTTGGCCTTTGTGAAAGATATTGATGCAGACACTCCTACTATTGATTCTGTACCGGTAGTGTGAAACTTTTTGGATGTATTTCCTGCAGATCTGCCGAGTATGCCACCCGACAGGGATATTGATTTAGGGATTGACTTGGTGTCGAGCACTCAACCCATTTCTTTTCCTTCGTATCGTATGTCACCAACTGAATTGAAAGAATTGAAATAGCAACTTCAGGAACTTCTTGATAAGGGGTTTATTAGGCCTAGTGTGTCACCTTGAAGTGCACCAGTTCTATTTATGAAAAAGAAAGATGGTACTATGCGGATGTGTATCGACTATAGGCAGTTGAACAAAGTTACAATCAAGAATAAATATCATTTGCCGCGTACTGATGATTTATTTGACTAGCTTCAGAGAACGAGGGTATTATCCAAAATTAATTTGAGATCCGGGTATCACCAGTTAAAAATTCGGGACTCGTATATTCTAAAGACGACAGTCAGGACCCATTATGGTCACTATGAATTTCTCGTGATGTCTTTTGGGATGACCAACGCCCCAGCAACATTTATGTACTTGATTAATAGTGTATTCCAGACGTATCTTGATTTGTTTGTCATAGTATTTATTGACGATATCTTGGTGTACTCACGTAGCTAGGAGAAACATGCACATCATTTGAGTATTGTACTATAGAGACTGAGGGAAGAGAAACTTTATGCCAAATTCTCCAAGTGTGAGTTCTGGCTTAGTTCGGTGGCATTCTTGGGACACATAGTGTCCAGTGAAGGAATTAAGGTGGACTTGAAGAAAAAAAAGGCAGTTCAGAGTTGGCACATGCAATGTTTTACAAGGCGTTTTCGGGGCGAGCCCTGGGGCAAGGCGCAACAAAAACGCCCTGAGGCGAACGTGTGGGGCAAAAGTCTCAAGAGGCATACGCCCGAGGCGCATTCTTTTAGTGATGCGTAAGCCCCAGAGACGTTTTCAAAATAAAACAAAATTTGTTGAATAAGTCATTTATAATATACCCAAATTCTAAAATGTGAGCTTGGTAATTACTCAAAAGTTTTAAAAAGGAACTGAAATGTATTAAATTTAAAAGTCAAGACCTTTTTTTATTGATTGAAGACCTAATTCATGGTCTTTCCCAATTCTTTATCTTGTCCTCTAGTCTACTAATATCTCCCAAAAGCAACAAATATTGAATTTTTTTAAACAAATACAAAGAGAACTCCATTCTCCTTCATAACAGCAAGTTCAAACTTCAAATTACAGGTTAGTCATCCTTTTTGTCCTCCATGTAGAAATCTTTATTCTTTTTGACTCAAGTTAGTTGTGCTTCTAAGTAGCGTATAATAAATTATTTTGACTAGTTTTTTGAGGGGATGGAACAACATCTATATATATATATTTCACATATTTATAGTTTTCTTCATTTTTTATGCAATTTTACCTGTTTATAAATATTTATTGTAATTATATATTTTTATAAGATATTAAAAATTAAATACCTATGGGGATTACGCCTCGCTGAGGCATATGTAAAACGCCTCGCCTTATGCCCACGCTTTTTAAAACACTGGGCACATGCCATCTTCAGCTGTTGAGATTCGGAATTTTATTGGCTTGGCTAGTTATTATCGTTTCTTTGTGGAGGGCTTCTCATCTATCGCATCGCCTTTGACTAAATTGACCCATAAAGGTGCTCCATTCAGGTGGTCGGATGAGTGTGAAGAGAGCTTTCAGAAGCTCAAAACTGCCTTGACCACAACTCTCGTTCTAGTTTTGCCTTCAGCTTCTGGTTCTTATACAATGTATTATGATGCTTCTTGGATTGGTATTGGGTGTGTCTTAATGTAGGAGGGTAAAGTGATTGCTTATGCTTCACGTCAGTTGAAGCCACATGGAAAGAACTACCATGTTCATGATTTAGAATTGGCAGCCATTGTTCATGCATTGAAAATTTGGAGGCACTATCTCTATGGTGTGTCTTGGGAGGTATTCACAGATCATCAGAGTCTTCAGCACTTATTCAAACAGAAGGATCTAAATTTGAGGCAGCGGAGATGGTTGGAGCTGCTAAAGGACTATGTTATCACTATTCTGTATCATCCCGGGAAGGCCAATATGGTGGTCGATGCCTTGAGTAGAAAGACGGTGAGTATGTGTAACCTTGCATTTATTCCTGTTGGTGAAAGGCTTTTTGCAGTTGATGTTCACACCTTGGCTAATTAGCCCGTGAGATTAGATATTTCGGAGCCCAGTCGGGTTCTGGCTTGTGTGGTTTCTCGGTCTTCTTTATATGATCGCATCAGAGAGTGCCAGTATTATGATACCCATTTGCTTGTCCTTAAGGACATGGTTTAGCACGGTGATGCCAGAGATGTTACTATTGGGGATCATGGGGTATTGAGGATGCAGGTTCGTATTTGTGTGCCAAATGTAGATAAGGTGCGTGAATTGATTCTTGAGGAAGCCCACATTTACGATATTGCATTCATTCGGGTGCCGCAAAGACGTATCAGGACTTGAGGCAGCACTATTGGTAGAGAAGAATGAAGAAAGATATAGTTGGTTTGTAGCTCGGTGTTTAAATTGTCAACATATGAAGTACGAGCATCAGAGACCGGGCGGATTGCTTCAGAGACTTGAAATTCCAGAGTGGAAATTGGAGCATATTACTATGGACTTTGTAGTTGGACTTCCACGGACTTTGAGGAAGTTTGATGTTATTTGGGTGATTGTAGATCGGTTGACCAAGTTCGAATATTTTATTCCAGTCGGTACTACTTATTCTTCGGAGCGGTTGACTGAGATTTATATCCGTGAGATTGTTCGCCTTCACGGTGTGCCAGTGTCCATCATTTTAGATCGGGGCACGCAGTTTACATCATAGTTTTGGAGAGCAGTACAACGAGAATTAGGTACACAGTTCAGTTAAGTACAACATTTCACCCTTAGATGGACGGATAGTCCGAGCACACTATTAAGATATTGGAAAATATGCTATGCGTTTGTGTTATAGATTTTGGAGGTTCTTGGGATCAGTTTCTGCCACTTGCAGAGTTTGCTTACAATAACAACTATCAATCGAGCATTCAGATGGCTCCGTATGAGGCTTTATATGGGAGATGGTGTCGGTCTCTGGTGGGTTGGTTTGAGCCGAGTGAGGCTAGACTATTGGGTACTGATTTAGTTCAGGATGCTTTGAAAAAGGTTAAATTGATTCAGGATCGACTTCGCACAACGCAGTCTAGACAGAGGAGTTATGCCGACCAGAAGGTTCGTGATGCTGCTTACATGGTAAGAGAGAAGATACTACTCCGAGTTTCGCTTATGAAGGGTGTTATGAGATTTGGGAAGAAGGACAAATTGAGTCCTAGGTATACTGGACCTTTTGAAATACTTAAGAAGATTGGAGAGGTGGCTTATGAACTTGCATTGCCGCCTAATCTATCGGATGTTCATCCAGTGTTTCATGTATCTATGCTCCGGAAGTATGTCGGAGATCCGTCTCATGTTTTGGATTTTACCACAGTGCAGTTGGATGGTAATTTGACCTATGATGTGGAGTCGGTGGCCATTTTAGACCGGCAGGTTCGAAAGTTAAGATCAAAGAATATAGCTTCAGTGAAAGTGCAGTGGAGAGGCCAATCATTCGGATAAACTACTTGGGAGATTGAGATGCGGAGCAAATATCCACACCTATTTGAGGTTCCAGGTATGATTCTAAACCCGTTCGAGAATGAATGTTTGTTTAAGAGGGGGAGAATGTAACGACCCGATGGTCGTTTTGAGTATTATAACCTTGTTCCTCCATTTACTACTCAATTTATGCTTTACATTGGTTATGTGACTTGCCGGGGGTAATTGGTTCGGGTCCAGTGAGGTTTTGAAATGAATTGACACACATAGTCTCCAAAATAAAAACTTAAGTTGAAAAGGTTGATCGAATGTTGACATTTGTGTAAACGACCCCAGAATAGAGTTTTGATGATTCCAATAACTCCGTATGGTGATTTTGGACTTTTGAGCATGTCCGCAAAATTATTTGGAAGTCTGTAGTTAAATTAGGCTTGAAAGGGATAAAATAGAAGTTTAATTTTGAAAGTTTGACTGGGGAGTTGACTTTTTGATATCGGGGTCTGAATCCGATTCTGGAAGTTGGAATAGGTGTGTTATGTCATTTATGACTTGTGTGCAAAATTTGAAGTCAATCTGACTTGATTTGATAGGTTTCGACATCGATGTAGAAGTTGAAAGTTCTTAGTTTCATTAAGCTTAAATTGGGGTATGATTCGTGGTTTTAGCATTGTTTGATGTGATTTGAGGCTTTGACTAAGTTCGTATGAAGTTTTAGGACTTGTTGGTGTATTTGGTTGAGGTCCCGAGGGTCTCGGGTGAGTTTCAGATGGTTAACGGATCAAATTCGGACTTAGAACAAAAATTGGAAACATGCTGCCATATGATGCAATCGCACCTGCGGAAATTGGCTCGCAGGTGCGAGCTCGCAAAAGCGTGTTCTTCATCGCATAAGCGACCAGGCATGGGTTGAGGCAGAGGTCGCAGAAGCGAGCAAATGGTCCGCAGAAGTGGCGTCATATCTGCGACTCTGAAACCGCAGAAGCGCAAAGGCCGCAGAAATGGCTTTCTCCTAGCAGAAGCGGGAAGGCGACCGCAGAAGCGAAAGGAGGCCATCCTTGGCAAACATTAGAAGCGGTTGGTTTCTCGCACATGCGAGACCGCAGAAGCGGCTAAGTAAGTCACAGGTGTGGAATCCCTGGGCAGTATACATTTTGTAGGGGTTCTAAATTTTTCCATTTTTGGACTTTGAAGCACGGTTTTGGGGCAAGTTTCAGAGGGAATTCACGGAAAATCTTGAGGTAAGTCAATTGTGATCATTCTTAGTCAATAATATTTGATTATCATTGAGTATTTCGACCAGATAACGTGTTTTTGAGGTGAAATTAGAGGATTTGGGCCTAGTGATTTCAAAATAAGAATTTAAGATTTGGAGGTCGAGTTGATGTCGGAATTTTGTAAATTTTGTATGGTTGGTGTAATGACCTGACCGGTCATTTTGAGAGTAATAGCCTCGATCCCCTATTAACTGATTTTCCCGTATCTTTTCTGCTTATGTGACTTGCCGTGAGGTCTTATTTTTGGTTTCAGAGTGAGTTGGGACACTTAGTTTGTAAATTGGAAGCTTAAGTCTTAGGATTTTGACCATAGTCAGAACTGTGTGAAGACGACTCCGGAATGGGGTTCCGTCGGTTCTGTTAGCTCCGTTGGGTGATTTTTTGGACTTAGGGCGTGTCCGGATTATGTTTTGGAGTTCGGTAGCTGATTTAGGCCTGAAATGGCGAAAGTCGAATTTTTGGAGATATTGACCGGTAGTGGACTTTTTGATATCGGGGTCAGAATCTGATTCCGGAAGTTGGAGTAGGCCCGTAATGTCGAATATGACTTTTGTGCAAAATTTGAGGTCAATCGGACATGATTTGATAGGTTTTTACGTCGATTGTAGAAGTTTGAAGTTTCAAAGTTTATTAAATTTTCATTGGAGGGTGATTCGTATTTTTAACGTTGTTTGATATGATTTGAGGGCTCGACTAAGTTTGTATGGTGATTTAGGACTAGTTGGTATGTTTGGTTGAGGTCCCGGGGGCTTCGGGTGTGTTTCAAATGCTTAACGGATTGAGTTTTGGACTTATGTAATTGCTGAAGTTGTATGAGTTCTAGTGTTCGGGATCGCACGCGCGAAGTGAAGGGCGCAGGTGCGCTTTTGGTCAAGAAGGTGTTGACACCTAATTTTGCCGTCATATTTTTGCAAATAAGCGTATATGCTTTCAAAATATTAACTTGTATCATTATTTAATTTACAAGATTTATGCAAGCATCTTCTATAATGTTTCATAATATTTAGAGCTTTTAAATTGATTTTTTGTATTTAAATTGCTTGAATAATTATTAATTATTCCTTCAAATTATTTTGTGATGACTCCCTAAATCCTTATTTTGCATCTATAATATTTGCTTCAGGTATTTTACTCTATTTTTTATAATTACATTAGTATTTTCAAGCTATTTGCACAATCTCACAATAATAGCCTATATTTTACAATTGTATTGCATTTGTCATTTTATTCAAGGTCAAAATAATATCTTACATTTTTATAATCTTATACTATTGTTTTAAGGTATTAATTTGCATAAACAACATTTTTATAATTTATTTAATTATTTTATTAAAATATTTTTTCCCTTAATTTCTTATTTAAAGGTTGGCCCAAATTTTGAGCAAATTTTCGGACCAAACAAGCCCCAAATCTCTAGCCCAACCCCCCTCCCCCCAAACCTCAATCCAAACGACCCCTGAAATTAACCCGGTCGCGACCTGTTTAGTAACCCGCCCCGCTGCCCCGTTCAATTTTGGTCGTTGATCTTAAATGATCAACGTCCCATAATTAACCTACCCTTTCCTTATATCCCCAATACCCCATCGCCTTTGTATCCTCACACGCTCCCATCTCTCAAACCTAAACCCTAGCCGTCCTTACTCAAATCTCAACCCCAATCCGACATTACATGGAAACCATCCATGATTCCTTTCCTTTCTTGCATACACGGAGTTACTTACCATATTTTGAACGCTACAAGTACTGGCCACTTGATTATTTATGGAAGTTGAGTCGTTGTGTTCGTTTGATTCCGATTCTGTATCATCTTCATATTTCTGACCTGATACATTAACTATCAGACTCATTGGCTTCGATTCAGCGAGAGCTTGGCCGTTTTTTGTTCCTCGTCTAAACTAGGGTTTACCCGTTTTCTCTCCTAAATTGATCTGAATCAATTTTGCATGCTTTATTTCCTTATTTTAGGTTTTATTTACTTTGTTTCCTTGTTTATTCGTCTAACTTTGCTACTATATAAACCCCTCTTCATTCCCCTTTGAGAAAAGGAAAAAACAATCGATATAATCTCACTAAAAATTTGAAACTTTGCTCTGTTAATTCCTTCATTATCCTGTTCTGTGTTTTGTGTTGGCCGGCTGAAAGCCAAGGCCACTGAGAGTCTGTTGTTCGAACTTTCTCTTGGTGCGAGCATTGCCTGGGGTTCTTTCGAAGCTCTTGGGAACTTTGACGCATCGAGGTTTCTGGGTTTTTGTGGATCTTTTGTTCTTTATTGTTATCCGTTTAACTGGTAAGCCGATTGACTTTTGCAATTTCATCCCTATGTGTCTTTGAGTTACATGTGTTCTCACCTCTAAAATCCATGGCTTAATATATTTTCTGGATTCCTTTTGTGCACGATTCTGTTAATTCTACTTTGTTCTAAGTCTCTTTAGCATTTGACTTCCTCATAATGCTGCTAGTCCTGAGATTGCCTAAGTCTAACTTGGATAATCTGACCCTCTTAAGTTTCATTTAACTAGTATATTAGTGCCTGAATGTTCCCTAAAACATGCTGATTTGCTTTGTCCTTAATCTCTATAATAAATGCTTCACACTTCTCCTAGAACTTCATGTGTTAATTATGACATGTTCCCCTGCTATTATGTCACTCAACATGATCCCCATATCCCATTAGTGATTGACTGAGATCTTAACAGCTACCTCAACTTGTTTTCTCTGCCCTGTTTGAACCATTTTGTTTTATGGCATAACTTAGATCTTCTTTAGTTAATTAGTCTATTGTGTCCATCCCAGAATCCCTACATGTGCTATTTGGTATGAACTTGCTACCTCACACTTCTCTGAATCTCTGCAATGTTTGTCTTGCATGTACAATGTGTTTCAATTTGTATTAAGATCATTCTCTATGATCTTGCTTCTGTGCTAATATGTTCCCCAGCATGTCTATGGTTCATCTGATATCCTGTTCTTTCAGTGATTATTTGGCTTGTCACAATGTGCATCCCCCATCATGTCTAAATACTGATTAGTATGACACTAGGATTCATGTTTAGCATAATCTCTTAGGTTTTAACTTGTTTGTATTGTGCATCTGTGACTGCAGACTTGTTTCTCCCCTGACCCTTCCCATATGTGGTTTTGCCATAATGTGTGCTCCCTATCATGTCTTAATGTAGTCATGTTTCCTAATGAGAATTAATATGTCTATATTATTGATGCTAAGATGTATACTTAATCTAAATTGGACTTCTTAGGTCTCAACCTGTTTGTGTTAACTTTTGTCAAACTTTACAAACTTGTTCCTCCCTCTAATTCCCCAATATGGGTTTGTTATATGCTACTTTACTAAATGTTGAAGTTCTACTGAACAAAGTCTTGTGATCTGCTTGATTAGTTATTTTGTATGCTCAACCTCGCTATGTCTATTTTATGTATAAGTGTATCACCCAACTTATGTCCCTCCATCACTATCCACCTTCCTTACTTGCTACTTATGCTATTCTGAATCCTTCATTCATAGCCGGCTGAAAGCCAAGGCTATCTAGGTTCTATTGTTGGCCTCCCTAGTATGAGCACTGTTCGGGGTCCAATTGAGGCCCTTGTGAACTCTGATACACTAGGGCTTGGTCCTTAGACACTCCCTTAATCTCAAAACTATTCCTATTAACTTCATTTCCCCTGTTATGTGTTGTGTACCTGAATTGATTACTTCAAGTGATGCAACACTTGGTGTTGTGGTTAAGTAAACTGGTTTTGGACTTCTCTATGGATCCCTGAGTCGTATATTGAATGTGGCTCTTTGTTGATGGCCTGTATACGCCGTGTAAGAGTTATTGAAGGTCCAGGCAATGGTGGATATTTGTTTGTTTGGGCCTGCTATGGGTCTATTATCACTGTTATGTAACATTTATTACTTTTACTGATTATTGGGCCTGTAATAACCTTTGTACAAATAATTGGGGTGTTAGTAAAAAGGGAATGGGTAGATTTTAATATCTACATGCAACGAGTATATAACATGCCTATAGGACTTAATAATGTATTTGCTATATGCGTTGTTCGATTACATGAGCACTATAGAAATCATGATATTAGGAGAAGCACACACACGCACACTACTTGCTTACCATTAATCATGAGTTCAAATACTATGTCTACTGCTACGTATTTATAGACAGCATGCCTATAGGAAGTAAACACTACTTCAATCTGCATGACTACTTTCAAATACATTAAAAACCTGCCTATAGAAACAAATGTCAATGGATTTTCCTTCAATTCGCCTCATTTATTCACTAGAAGTTATGCCTATAGGATTAAGGTATGATGATAAAATCAGATCTAAGTGCTGAATGTTAGAGATCCTACCTATATGATATAATTACTCGCCATAATTTGTTAATGTTAAATCGCTCAAACATTGTTTCACGCATGCTATTGTTAGAAAGCATGAATAATTATGGGCTTTTCTCTAATAGGTTTCATTGTCACTTAGTGATTCACACCTAGACACAATATTTGTAGTTTAAATAACTGGAAATCTGCAAATCTCAAATCAGCATGCAACTATCGTATAATTTGGAGATAAGCAACGCTTGGCCTCTGAAAACTGCTCGCATACCTTGATGCATTGTCACATAGAAATCATGTCTATAGGGATTTAAGTTTCTTAATTCTGAATTGCTTAACCTGAAATTTGTCTTGCGTGCATTTGTTGCTTAAGTGCGGAGGCAAACTTAAGCCCTTAACTGCCATATTTGAAGTCTAATATGTGTTTTGTATGTCGCCTAGTTTTATCATTTTGAGCAGCCTAAGTAAAGTCTAGAACCAGCCTAAATAGAGGTCAAATTCCTCCTGGACCATAGGTATGTTATGGGTAATGCACGCATAGGGTACGACTTAGAATTGAATTAGAATGCTTTTAGATAATAACTTTAGCATAGTAATCGGGTAACAGGAGATGATAGTCTGTGCCCGCTAAATAATATGAGTAACTCCCTATTCTAAGGGAGTTGCGAAGTATTATTTATGTTGCACGGAGTGATCCTTTAGACTAAAAAACTTAGGATCCCTCTATTAGAACGGAAAAATGGTTGCACCTCCCTATTCAAGATCTCTTTGTAATACAATTCTTAGATTTTGTACTATATTTGCTTACTTGATCATATAGACTAATCCATATAATTTAAGTTCGGTCGGGACCCACAGTTGTGGACCTCGAAGAGTGGCTAACACCTTCTCTTTGAGGTAACTTGAGCCCTTACCCGATCTTTGGTGACGTTGACTAGTCAAACAGAGTTATTTTCATAATAGGTACCCTAACGCACCTTAAAAAATCAGTAGGTGGTGACTCTTCTCTTTTAATATCTCCTTAAAAGAGCTGTCACGTGTCGAAGCCCGCTTTTGCAAGAAAATGGGGCACGACAGAAGGTCTGTGACCGTAGGTGCGAGAAGGGAGTCGCATCTACGCATTCGCAGATGCAGAGTGATAGTCGCAGGAGCGGTATGGGCGGCCTGGGCAAGGGTCGCAGATGCAGAAGTCAAATAGCATGAGCGGGCTCTCAAGTGCGGCCCAAAGTTTGCAGATGCAGTACCAGCCATTTAAGTCATTTTCGCACCTGCGATGATTTTCCCGTAGGTGCGGTACCACATGTGCGGTTGAAGGCTCGCAGAAGCGAGTTTACTAGGCAAAAATAGGATTTCGAGGGTTGATTTCCCATTTCGATTTTGGGAGTTTGAGAGCTCAGTTTGAGGAAAAAATTCAAGGGATTTTCAGAGGAAGCTTGTGGGTAATGATTCTTAACTCTTTTATGGTTATATCTCATTAATCTATAGTTGATTCCACCCTTTAATTAAGGATTTAAGTTGGAAATTGGGTAAAAATGGTAGAAACTTCCTAGACTAAGTTTTTGAGATTTGGAAGGAGATTTGAGGTCAGATTTGAGAAATTCTTGTATGGCTAGACTCGTGAGTGAATGGGTGTTCGTAATTTATGACTTCTACCCGATTCCGAGACGTAGGCCCGGATCAACTTGTTGGGGCAATTTTTTAATTTCTTGCTTTAGCTTTAATTTCATTAATTAGATTAATTTCTTATAGTCGTATTTATGGTATGCAATTGATTTGGGCTAGATTTGGTCCATTCAGAGTCGGATATTCATGGAAAAGACATTATTACCGATTGATTGAGCTTGGTTCACGGTAAATGGCTTGCCTAACCTTGTGTGGGGGAGATCCCCTTAGGATTTGGTATTATTGTGATATGTGAGCGCCGTGTACATGAGGTGACGAGTTCGTATACGGGCTATTCGTTGAAAAATCCGATTTATTTTACTGAGTAGCGACTTATTTCCTTTAATTTGAGTTATACCGTTTAAATGAGTATTAGTCTGTTTTTCATTCTTAATTGAGTTTTCCCAATATGCGTAGTTACCCTGTTTAGTCTAATATCGCATGTCGACGTGCTTTAACTGCTTATTTGAACTATGTGAAGCATGCCTAGTTGATTTTATGTTTTTCCTTGTTCTTTATCAGTCTTAACTGTAAAATTCTTGCTGTTAACTCTGGTATTTATCGGTTGAGCTGTGTGTTTACTTTTGAGACTACGAGGCGGTTCCTCGGGAGTTCTCCCTGCACATTTACTTTTAAGACTACGAGGCGGTTCCTCGGGAGTTCTCCCTGTATATTTACTTTTAAGACAACGAGAAGGTTCCATATTTACTTTTGAGACTACGAGGTGGTACCTCAAGAGTTCTCCCTGTATATTTATTTTGGGACTACGAGACGGTATCTCTGGAGATCACCATGTTGTTTACCCTGTGTGTTGTATTGTTGCCTTGCTATGTTTCCTTTTGTTAAATTCTAGTCTTTTATTATACTGTATGTTCTCTTGCTTTATTTACTATATACCAGTGGGCCTGACCTGACCTCGTCACTACTCGACCGGGGATAGGCTTGGCACTTACTAGGTACAGTTGTGGTGTACTCATGCTACTTTTCTGCACATATTTTTGTGTGCAGATCCAGGTACTACTTATCAGCCACGATGTTAGGTGAGAGTACTTCCTGCTGTACGGAGACTTCAAGGCACATCTGCCGCATCCGCAGACCTAGGAGTCCCCCTCTATTTCTCCTATGTCATTTACCTCCCGTACTTATTTTGTTAGACTCTAGTGTATAGAGATACTAGTTTCCTTCTGTAGCTTGTGACTTACGATGTTCCAAGTTTTGGGAAGACTATGTATTTATAGAGTATTGGTTATTGTACATGCCGAGCGGCATTGTTACTAGTTATTCAGTTATCCACTGTTGTTAGTTGCCAAGTTTTACTTTTGTCATGTTATATTTCTGCAATTTGTTAGGCTTACCTAGTCGTAGAGACTAGGTGCCATCACGACGTTATACAGAGAGAGTTTGGGTCGTGACAAGTTAGTATCAGAGCTCTAGGTTCATAGGTGTCGTGAGTCACAATCCGGTTTATTAGAGTCTCGCAGATCGGTACGGAGACGTCTGTACTTATCTTCAAGAGGCTATGGAACTGTTAGAAAAAATTATACTTCTTTGATTCCTTGTCGTGCGAAATTTGTTGACATCAAAATTCTAAACTTATGTATTCTATTCTCTCACAGATGGTGAGGACACGTACAGGCGGATCTGATGACTAGGCACCCGCGCCCCCTGCTAGAGCCGTGAGAGGCTGGGGCTGGGATAGAGGCCGATGACGTCCACGTTGTATAGCCAGAGCACCAGCACGAGCTGCTACAGAGGAGCCCCAGTAGATCCAGCTGGAGGGCAAACACTTGAGATACCTGTTGCTGCACCAACCCTCCAGGAGACTCTAGCCCAGTTTCTGAGCATGTTCAGCACCTTAGCTTAAGCTGGATTGTTTCCACTTGCTTCGGCCACATCAGGCCGGGGGAGGGGCACAGACTCCCACAGCCTGTACTCCTGAGCAGAGGGTCCTGGTTGACCAGGCCCCAGAGTTCATCCCTATACAGCCGGTGCTCTGGTTCAGCACGAGACTAGGACAACCGCTTCTGAGGCGGAGTAGCTCAGACTTGAGAGGTACAAGAAGTACCACCCACCTACCTTCAGCGGATTGGCTAATGATGATGCTTAGGGTTTTCTGGAGGAGTGTCATCGTATTCTCCATACTATGGGCATAGCGGAGACGAGTAGGATTTCTTTAACCACCTTCCAGCTTAGAGGAGTAGCCTATCAGTGGTGGCTTGCTTATGAGTTGAGTAGTCCGGATGAGGCATCTTCACTTACATAGACTCAGTTCTCGGACATGTTTTTTGAGAGAGTATCTCTCTCAGAGCCTCAGGGACTCATGGCACGCGAAGTTTGAGTAGCTGCGCCAGGGTGCTATGATTGTGTCAGAGTACGCAGTCCGCTTCAGTGATTTGGCCCGACATGCACCGGCCTTGGTTGCCATAGTTCGAGAGAGGGTTCGACGGTTTATTGATGGACTCCACCCAAGTATCCGGATTAGTATGGCCTGAGAGATGGAGATGGATATTTCTTATCAGCAGGTTGTGAGTATCGCCAGGAAATTAGAGGGCATGATTGCCCGGGATAGAGAGGAGAGAGAGGCCAAGAGGTCTCGAGGGACTAGTTCTTATTCTGGTGCTTGTGCCCCAACAGCGCGCCATGGTAGGGGTTATGGGATTCGCCCCGTTCATTCAGCTCTTCCAGCTGCCAATTGTATTCTGGTCCCTTCTAAGCCCTAGGAGCCTTATTATGCACCGCCACTATCTAGTGTGCCTCCTGCTCGGGGTGCTTTTAGTGGCCAGTCTAGCAGACCTAACCCGAGTCAGTCACAACACCACGCCCTCCGAGGGGTTGTTTTGAGTATGGCGACACCCTCCATATGGTGAGGGATTGCCCTAGACTTATGAGGGGTGCACCTCCACATACTTCTCAGCCACCACGTGCTCCACCGGGTCCTCAGGCTATGATTCCAGTACCAGCTACCACCCCACCTACTCAACCAACTCGAGGTGGAAGTCGGGGAGGTCGAGGTCGCCCTAAAGGAGGAGGCCAGGCCAGATATTATGCTCTTTTGGCTCGTACAGAGGCGGTTGCTTCAAACTCTGTCATTACAGGTATTGTTCCGGTCTGTCATAGAGATGTGTCAGTGTTATTTGACCTAGGCTCTACATATTCCTATGTGTCCTCTTATTTTTTCCCCGTATTTGGGTGTATCTCGGGATTCTTTGAGTTCCCCTATTTATGTGTCTACTCCTGTGGGAGATTCTCTTATTGTAGACCGCGTGTATCGGTCATGTTTGGTTTCTCTTAGTGGTTTTGAGACCAGAGCCGATTTATTATTTCTCAGTATGGTAGACTTTGATGTTATCTTAGGCATGGACAGGTTGTCGCCCTATTTTGCTATTCTTGATTGTCACGCTAAGACCGTGATGTTGGATATGCCAGGTTTACCTCAATTAGAGTGGAGAGGTACCTTAGAGTATACTCCCAACAGAGTTATTTCATTTCTTAAAGCTCAACGAATGGTTGAGAAGGGGTGTGACGCGTATCTAGCTTATGTGAGAGATGTTAGTATTGATACCCTTACAATTGGGTCAGTTCCAGTAGTGAGGGACTTTCCAGATGTGTTTCCAGCTGATCTTCCGGGCATGCCGTCCGACAGAGATATTGATTTTGGCATTGATTTGTTGCCGGGCACTCAGCCCATCTCTATTCCTCCGTATCGTAGGGATCTTCCTGAATTGAAGGAGTTGAAGGAGAAGTTACATGAGTTGCTTGATAAGGGCTTCATTCGGCCCAATGTGTAACTTTAAGGTGCTCCTGTCTTATTTGTGAAGAAGAAGGATGGTTCTATGCGGATGTGTATTGATTACCGCTAGTTGAACAAAGTTACATTGAAGAACAAGGATCCTTTGCTTCATATTGATGACGTATTTGATTAGTTGCAGGGTGCCAGAGTGTTTTCCAAGATTGACTTACGTTCAAGCTATCATCAGTTGAAGATGCGGGAGCCAGATATCCCGAAGACTGCTTTTAGGACTCGGTATGGCCACTACGAGTTTCTTGTGATATCTTTTGGGCTGATCAATGCCCCAACAGCTTTTATGCATTTGATGCATAGTGTGTTCCGGCCTTATCTTGACTCATTCGTCATTGTGTTTATTGACGATATTCTGGTGTACTCCCAGACTCGGGAGGATCATGAGCAGCACCTGAGGACTGCGCTTCAGACCTTGAGAGAAAAGAAGTTATATGCAAAATTTTCAAAGTGTGAGTTCTGGCTAGACATAGTGGCATTCTTGGGTCATGTAGTATCGAGGGATACGGGTGGATCCGAAGAAGGTGGAAGCAGTGTAGAGTTGGCCTAGACCGTCATCAGCTACAGAGATCTGGAGTTTTCTTGGTTTGGCGGGGTATTACCATCGATTTGTAGAGGGTTTCTCATCTATTGCAGCACCTATGACCAGGCTGACCCAGAAGGGTGCTCCGTTTAGGTGGATAGAGGAATATGAAGAGAGCTTTCATGAGCTCAAGACAGCTTTGACTAAAGCCCCAGTATTGGTATTGCCTACAGGTTCGGGGTCTTATACTGTATATTGTGATACATCGCGGATTGGTCTCGGTGCGGTGTTGATGCAGTACGGTAGGGTGATTGCCTACACGTCCAGACAATTGAAGATGCATGAAAAGAACTATCCTGTCCACGACCTTGAGTTAGAAGATATTGTTCATGCCTTGAAATTTTGGCGGCACTATTTGTAGAGTGTCCCTTGTGAAATTTACACCGATCACCAGAGTTTGCAACTTTTGTTCAAGCAGAAGGATCTTAACTTGCATTAGCAGAGGTGGTTTGAGCTATTGAAGGACTATGATATCACCATTTTGTACCATCCGGGGAAGGCCAATATGGTGGCCGATGCTTTGAGTCGTCGGGCGGGGAGTTTGGGGAGCTTAGCCTATTTACCAGCAGCAGAGAAGCCATTGGCGTTGGATGTTCAGGCCTTAGACAGCTAGTTTGTGAGATTGGATATTTCTGAGCAGGGTCTAGTATTGTCTTGTGTGGTCTCTCGATTTTCTCTTTATGATCGTATCAGGGAGCGTCAGTATGATGACCCCCATCTGCTTGTCCTTAAGAACATGATCCAACACGGTGATGCGAAGGAGGTCACTATTGGGGATGATGGTGCATTGAGGATGCAGGGCAGGTTATGTGTGCCCAATGTAGATGGTTTGCAAGAGTTGATTCTTCGGGAGGCTCACAGTTCGCGGTACTCCATTCATCCGGGTGTCGCGAAGATGTACCAGGACTTGAGACAACATTACTGGTAGAGAAGAATGAAGAAGGACATAGTGAAACATGTAGCTTAGTGTCTAAATTGCTAGCAGGGGAAGTATGAGCATCAGCTGCCAGGTGAGTTGCTTTAGAAGTTAGAGATTCCGGAGTGGAAATGAGAGCGGATCACTATGGATTTCGTTGTTGGACTCCCATGGACTCAGCGGAGGTTTGATGCAGTTTGGGTGATTGTGGATAGGCTGACTAAGTCATCTCATTTCTTTCCTGTGAAGACTACCTATTCTTCCGAGCAGCTGACTCAAATTTATATCCGCAAAATTGTCAGGCTTCATGGCGTACCAGTATCTATCATCTCTGATCGGGATACGTAGGTTACATCACGGTTCTAGAGGACTGTACAGTAGGAGTTGGGTACTCGGGTTGAGTTGAGCACATCATTTCACCCTCAAACGGACGGACAGTCCGAGCGCACTATTCAGATACTGGAAGATATGCTTCGTGTTTGTGTGATAGATTTTAGAGGTGCTTAGGATTAGTTCTTGCCACTTACGGAGTTTTCCTACAACAACAATTATCAGTTGAGCATTCAGATGGCACCGTATGAGGCTCTATATGGTAGGCGGTGTCGGTCTCCAGTGGGTTGGTTCGAGCCAGGTGAGGCTAAGTTACTGGGTACACACTTGGTTCAGGATGCCCTGGATAAGGTGAAGGTAATTCAGGATCGACTTCGCACAGCCCAATCCAGAAAGAAGAGTTATGCGGATCGAAAGGTTTGCGATGTTGCATTCATGGTTGGAGAGTAGGTCTTGCTCCGAGTTTCACCTATGAAGGGCGTTATGAGGTTCGGAAATAAGGGCAAGCTGAGCCCAAGTTTTATCCGCCCATTTGAGGTGTTGCAGCGAGTTGGGGAGGTTGATTATGAGCTTGCCTTGCCTCCCAGTCTTGTAGGGGTCCATCCAGTATTCCATGTTTCTATGCTCTGGAAGTATCACGACGATCCGGCTCATGTGTTGGATTTCAGCTCAGTCCAGTTGGACAAAGATCTATCTTATGTTGAGGAGCCAGTGGCTATTCTGGACAGGCAGGTTCAAAAGTTGAGGTCAAAGAATATTGCTTCCATGAAGGTTCAGTGGAGGGGCCAACCGGTCGAGGAGGCGACTTGGGAGACCGAGCAGGATATGCGCAGCCTTTACCCTCATCTTTTCACCACTTCATGTATGTCTTTATGATCGTTCGAGGACAAACGATTATTTTAAAAGGGGGAGGATGTAACGACCCGGCCGGTCGTTTTGAGAGTCATATCCCCGATCCCCTATTAAGTATCGGGAGGTCTTGTTTTTGGTTTCGTAGTGAGTTGGGACACTTAGTCCCTAAAATGGAAGCTTAAGTTTTAGGATTTTGGCCGTAGTCGGAACTGTGTGAAGACGACTCCGGAACGGGGTTCTGTCGGTTCTGTTAGTTCCATTGGGTGATTTTGGACTTAGGGGCGTGTCCGGATTGTGTTTTGGAGGTCGGTAGCTGATTTAGGCTTGAAATGGCGAAAGTCAAATTTTTGGAGATTTTGATCGGTAGTGGACTTTTTGAAATCGGGGTCGGAATTCGATTCCGGATGTTAGAGTAGGTCCGTAATGTCGAATATGACTTGTGTGCAAAATTTGAGGTCAATTGGACGTGATTTGATAGGTTTCAGCGTCAGTTGTAAAAGTTTGAAGTTTCAAAGTTCATTAAGTTTGAATTGGAGAATAATTCGTGTTTTTAGCATTGTTTGTTGTGATTTGAGGGCTCGACTATTTAGGACTAGTTGGTATGTTTGGTTGAGGTCCCGGGGGCCTCGGGTGTGTTTCGGATGCTTAACGAATTGAGTTTTGGACTTATGCAATTGCTGAAGCTATCTGAGTTCTGGTGTTTTTGCACCTGCGGTGGGGAGACCGCAAGTGCGGGATCGCACGTGCAGAGTGAAAGGCGCAAGTGCACTTTTGGTCAAGAAGGTATGTGAGCGCAGGTGCGAGAAAGGAGTCGCATCTGCGCATTCACAGATGCAGAGTGATGGTCACAAGAGTGGTGTGGGCGGCGTGGGCAAGGGTCGCAGATGTGGAAGTCAAACCGCAGGAGCGGGCTCGCAGGTGCGGCCCAAAGTTCACAGATGCGGTCCCAACCATTTAAGTCATTTTCTCACCTGCGATGGTTTCCCCGCAGGTGCGGTTGAAGGCTCGCAGAAGCAAGTTTACTAGGTAGAGAATAGGATTTCGAGGGTTGATTTCCCATTTCGATTTTGGAAGTTTGAGAACTCGGTTTGAGGCAAAAATTCAAGGGATTTTCAGAGGAAGCTTGTGGGTAATGATTCTTAACTCTTTTATGGTTATATCTAAATAATCTATAGTTGATTCCACCCTTTAATTAAGGATTTGAGTTGGAAATTGGGTAAAGATGGTAGAAACTTCCTAGACTAAGTTTTTGAGATTTGGAAGGCGATTTGAGGTTGGATTTGAGAAATTCTTGTATGGTTAGACTCGTGAGTGAATGAGTGTTCGTATTTTGTGACTTTTACCCGATTCTGAGACGTGGGCCCGAGTCGACTTGTTGGGGCGATTTTCTAATTTCTTGCTTTAGCTTTAATTTCATTAATTAGATTAATTTCTTATAGTCGTATTTATGGTATGCAATTGATTTTGGCTAGATTTGGGCCATTTGGAGTCGGATATTCATAAAAAAGGCATTGTTACCGATTGATTGAGCTTGGTTCGAAGTAAGTGGCTTGCTTAACCTTGTGTGGGGGAGATCCCCTTAGGATTTGGAATTGTTGTAATATGTGAGCACCATGTACGTTAGGTGACGAGTTCATACACGGGCTATTTGTTAAAAAATCTGATTTATTTTACTGAGTAGCGACTTGTTTCCTTTAATTTGAGTTATACCGTTTAAATGAGTATTAGTATGTTTTTCATTCTTAATTGAGTTATCCCAATATGCGTAGTTATCATGTTTAGTCTAATATCGCATGTCTACGTGCTTTAACTGCTTATTTGAACTCTGTGAAGCATGCCTAGTTGATTTCCTATTTTTCATTGTTCTTTATCAATCTTAACTGTAAAATTTTTGTTGTTAACTCTTGTATTTATCGGTTGAGCTGTGTGTTTACTTTTGAGACTACGAGGCGGTTCCTCGAGAGTTCTCCCTGCACATTTACTTTTGAGACTACGTGGAGGTTTCTCGGGAGTTCTCCCTGTATATTTACTTTTGAGACTACGAGGCGGTTCCTCGAGAGTTCTCCCTGTAAATTTATTTTTGAGACTACGAGGCGGTACCTCGGGAGTTCTCCCTGTATATCTATTTTGGGACTACGAGATGGTATCTCAGGAGATCCCCCTATTGTTTACCCCTGTGTGTTGTATTGTTGCCTTGCTATGTTTCCTTTTGTTAAATTCTAGTCTCTTATTATTCTGTATATTCTCTTGCTTTATTTACTATATACTAGTAGGCCTGACCTGACCTCGTCACTACTCGACCGAGGTTACGCTTGGCACTTACTGGGTACAGTTGTGGTGTACTCATGCTACTCTTCTGCACATATTTTTTGTGTGCAGATCCAGGTACTACTTATCAGCCCCGCTGTTAGCTGAGAGTGCTTGTTGCTGTACGGAGACTTCAAGGTACATTTGTCGCGTCCATAGATCTCGGAGTCCCCCTCTATTCTCTTTTATGTCATTTACCTCTCGTACTTCTTTTGTTAGACTCTGGTGTATAGAGATACTAGTTTCCTTCTGTAGCTTGTGACTTACGATGTTCCGAATTTTGGGAAGACTATGTATTTATAGAGTATTGGTTATTGTACATGCCGAGCGACATTGTTACTAGTTATTCAGTTATCCACTGCTGTTAGTTGCCAAGTTTTACTTTTGTTGTGTTATTTTTCTGCAGATTGTTAGGCTTACCTAGTCGTAGAGACTAGGTGCCATCACGACGTTATACGGAGGGAGTTTGGGTCGTGACAGTTGGACTCGTGGTTGAATGGGCATTCATATTTTGTAACTTTTGTCGGGTTCTGAGACGTGGGCCTCACGTGCGATTTTTTAGTTAAATTTTGGATTTTGTTGGAAAATTAGTATTTTCATATGGAAATTAATTCCAATGATTTGTATTGACTGAATCGAATTAATTGTGATTAGATACGAAACTTTCGGAGGTCAATTCGCAAGGCAAAGGTATAACAGAGTAAAGGATTACACGGTTTGAGGTAAGTAACACTTCTAAACTTTGTCTGAAGGTATGAATCCCTGAATTACATATTGTATGAATTGTTTGAAGATGACGCACATGCTAGGTGACGGGCGTGTGGGCATGCAACATAGAAATTGTAACTTAATTGATTCTGTGGAGTTGCATAATTAAATAAACATTATTATCCACATATCCTCTACGTGTTAGAGAAATTGAGCTGAGACTCATATTAAAGATCACGTTTAGGCTACAGACCGATATATTTTGGGACCCACATGGGTCGTATTGCTGTTGAATTATTTGTTTAAATTTACAATTTTGTACTCAGTCACATCTATCACTTGCATATCATATCTCAGTCTCTGTTGTCATTTATTGAAACATCATATCATTATGTCGGGTTGATTTTTATGTCATTGAGAGCCCGAGAGACTGGAGATTTTGAGTGATATTTATGGGATTAGGTTGCACGCCACAATATGTTTATTTACTTATGCCTGGATCAGGCTATTATAGCGCTTGGGCTGAAGGAGCCCGTCTAGAGTCTGCACCCCCCACAGTGAGCGCAATTGATATATATATATATATATATATATATATATATATATATATATATATATATATATATATATGGGATGGATCTTCCCTGGGCGTGGATCTTAGCATAGATATATATTGAGGGATGGATCTTCCCCGGGCATGGATCTTGCCCGAAGCATTTATATTGAGGGATGAATTTTTCCTGGGCTGGATTGGCCTTATGCAGTATATATATGGGATGGATCTTTCATGGGCTTGATTGGCCATATACAGTACTAAGTGATTGAGTATTTTGAGATTTGAGTACACGAGGTTTTCACTGAGGTGCATCATATGCAGTTATGTACATTGGCATGTAGACATAGAAATGTCATAAACCTCATATCATTCAGAATTGATCTATTTTAATTGTATTGAGTTTTACTGTTAAACTTGAAAGTATGCCTACATTTCTGTACTGTTATTTCTATACTGGACTGTACCTGTTGAGCTTGTCACTACTTTCAGCCCAAAGGTTAGTCTTTTTACTTATTGAGTTGGTTGTACTCATACTACACTCTGCACCTCGTGTGTAGATCCAGGTGCTCCCGGATATGGCGGCTGCTAGATTTTGGAGTTTATTCCGTTGGAGACTATCAAGGTAGTTGCTTGGCGTTCGCAGACCTTGACTCTCTTTCCTTTCGGTTATTGTAATATTCTATATTTTCAGGCAGTGTGTTTATCAGTCAGACGTTATTATTATTTAGATGCTCATGTACTTAGTGACACCGGGTTTTGGGAATGTATTTATAATAGTATTTGTGGGATTTTCTATTAAATTTAAATATTATGTTTTCAAACATAAATGAAAGTGTAATTTATTGAGTTTGTCGGCTTGCCTAGTATTGAGATAGGCGTCATCACGACATACGAATTTTGGGTCATGATATACACCTTCAGACGTTCTAGGACTGTTCTTATTTTTGAATATTTTGCAAACTTATATGTATGCTAACTCTTGAATTGTTAGACAATATTTTATATTTTCTCTCATATATGGATAATACTAGTTGGATATTGTAGATTATGATTTTGTTGATGAATATAGTTTCCTTTTATGGTTTGTATAAATTCCAACGTATTATATTTTACTCCATTACAATAACTCGCAAAAATTATTGTAATAGCTTGTAATAAATGTTGCAATAGCTTGAAATAAGTGTTACAATAGCTTATAATGACCATTGCAGTAGCTCTAATAACTGTTGCAATAAATAAGCTAAACTATATCAACAAAATGTTCCAGTAGGTCTATTCTATCAGTTTTGTGCCGTTACAGTATTCGTATTGCAACGGTTCATAATCGTTGCGATAACTTTTAATAATCGTTGTAATAGACTACAGTAAAACCGTTGCGATAGATACAGCTATGACCACGACTCGAAAATCGTTGCAATAGACCAATTGCAACGCCTTAACTTGCAACGGAGCACAAACCATTGCAATAGGACTATTGCAACAGTTTCTTTATATTTGGCAACGATTTTACTGATGTTGCCATAGGCTTATTTTCTAGTAGTGAGTGCTGAAACGTCGTCTTCAGTTGGTGCAACTATCTCAACAGGTTGAACATCCTGTTGAGATGAAGAGGATCGTCGCCTTCTATGTAAAGAAGCTCCCTCATCACTAGCTTCTTCATCATCATCGATCATCACAGTGTCTACGACCGACCCAGAAGGAGGACCAGTCATCATCACCCCCCGAAGATGACTCGAGGGCATCAATCTTTGCCCTTTTGTTCTTTTCCCCGACCACAGAGGAATGTCTTCTCTTTGTTTGTTTATCCTCCGGTCGGGGACTCCATAAAGAAGTATTTGCACCTGAAACAGGCCCGGAGATACATGTTCGAGTAAGTGCTTCCTGAAGTAGCCTCGCTGTATCAGCAAGATCATCCAGAACGTCCTCCTCGGGGACAGCAACAGAGCCCACAGGTAGACCTAATTTCGTGAACAAGTCAGAAGAGTTCAACCAAGTTCTTTATATACAAAAATATAAGCAAGGCAAATTAAAGTTACTATGATTTTTGGCCTTTCACCCGTATTTAAGGGCCAGTTCTTTCCACGAACGGGTTTCGGGCGTTGTGACGTCCAAGTTCTTCTAAACCCACCAGTTCAAACTTCCACCACTGATGGGATCCATCGAGTTGCTGAAACATGCAAAGGGTGAAGATACGGCCATAGAAGAATATATAGTAAAAGGAATACTATACAAGGAACTTACGAGTGCGGTTCCAAGCAACCGAAAAGGATGAAGCCATTGTCGGGATAATGTCGTTGGTGGCAACTGCAACGAACCGTTCCATCCACCTACGGTCGTTATCATCATCTATGATAAACAACAAAACATGGTGGCAACACTTGCAAAGGTTTATCATTCCCCCGCTGAAGATTTTGGGGGATTAGAGATTCATCATATGAGCTAGGGTTAGCCCCTCTCCAGTTTCTTGGCACAAACGTCAGAGGCAGGCGATCATCCTCCACACTGAAGGACTAACCTGTTCCAAACACACCTGGTAGCGAAGGCAAAATTCCGTAATCACGGAATCAAGCTCTCCGCTCAAAGAAAACACACCCAAAGTAAAGTGATACGTGACAAAGTATGTAAAATCTTCCTTGGGAAGGGTCACTCGCTCCGCTAGATCAGGAGCAATAATTTTCAACTCATTGCAGCGGCAATCCTCCTTCACAGCAGGAATATTGAAAGGACGAATGAAAGAAGGGTACATGCTAACAGCCCATGTACGAGGGTTAGCAGTAGGAAATGTTTCTTCAAAATCTTCGAAGTACTAAGCCTTCTTGGGATGATGGAACCCACTGTTAGAGGAACAAAATCTTCGATTTTATTCTTGTTCTTCGTAGAACCAGCACACTTAGAGGAAGAAGCCATTGAAAAAGAAGAAGGAAAAGATTTTGTGTTTGAAGAAAATTAGAAAAAAGGGTGGAAAACAAGAATGCAAATTAGAAGCTCAAACAATTGTGAAACACTAAGGAAGAGAAAATTGTGTATAAGTAAAATTTTGGCGGCTAAATTTATGGCCATGATTACCTCGATAATCGTCCAAAACCTATGCTGAATCATGAGATGACACGTGTTCGGGGCATTAAATGCGGAGAGACGTGCGTCTAATCAACCGTCAGAGACCTTCAGAGGGAGTTATAGTAATTTCCACCAAAAAAGTATTTCTACCAACTTCCCGGCAACACAAAGTTATGTCACCGGAAAGCAGGGGGACTATATGTATAAAGTAAAATATGATATAACATGTGGTTGACTAAAAGGAGGACACGTGGAATCCAAGATGGGATGACTGAGGACCGAACACACTGCTTGTCACCAGAAATGATAACGTTCATAAAGGTGTATTACATGCTCTGTGCCCGGTAACATTTACTAAGGAATATTATGCAGCATTAAGAGCGATGGTCCGTTACAGAGAATTTGACATTTATGTTCAACGTTACATCTTCATCAATGACCCTCATAATTGACATTAAAGTAGGGCACGATCCTAGGACTTTTTTCCCTAGACATAGCTATAAATAGTGAACTCAGTTACCATTATAAATGACACGAATTTTCAGGCTAAACTTACACTCCATTCTATACAAAGCTTTATACAATTTTACTTATTGCTTTTTAATCTCATCATCGTTGTGTCCGGAAACCTTGTTCACAAAATCAGCATCTTTGCTATTTCACCTACATTCTAAGGCTAAGTATTGTATATTTCTTCGATTATCATATTATATCAGAATCAAACTAGTTCACTTGTCTTGAAACCACGTATAAATTCAACTGTACCGTTTTACGGGTAAACAATATCTTAATATAAGTATTAATGACTACTTCCATGACTCGATACCGTAATCTATAGAATAATCGAGTACAATGCGCTGCGACCCTTCCACGGACGTGAAAAATGTGGTACACCTGATCCCGATACCATCGTCATAAAAATAAAATAAACTTACTTATAGGATAATAGGAGAAAGTGCTTAGCTGTGAAGTGTGAATACACTGGTTGTGGATTTGAGGTACATAGATGTGTGTGCTTGTTTGACCGGCCAGTTTGAGTTTCTTTTCTTTGACCGTCCAGGATATACCGTGTGACAGTGGTCCATTTATTACGTGTGCGAATAAAAATATTCTAGTATCCATTGCAAGTTGCTCCTTTTTCATCTTTTTTGCTTAAGGTACTATATTACTTACTACTAATTACTTCTTCAATTAGTTAAGAAGCAGACTATAAATTTGACAATTCTGCAAAATGTACAGAAATGGTCAAGTGTGAATTATGTAAAAATGAACAAAACAAATGGTGAAGTAATCCTAGATGGACAGGTTGATCATTAATGCAGATAGAAAGGAAAAAAGAAGTTTCCCAAGGTAAATTAATAGTAACTTAATAGAAAAATGTCTTAGCCAAACAATAAAAACATATTGAATATATATATATATATATATATAAGAGGGGAATAGAAAAGTGAGGTGACACTTCTTTCTTTTTGGCCAGCATTGTTATTTATCTTTTTTGTCAAAGTTTTGGCATTTTTCTCTTATATTCCCCTCAAATATTTGCTGCAAAATGAAGCCACTTCATTGTCTAGATTGATTGCTCAATTAATAAGAAAAGACATTTAAGAAAATGAAGTCAATCAGTTTTCCAATTCATTATTTGTATTAATATCCTTACGTTTTTATGCCTTTTACAAAAAATTTAATGTAGCAGCATCTTCCATGTTATTATTTTGTCAGCAAAGCTGTAAAATCAAAGAATAACTGTTGAGTCAACAGGTGAAGACCCTCTTATGAATTCTTTTGGCTGCAAACTGACTTCCTTTTTGTTCTTATTTGCTAGATTTTGCATTTTTGGCTCCATGTGTGACCTTCTCGGAACTTTTATCAATGAGTATTTATGCGATGTTACTTAGGATTTTTATTGTTATTGAATTAAACTTTTTTTCCCCTGTTTTTTTACACATATTTCAATCATGCATATATGATAGTAGATATTTTTTCATGTTTCAAGAAAATGGCATGTCTGAATTCCACCATTGATATAGATTTATGGACTGAGAATCTTAATTACTATTTTTTTCAGGATTCAAATTGAATGTGTTATTCTTAGCTACCTACTACTGCAACTATTTTAAATATGAAAATATCTCAAAAATCTGATTCACGACAACTGATGAAAATGATGATATATTTGGTCAAACAGTTTATTTTCGTAAAAAATTGGATAAATAATATTATTCGTTTTCAAAGGCTTTCCGAATGAACATTTAGTTTAAGCTCATCCATCATGGGTGAGTTAATCACTTAAAAAGAAACAAAGAAGAAAAAAAAACATTTATATCAGAATGTTTATGAAACACCAAACTTGTCTGGAACTCATATACAAAAGGTAATTGTCTATGCTTAGATAAATTAATTTTTAGCATTAAACACGAAAGAACCTTATTATGCTTACTGAAGTTATTTTCATGTTGCTTTTGTTAAAAATTTACTTGGTAATTAATAAAAGTTTCTACTCACCAAAAAAAGAAAAAGTTATATTCTTGGCGTTGACTATTGATTCTAATATATTTTGTTTACTCATAATGCATAATAACGAATTAGTAAAGATGTCGTGACATATTTTACTGGATCAAGATTAACTATTTAATATAAGGAGGTGCGAAAAAAATTAGAAAATACAAAAAAATTATAAAGGTACCTAAAAACTAAAAGTTGTGCTACCTTTTGTAATACTAAAGTTCGGTTGAGTTATACATACAAAATTGTCTACGATGTTACACAAGACAAATGAATTTTGAAAGCAACAATTAGATTTGGGAAGGGGAAAACTACTTACCAAAACCTATACGAGCATAAGTTCATCATGTTGTAGGAATTAATTGGGTCAAAACTATAATGTCAATCTTCATAACTTCATAAGTTCTTAATCAACTACAGACAATAATCATTTTTTAGGATTTAAACAAAATTAGCTTTGAAATTGATGATACGAAGAGTTTTAGAGCTAATTGGATATGATATTTATAAATGCTTGCATATACATATGAGAAAAATAATCTATTCTACCCTAACTAATTAAATTTACAAAAAGAATCATATTGCAACTTTTTCCCTTTTATTACCGCGCGGAACGCGGACAAATTTACTAGTTGATTAATAAAGTCGGTGTAAATTTTAAAATCTTTATTTTAATGCTAACTGAATACGATTTAGTGGTTAATAAAATCTGTACAAATTCTGAAACCAAAATTTTAATCCCAACAAACATAAAACACGAAATAATTTTCTTTCATTTGCCTAAACCGTTGAGTAAAGTTACCTAATATGAATTTTAAACATCATGTTATAAAAAATAACAAAAACAAACATAGGGAACTTGAGGACAAAAGACTAGTTTTCCATCCGGAAAAAATGAGAATCGAACTTGGCTTAAGCCTTAAGCAAATTTTGGAGATGTTCCCTATAGACTATATATATATATATTTTTTTTTTTAAAAGGTAGCCCGATTAATAAAGAATTTTGCCCTAATATAAGATCCGGAGAAGGGACAAACTCCAAGAATGTGTGATGCAGTTAAAATATTACGATTCTTGTGATTGATTTTACGGCTCGAACCCTAATTAACATGTCACACCGAAATAAGTTACCGTTGCTAACGGGAACAACCTATAGGCTATAGCTTTAGGTACTACAAAAGCTTGAACCTTTTTATAGACGAATGATCCTCAATCAAACATTAATATACTTAATTAAAAAACATAGGTCCGGCCCCTGCCCACCCCACGTACTCCAAAGTCTTAACCCCCTCCTCAAATTTCCATTTTTCTCTTCTTTTGCTCCAATAATACTCGTTACTTTCTTTTTTTTGTATTCCAAGAAACAGAAAGCATTTGCTCATCGCTTCTCCAGGGGATCACTCCCTGCATCCTCTTTTCAACAGAGGTTAGATTTTGCAAACTCTTATAAAGTCTCAATTTTTCTTTCAAGAATGGCTATTTCTTTTCATATCATTGCATTATAAAGATGCCCTTTTGGTATTTCTTCATTGTTTCTTAGATTCAATGTTTAAAATCCCATTTTGATACTGTAACTATGGAATTGCTTATGAAAATTTGTCGTATTCTTGCATACTAAGCATACCCTTTTCGTATTTTTGCTCAGTTTCATAGATTCAATGTTCAAAATCTCATCTTGATACTGAAAGTCTGGAATTGCTTTTGAAAATTTGTCATATTCTAAGCATACCCTTTTCGTATTTCTGCTTAGTTTCACAGATTCAATGTTCAAAATCCGATCTTGATACTATAACTATGGAATTGCTCATGAAAATATGTCATATTCTTGCATTGTAAACACACCCTTTTCTTATTTTTGTCTAGTTTCATAGATTCAATAAACAAAATTCCATTTTGATACTGTAACTCTTGAATTGCTAATGAAAATTTGTCATACTCTAAGCATACCCTTTTCGTATTTCTGCTTAGTTTCACAGATTCAATTTTCAAAATCCCATCTTGATACTATAACAATGGATTGCTCATGAAAATATGTCATTCTTGCATTCTAAACACACCCTTTTCTTATTTTTGTCTAGTTTCATAGATTCAATGTGCGAAATTCCATTTTGATACTGTAGCTCTTGAATTGCTAATGGAAATTTGTCATACTCTAAAGCATACCCTTTTCGTATTTCTGCTTAGTTTCATAGATTCAAAGTGCGAAATCCCATTTTGATACTGTAACTCTTGAATTGTTAATGAAAATCTGTCATACTCTAAGCATACCCTTTTCTTATTTCTGCTTAGTTTCATAGATTCAATGTTCAAAATTCAACCTTGATACTGTAACTCTGGAATTTCTTATCGAAAATTGTCATATTCTTGCATTTTAAGCATACCCTTTCCATATTTCTGCTTTGTTTCATAGATTCAATGTTCAAAATCCCATTTTGATACTGTAACTATGAAATTGCTTATCGGTTTGTTATATTATTGGATTCTAAGCACACCCTTTTCATATTTCTGCTTAGTTTTATAGATTCAATGTTCAAAATCCCATTTTGATAGTACCCATGAAGTTTGTTTGCTTATTTGTTCTTTTTCCTGTCAACTCTGGAATTGGTATTGGAAAAGTTGTGTTGCTACTTTTTCTCAGATTCAAATGTTCAAATTCCCTTTTCAATAGCCCGATCAAATTATTTTCTTTTTTAACTATGGAATTGGTTTTGAAAAATTTGTCATAAGGTTCCAAGCACACCTTTTTCGTATTTCTACTTTGTTCTCAGATTAAATGTTCAAGATCCCATTTCGAGAGTCCCCATCAAATTTGTTTTCTTTTTTTGCTCTGGTGATGGTTCGGAAAATTGGTCATAGTCTTGCAGCTTAGGTGTGCTGTTTTGTGTTTCTACTTTGTATCTCAGATTCAATGCTCAAATTTTCTTTGTCTGCTAGCTTTTTGGAATTGGCTTAGAAAAATTGTCTCCTATATTACAATTCTAGGCATGCCACTTTTGTGTTTCTACTTTGTTTCTCAGATTCAACATTCAAAATCGTATTTTGGTAGTCCTATCAATTTTCTTTTTCCGTTAACTTAGATACTGGTTTTACCGTTTTTGAAACTTTTAACCGTATTATTTTTGTGCAGATTCCAATTGGTTTATAGGTGATTCCAGAAGGAGCGAGAGGAAGGAAAGAAAGGATGGGTTACATAGGGGCACATGGAGTGCAAGCGCTTCATAGGTACAAATACAGTGGGGTAGATCACTCCTATGTTGCTAAGTATGTGTTGCAGCCATTTTGGAGTCGCTGTGTCAATTTCTTCCCCCTTTGGATGCCGTAAGTTTTCCCTCATTCTCTCTGAATTATGATGAATCTTTTTTCCTTGACAATTTTGTGCATATGTGTGTTTAAATTTCTAGTGTTTGTGTAGTGATGTTTCTTGTATATGGGTTCCATTTATTTGCTTCCTTAGTGAGCCCACAGGGTCTTGCTGTCCATTCATTTTGGCAAATTGGAGGACAAGAACTTCTTTTATTACCTGTCAAGAGGGAAGCAAAGAGACGATAAAGAAGAAAACATTTCTATTAGGAATTTAGAATAGATGGTGATGTGGAAAGAGGAGATACATAGGAGTTTCTGGATGATTTTTGTCTATGGATGGTCTAAAACTTAAAGAGTCTTTCATCCATAAACATCTTCCCGCTGCAACGCCCTCCCCCCCAAAAAATATATAAAATCTGCCTATTCAAACCCTTGTACTGCTTCTATTCACTGGTAGAATTAATTGTTTGAACACCCTAGAGTAGAAGAGCAGATATCGGAAGTGAAATGGAACAGCGGTATTGTTGGTGGAATTTCGAATGAAGGAATATGGATTTTCTTTTCTTGTTTTCTATGAATCTACGGAATGCCATATTCTATAATGGTGATTGCACTAAAGCTACTTTCAGGATCTTGTTACTGAGGCAAACTTTTTGCCACTCATAAAGCCTCCTTGATGATGAAGACGATGATCATAATGACAATAATAAAAGGAATTAACAATTATTAGATAGCAAAATTTGGGTGGAGTATTAGGAAAGGATAGACCATTTCTCTCTATAACTATATATTGGACCTGATGTTGTGTGTGTATACATATATATGTTAATATGAAGTGCATAATCATCAGGTGCCAGAAGAAATAATCTAACATGAATTTGTCACCATTTGTAACTTTTACTTGCTAATGGCATTAGCCAGATGATCATGCTGTATCTTTTTCTCCTTTTCCGGAGTTAACTGACAATTCTTTTTGGTGTGCATGTTCTTTATACATTCCCCAGACCGAATATGGTACGTCCCACTGTAATCTATGGTTTTTGTTGCAAATGTTATTTTTCTCATTTGTATGTTCTCCGCGCTTTGAGGTCTGATATATAACTTCCGTTGCAGATTACACTTACTGGATTTTTGTTCTTAGTCACATCTGCATTGCTCGGATATGTGAGTTATACTTTGTGTCTCTCAAGCAAGTGCACGTGCATTCTCTCTCTCTCTCTCTCTCTCTCTTCTGTATTCATCGTACTAGAAGATAACATTGGTTGCTTATCCATGGGTAATAGGACAATTTTCAGCCCACTGTTTGGTTTCTCCTGCTTCTTGTTTTGAAGTTTCAGTTCATTATACTGCTATGGAACACATCTTCTCGAAATTTGCTTCAGCTCCTGTAAAACGGACTGTAGATTAGAAGTATGTGTAGTCTATTGCAGTAGATCAGAATACCTGATTATAATGATTCAATAAGTTATAATACTGGAGAGGCATCCAAAGGATTTGAATTTTAGTATCTTCATTCTACGATATGGTGGAGAGTTGGATTGTCAGCAACCATGCCTTCCACTGGAAGAGAGCTTGATATGCTGCTCGAACACTCTCATTTTTTTTCTTTTTAAAAAAAAAGATGTGTTTAACAAAGTTTTTGAGATGGTGTTATGCATTTGTTATGCTTGCCACATCCTTATATATTATTGTCGAATGCTCTTCTGCTTTCATGATGATGTAACTCATGAGTCTTTCCAACAATTTTTTTTGTGTTTTTTATTTTCAAAAGCTTTTTTTAATAGGACTTTCTACCTTCACTCTTACTGGATATGTTTTTGTCCGCAGATATATTCTCCACTATTGGATTCACCTCCTCCAAGATGGGTTAATTTTGCTCATGGATTGCTTCTCTTCCTCTATCAGGTTTGCCCGTCTTAGCCAGATATATGCTATTTGAGTTCCATGTCTAATTTGTACATAGAACTGAAAGCCTCAGTGTTTGGGGTACTTTAATTTGTGAACCTAGAGGGTAAACCGGTAAAGGATGTCAGTACATATAATTTTCAACCTTTTTGACTTAGAAGAAGAGTGGGAAACATATGCTGTTACAAGTAAACTTTTGGGGTCTCGACTCTTGATCCAATCTTTTAAGTTTTCCTTTACTTTGCCTTAGCATGTATGTGATCCAATTACCAACATTTCCCGTGTTGGTCTAGAAGCTAAATGACAGTTTAGAGAAACTTGTATGATTGTATCTCAGGGGGGCTTGTTTCATTACCATACCTAGAATGAACTTTTATGGGTGTATGTCATGTGCCTTTGACTATGTTATATGGACTCCGGAAGGGGCATGCATCCTATATCGGTGTGTTGAACTAATTGGCATGAGTATGTGCACTTTTTTGTTAATTTTTAGTGTATTTTGAATTATCTTACCCTACCCGTGTTACACCAGTTTGATATAGTTACAACAACGTAAATTAAGGATCCATGTATATGGACTTGAGGCATATGGTTTCTCTACAGAACTCTCAACTCTCATCTTGTGTGGTTTGTAGTTAGAGAACCCTGAAGTATTCACTTTTGATGCACTGGTTACTTCTATAAAATATTCATTTGAATGTGAAGATAGCATACCTAGGTAATACTGAAAAGAAAAGAGAGTCGGTAGTCCTGATGGAACCATGTAAGTAGTCTGTCGCCTGAAAATCAGGTATAAGAATTCAACATACATTTTTGCAGTTGAGTTCAGATAACCACATTGCTCTGTCCCACTTATCAGTTATCTTTCTGCGAATTTAGGCTCATCTTTGGTTCTCCCCTTGGGTAGTCAAAGTTATTTTTTATTTTCAAAACTGGCTTTAGAAATCTGAGATCTTTTGGTTTACTCTTCTGCTGGAGTTCCTTTTTGATTGTGTTGGGCTCTTCCGAATGGATGCAGACGTTTGATGCTGTTGATGGGAAGCAAGCAAGACGGACGAATTCCTCTAGTCCACTAGGAGAGCTTTTTGATCATGGTGATTGTTCCCCTCCCTTTTTTATTTATATATTCCTATATTATTCTCTCTCTAAGTTGAGCATGTGCTAACTGCTGCGATTCTGATTAGATGTCTTGGTTTTCACAATTTGCAGGATGTGATGCACTTGCATGTGCAGTATGCCCTATTTTCTGTTAATCCTTTTTCTTGCCCTGGGGCTGAGAAGACTTGTGACTCACAAATTTCGTGTTTAATCTGAGCAGTTTGAAGCCTTGGCTTTTGGGAGCACTGCTATGTGTGGACGAGATACTTTCTGGTTCTGGGTTATATCAGCTGTTCCTTTCTACTGCGCTACTTGGGAAAGGTTGGTGTTTTCGATGTAACTCTTCAGTATGTGTAGTTTTTAGATACTGACTTAGAATATTAGAAGGGCGGATTAGTAGCTAGACTGCTAGAGTAAGGAGATATAAATCAAATGTTGTGCACTAGTTGCGATTGCTATTTGAATAGTAATGAACTTAGCAGAAGATAATTTAATCTATATAAGAGAGATATGCCCTGGGATTTTGGTGCAACGGCAAAGGTAATGCAACACGGTATATGTGGTAGGCGCAAATCACAAATTCGAATCCTAGCTGGTTATCCAAGTCTTGTACTTAAGTGGATAAGGGTAGAGGGGCAGGCCCCATTTGCCCCTGATTTTCGAAGCCGAAAACAATGGATTTCTTGGTTATAAGGGGAAAAAACTATATAAAATAGATATCTTGTTCAATGTTTCATCCTAGTTTTCCAGAGAATTTTAGTATCTTTGGCCTCTTAATCTAGTGTTTGGATGTTACTCCTGTTTGCAGTTATTTCACCAACACTCTAATTCTTCCGGTAGTAAATGGACCGACTGAGGGTCTCATGTTGATATATCTCAGCCATTTCTTTACAGCTCTAGTGGGTAAGCTTGGTTTTTTCTCCCCCCCACCAAAAAAAAACCCCCTTTGAGATACATGTGAAACTGCTCAATAGGAAATCCCCTCTCTCGATTGTTTTGGACATTTCTACCAGTTTTCTCTATTACAAGCTTGACACTTCATATTTTTCAGGAGCTGAGTGGTGGGCCCAACAGTTTGGGAAGTCTATGCCACTTGTGAGTTGGGTTCCTTTTGTGAACGGTGAGGTTTGCATAAACTGTCCTTCATTTTCAGTTTTTATAGTTTCTTCCCCACCCTCTCTCTCTCTCTGTTTCTCTCTCTATGTATTGCGAAGTGCCGGGTATTGATCGGAGGTACTTTATCTGATATGATATTCATGTACTTATATAGTTTATAGTATGCTCTCCTTTTAGCTTGGTTTTGTATCAACCTTCTTGCTTTTTAATTTATTTTCTGCAGAGATTTCTTTAAAGTAGTTTTATGATTTTTCTAATAAATACTTTCTATGATTTTATATATTAAAGCTTGTAAGTTTTGAAGTTTGAATTCTGCTGCAAATGAGGTAAAACTTTTCTGTTTATGTAATTGCATGGCTTCTGAATTAGTCGTTGCTTACCGGCTCATGATCAAGACACTTTCTTGACCTGATTAAGATGTGTTACTTGCACCCTTTGTCCAATGCACCTCACAACATTTCACTTCTAGTACATATCGTGTCTGTCTCTTTCTTTTCTTTTCTTATTATTTTTCGAAATGTGATTTCCAAGTGAATTCATATTCTAGTTTTTATGTGTTGTGAACTCTGTGCCTCTATACCTGCCTTCAGATGATTGTTGCTTCCATGAGCATATCCATATGTATCATTTCTGGATACTGGCTATGTTTCCTGTCTGTTCCGAAGTTGATTTAGTGTTTCTTATTATTCTTATTCCTATTAACCTTTGATTTCAGAAATTCCGACCAATAAAGCCGTGTTGTTGCTGATGGTAGCTTTTGCTGTTATTCCAACAGTCTATTGCAAGTGAGTAATTTTTCATACTTCGATGGGCTTGAAATAGACATGTGTTTTTATTTTTCAGAACATTGGAAATGGCTTATTGGCATTGACAACATCTATCATTGCATTACAGATCTTGGCAACGTCTATCTTTAGCATTGTAGTATTTGCATCTCTTTTGGATAGTTAACTTTATTCCGCGTCGTCGTAGTTCACCTTTCCCCTTTCTGGTGAAAGCGTCGACTATTACTGCCATATTCATCATCTAAAGATTCTGAGATTCTAGCCCAGGATAAATAATGAAAGTCAGATTGTCCATAATTTAGTTGATATAGTACTTTAATCTGCTGTAACATGTAAAGCCAGTTGAAGAGTGTTAACGCCAATTTTTTTTGGCAGTGTTAACAATGTTCATAAGGTTGTTCAGGCAACAAAAGGAAGTATGGCGCGGGCACTGGCCATGGTAAGTACGTTTCTTAGATTATATACATGATTTGGTGGTTATAGTCTGTTTTTGAAAAATTTCATTTCTCATTTTGGCAGCTTTACCCATTTGTTGTGCTACTGGGAGGAGTGCTTCTGTGGTATCTTCTCTCACTTTCAGAATACTAATTATTTTTGGGACCATATCGTGGTATTTAATATTGGCTGTTATGCAGGGACTATTTATCCCCATCCGACTTAATGAAGAACTATCCTCATCTTATGGTAGTAGGAACTGGGCTTGCATTCGGATTTCTTGTGGTAATTTATCTCCATCTTGCTCTTGGTTTTAGCATTTTCACATTTTCTTGCTGGCCAACTATACTAAAATGAGATATCCAGCGAGCTGATAATTGCAGTATAGCGACATTTTAGTGGCATTCATGAATCTCATCTCGTGCTACTTGAATCTATGCCATCTCAAAAATCTATTTGAAGTTCATCTTAAATTTTTTCCAAGTAACGTTTTTATCTGCAGGGAAGGATGATTTTGGCTCACTTGTGTGATGAACCCAAGGGTCTGAAAACAAATATGTGCATGGTACGCTTTTTCTGATAATAATGCAAAATCATAACATATGCTAAATTAATTGCATAAGATCTTTCTATAGGCCAAGTGTCAAATTCTTTCTGTTAAAACTTAAAACTAATCATCTTTTCTTTTAGTTATAATATAATTCCATGACTTAACTATTTCGGCGTAGGAGTGTGACATCTATATCCTGGATTAATAAATCCTATTCTTACTTTATCAAAGAGAATTCTAATCTTTTGTGCGCAAAAAAAAAACAATTTTATTTCTTAAATTGAAAAATTAAGTGTATTAATTAGAGAAGTGTATCCCCAGAGTGCTTCGACAGAAAGTCTGCATTGTTCCGGTATAATCTCTCCTTTGAATGTTGGATACAATAGATGGTATGGTAGAAAACCAATTTATTGAAACAAAAAGAGAAATAAATAGATAATGCTTACATCATTGTGGTTTCGGTGTTTCTGAAGTCGAATTTTATGTTTGCAGTCTCTGCTTTGTCTACCTTTTGCCGTTGCAAATGCGCTCACCGCCAGACTTAATGATGGGTAAGTGCAAACTCTCTTGTTTTCTTGAAGGAATTTATGAATTTAAGTTATACCAACTTCGTGAGAGTATGACTTTTACATATCATTAATATTCATTTTTCAGAATTCTTGTATTCATTTACGCTCATGAGAATCTCTTCTTTGCAGAGTTCCTATGGTTGATGAGTTCTGGGTTCTTCTTGCTTACACTGCATACTCAGGTATTACATCTGCTTTTTTGATTTAGACGGATATGATATGCTGTTTTCTTGTGTTATATATTTTGAAAAGATTTAATTAAGGTTGGACGAAGTTGAAATATACTTTTCTGACACCTACTCTAACCTTATGACAAGTAAATTTGGTCTGCTCCATATTCTATTTTTGACCTAGAGATTTCCAATCTCAGTGTTTTATCTTGTCATTTTTTTAACTCCCACGTGTAATTGGCTGATTGTTCTTATTGTTTTTCCTCTTATTCAGTGTCACTCTATCTGCATTTTGCCACGTCTGTTATTCATGAAATAACATCAGCGCTCGGGATATACTGTTTCAGGTGAGATATATTGTGCTTGACTCTTATTGTCTTCATCGTGCCCAACTGTATCTGATTTTCTTTCAGCACAAATATCTAAAGTAGTACGCCTGCTTTCTCAATAAACCATAACCAACTTTTTTAAGTTTGTTAGAAAGATTCAAGAACCATATTCGTCCAGTTTCCTTATTGACATTACTGTGGTCAAGTAAATGTGAAAATTCTCATATCTCAACCTTATCGAGCATATAAACCTTTTCATGTCATCGATGTATTGAACAGTATGTTTCGACTAGTTTCATGTACTGTGAACAATTGATTCCTAATGCTTTTCTCTTTTGGATAACAGGATTACAAGGAAAGAAGCTTGATCCGTGTTTATGCTCTAATTTTTGGTACACGTTTAACCTTTTTCTCGTTCTTTTATAAACTAAGGTTATATTTTCCACTGATTGGTGTACTTTTGTTTCTAGCTTTCAACCTAGGAAAAACTACATGGGATTGAAGTTTTACTTTCTGTATCTAGCTGCTCCCTATAAACCGGATATTTCGGGTTCTCATTGCACGACTCTTTCAGGGCATTATTGTTTGAATTCATCTTCAAATTCAAGTTTAGTGAAGTAATTAAAACGATTGAGTTTCCGTTGAGTTTCCCTTTGGATTTTAGGAGACAAACGATTGTTTAGGTGTTTTTGATTAGTCAACCCTTCCAATGGTAATATTTCAAAATAGATGTCCTTTCAATTTCAAATTAAACGTCGTTGGTTTGATTTGACATGATATTTGAGATAATCCAATTCACTTAATGTTGTTATGACTGTGTCCATTGAGTTTTGAAGTTTGCTGGTTATTTTCCCTCCCTTATTTTCGGATGTGAGAAGGAAAAAACTAGAAGAGTTCTTGTATTTGAACAGATTTTAGTTTGTATTAGGAGTATATATTTTCCTAATTTAAAATGTGTAGCCAACATGAAGGAAGTGAGCATCTTTAGGTATTCAAGTAGGCAAGGACCATCATCACTTTATTTATTGAGATGAGAGTGCAATTACTAGAAAATTGGAATTTTTCTTTGGTAACTAGAAAATCTGCAAGAAGCTGCAGTGCATATTTAGAAACTCAGTAGATAATAATACATTCCCCTTTACCCTTCACTCAAAAACCAAGCTTTATAGTCCATGGCAAAATTTGAATTCGTGATATACGTCTTATTTCACACACGTCATGTGTTGCGCTCTTTCCCTTTAACTAAAGTCTTGGGATAATTTTTTAAAGAATCACAAACTCAAGCTTGAAGTCTACTACTGCAAATTAACATGGCTTTGAGGGGAAAAAACAGACCTCCAAATTTATGTCTGTGCAGTGGATAGGGATATTCTAAAGGGAAATATTGAAACAAGTACACACACAAAATATATGATCTCCCATCAAATGGCATCTTAAATGCTGGCAAAAATGTCTTATAAATACATTTACAACTGAGCAATTAATGATTTTGGTGACTTTGTATTGCTTTGCACAATAATTTGAACTTGATTGATCATCCACGTTGACAATCTTGTATCAATAATGATCAAAATAATCTTGTATGAACCATCACTGTGATGTAGTATTAGAGCAAAGTCCCATTTCTACAGCGTCTAGAATGAGACTGCACTTTTTGCCTGTTTAAATTGCTACGGCTAACCATCTTGGCAGTCTCAATGTAGCTTTCATCCCAAATTTGGTTAGAAAGATGGCATAGAGAAGATGCAGCAAGAACACGAAGAACGTACAATTTATCAAAAGCTGCAGGGATAGGAAGCAAAAAAAGTAAAAAGGACGAAATCAGTAGCTTCTTAGTTGTCAAAATTATTGACTAGATAAGAAGAAGTTATCGCACGTACCAGAGTCCCGAATAAGGTGTAGATAAAATTCATAGATGGAACTATCTGGCTGCCTAAGGATGTGAGAATGTACGAGAGAGAAGCATGAATATTTACAGTGATCTACAAAAGCAAAGAAGGAACACATGAGCGATACATTTCATTAGCAAAGAAACAATGGTAACAGACGTAAAGAAGAGAAAATGAAGTTATAAATTACCAGAGCAAGGATGTTTTCTCCTATTAAAAATGAAGATAATATAACATATCCTAGAGCACCTATAGCCCGAGCCTGCAAATCAAATATATCATCACTTGTCGGAATCATACATATATATAGTTGCGCTTGCCTTCACTTAGAAACTCTACACCCCACCATGATTAATACAAAACACCCTCAAAGAGGAAAAACAGTGGAAGGGAGAGAACATACAATAGAGCACAAGAAGATTGAGGCACCCCAATTTGTTTTCAACCTGACAAAGTAAGAAATAGAACAAAAATCAAACAGCAGCGACATTTAATGTGAAGGATGCAGAATGTGTTCCAGTGTATAACTTTGGTTATAGTAAAACCCCAGAAAGTCTGAACTAGTAGTCAGTACCAGGGGCGGAGGCAGAGGGGTGCAAGGGGTTTCAATAGAATCCCGTTCGTCGGAAATTTATACTCCTTCTGTTCCAATTTATGTGAACCTGTTTGACTGGGCACGGAGTTTAAGAAAAAATGAAGACTTGAAATTTGTGATCCTAAACAAGTCAAAAAGAGGTCCAAAGTATTTGTATGGTTATAAAAGCTTCTCACTAAGGGTAGAATTGGGAGTTTAAGCTAAATTGTTTTCAAATTTAGAAAGAAGTCATTCTTTTTAGAACGGATCAAAATGGAAATAGGTTCACATAAATGGAACGGGGGAGTACTATTTAAATAGGGTAAAAATGGTTTTTTTTCTTCTTTTTGCTTATACATAAGTTGAATCTTCTTGGCATAAGACATTCTTTTTATCCCCTTATTTGAATTCCTTGCTCCGCCACTGGTAAGTACACTATTATATTCATTTGTGCATATGACAAATCAATTGACTTACAACTCCAATTTGGTACTTTAAGATGTGAAATAGAGCAAGCGTGTCACGGGCCCATTTCCTTACATTGGGTAGTGGCACCTGCTCCGCCCGTGCGGCGCCCGCGGACTCCCCATTCGTGCCGCGGGCCAGCCTTTCCTATCCGTCCCAAGATTTCCCAAGCACGATCCTGTGCCTGTAGGTCGGGGCCTCGCCCCGACTTGTGCCGCCCGTAAGATGCCTAGGCCCTTGGCCCTAGACATGTCGTGGCGCTCCACCTTAGGATCACAATCCTTGCGCGCCCTGGGGACTTGGCTTAGGACATGTCTTGTCCTTAGCCAAAGACTGAGCAACGCTCTCGCGTGCACAGCCCAATCCTCAAGCTTACACTCGTCTAGTGCATCCGCGACTAGCTCGTGCCTCGCCCGAGTAAGGCAACCTTTAGTCCTTGGCCATTGTCATGCGCCTCTTTCGTGCCATGCCCATACATAGCCCTCTCGCAGCACGCTTCCATTCCGAAGTAGTGCAGTGTCGCCAACACCTGCACCTTTAGGCCAACGGACCCTTGCTTGCATGGCCTGAACCAAAGCCATGCTCACAAGTCGACACATGATGCCCCTATGACAGGTGCGTCAAGTATCCAATCGGCGTGGAGGTCTCTTTCCAACACTCGGCAGCCCGCGGGGCTGGCCGTTCCACGATAGCAGCCTCCACTGCCTACTTGATGCCCAACGCAGGCGTTGCGCAGCCCATACGAGTTCCCAAACTCGCATGGATGCCTTTGACACTCCCTTGAGTCATCTAGGCAGGCCCTTGGGGTTCGCCCCCAAGGCAGCTCGTTCTATGCGGCTCGGTGGCAGCACGCATGGGGGAGGCAGGTCGGAGCTTTCATCACCTATACCCCCCTTATATATGCTTAAAATTAAAAAGCCCAAGTTGCCCGAGTAGACGTCTCTTCGTCAGACCATCAGAAGGACCCTTTCTCACCAGTTCCTGGCCGAAGTTACAACTCCAAAATCTGGGTTGTAACAAAGCGTCCTCTTAGCGCATTCTCAATTTTCTTCTTCCATTTCTCTTTGGAGGTTTCGAAAAAGGGCGGGGCCAGAACAGAGAACGGGATCAGGCGATACATACTGGGGAAGACTGCAGAGCAATGTTTGCTCCTTTATTTGTTACTTATTCTGTTTTCGTTTTGTTGGGGTGGGGGTGGGGGTGGGAGAGGGACGTGTCTCCAATGAGAGTCGGAAACAACAATAACAACAACCCAGTATAATCCCACTAGTGGGGTCTGGGAGGGTAGTGTGTACGCAGACCTTACCCCTACCCTGGGGTAGGGAGGCTGTTTCCGATAGACCCTCGGCTCCCTCCCTCCAAGAACTCCCCACCTTGCTCTTGGGGTGACTCGAACTCACAACCTCTTGGTTGGAATTGGAGGGTGCTTACCACTAGAGCAACCCACTCTTGGAAGTGGAGGGTCGGAAACTAAGGTATATAACTCTTGGAAGAATTTCTGTTAAAATGGATTCCCATTACAATGACTTGACGAATAAGCATTCACGTATTGACGCACACAATGAAATAACTACATACCTCCATAAGGAACCCATTGTGAAGCCAAGTAAACCATGCATTAACTGAATCAGGACAATAAAAAAGTGTAGCTACGTTAGTAACAACACCACCTAAACATGAATAGTACTTTGGCAAAGCATAAAGTATTGAAGCAGAAGAACAGCAACCAAGGATGACAAGTATCATAAGAAAGCAATAAAGAAAATTTGATATTTCACTAACCTATATATACATCTTTTATGGTTTATAAGATTTAACTCACCATATAGTTTAATGCTTTCACTGGACCAGACAAGACAAACAAGAGCACAACAGTTGCCACCTAATCAGATGGTACAAATGACCGTTAGAGAAAGTAGATGAACAAGCGTTTAGGAACAAGTAAACGTTCAACCTATAAGGTATATGGAGGGGACAAACCATGGTTTTCCTGCCAGCTGCAACACCCCATCTCATCGAGGATATAACAATTGGCAACGCGAAGAAACAGCCGAAGTAATTCTGTGCTACATGGAAAGCCAAATTCCTTTAGGAGATCAAAACCAGCAGCAAATGACAGATAATACAAGGCAGGCACATAGAAATCGTAAAATAAAGTTGGATAGCTACAAAAATACAAAATGTTTAAACCTAAAATATCCCTCAACTGCCTGGTTCTTTTCTTCCTATTCCACAAGTTCCTCGAAACCATTAACAGAGCCAAGTATAAATAGTAAAAAGTAAAACTTTTGAAACAATTAAAGAAACAAAAGAAGCTGAGGGGATTTAACACCTAATATATATACATGAAAAAAATTTAACCTTATATACACAGTGTAATTTTCGGCGAAGGGGGTGAACCCCTTCCGCTCAACTAGCTCTGCCCTGCCCATAGCATTCTCGCAAAGGAGAAAAAGCAAATACAACATTTAGGAAAGCTTTATTTAATGTGCTTCAAGCCTAAATTTTTTTGTTCTTCAACAACATTTCCAACACTCCACAAGATAAAGAACTTTACTTACTAATTGCACAATAGAAACCTTTAACAAATTCAATATAATTCATAAACTAAAGTAATACTACAGTACTTCTTAACTCACAACAACCAATTAATTCCAACTTTTTCTTTTTCTCGCAACCAATAACCTAATGAAAAACAATCAAAATAAATTTATCACCCAACCTCAATATGAAAAAAAAAAAAAAGGGAAGCATTTCCTCCAAAAACCCATCAAAATTCTACATTTCAAGAATCATATATGTACCTCAATAGCAAGAGAATTGCTCAAGAGATAAGCCAATCCAGAAACAGCAGCAAACATAGCACCCTCTACTAATCTCAAAGTCTTCTTATAAACAACCCCATCTGCTGCTAAGTACTCATACTCTTCTGAATCTTTTAAATTTTCCTCTTCTTTATCACTCAAAGATTGGATTTTTATAGCTGTAGCTCTTACATTTTTTAGCTTAAAATTGTCATAATGAAGTGTTAAAGGCAAAAATTTTGGTTTGTGGGTAGTGAAAAAGAGAAAGTGGGGAGCTGAGAAAGATGAATGGGTTGATGAATTTCCTGAAATTGAAGAGAATTTGCTATGGTAATAGCTGTTGTGCTGGTGATGAAGTTTGAGAAGATTCATGGTGGAGAATACAGAGATTCTTGTTAGTTTGTGGTTTTTTTTACAGAGATTAAGGTTGCTGTTTTTTTTGATAGAGGGTGTTTGTGGGCTTTTGGACTTCGGGTTAGCCCGTGATGTTGCTTTAGTAGATTTAAGGCCCATTAATTTGATTTGATTAGCCCACAACACCAATGCATAAATTAAGAGGAAATGACGCTTATAGCCCTCCAAAATTTTTATTGGCCCATATTTTCTCCATTGACCCGAAATAGCCTTTGGGCCTAATTTATTGACAAGTTATAGCCACTTTTCTCAATAAATAGATTTTCTTCCTCTTGGACCACTGGTTTTCCTCTGCCCAAAGTATAGTTCCCTTCTCAATGTAACTTTTTTTTCCCGGAACTTTTTCTTTTCCCCACACCTTTTACTTTTCTCTCTCTTCCATTTGCATTTATATATTTTTTATTTATTTGGTTACATAGTGTAGTTAGCAATTAGCTTTTACAAAGACACTTGTATAAATCTGGATATGCATTTTTCAACTAGCACAATTCATTTAACATCCTCTCATTTCCTTATATTCATTTCTTTTCTTATTGATTCATTTTGTAATTTTGAGTTGTTACTTAAAAAAATGGAGAAACACAACAATTTTGCTTCTTATTATTATTATGCACAAATGTTTGCTTCTTCGTCTTATTTTTGTTTATGTGATTGTTTGTTCTTCATCATCTTCTTTTTCGGGTTCTAATGATATTTTATAAGTACAGATCTTTTGAAGTGGGTATTGGTGGTGAGTTAAAATTTTAACGGTGTTTGGAAGATACAATGCAATTTCATATAAAAGTTTTATATACACAGCGTATAAAAGTTGCATATGCACTGTTATATGTATATAATTACATTCTGTGTAATAATGTTATTATAAAAATTGTATATAGACTGTTTTACAATGTATAAAAATTATATATACACTATTACATTGTATAATTTTTGCATATAAAGTGTATCTTATATTTTTCAATGTCTATTATAAAAATTATATATAAACTATTATAAAATGTATAAAAATCGTATATATATATATATATATATATATATATACTATTACATTGTATAAATTTTATATATAAAGTGTATCCTCTATATTTTAGTGTATCCCTAATGTATCTTTAGTGTATATTCGTGGCTCCAACTTCTTTGCAGCAACCTTACAAATGTATGTATAATGTATATATGTTATATAATAGGTGTATATGTACGATTATATAATTTCTAAACATCATTTATACAATGTAAATATTGTTGGTCGTTTAATGGTGTTTTACTGGATTTTGGAGTGAACTCCATAACTCTTTTGGGATGATTTTTTATGCATTTGCTGTGAAGAAGTGAAGAGTGAAGTGTATTTGTGCAGGTAATTATTGCTGCTATGAATTCTGAAGGTCTTTGTATATGAGATGTATAATTAGTGTATCTCATATACAATAAATTCATATTTAGTGTATTTTTTGTATAATCTGTGTATCTATATATACTTTGAGTTCTTATAAAGTATAGGCAAAATACGTAAGTTAACAACTGAACTATGGACCAAATCCCTGTTATACACTTTTTGCGGACAAAAATTATCTTACACACTCAATCTTTCTAAAGTGTACCCAAGACAAACCACTTTTTTGTTGACCACCTTTTTAAAATATATGTGATATCATGCACCAATAAGGTCGTGACATGTGTCATAACTCCAAAAAATAATTAATTTACACTCTAATTAATTAATTCTTTCATAAAAAAACAAACAAATAAAAGTAACTCCCTCCTCAACCCATCTCTAGTTCAGCAGGTGGAAAAGACGCACAAGAAGAAGCATAAGCTAAAATTGGAGAAGATTTCGAGATGGGTTTTCTCCGAATAGAAGGAATGATTTGTTTACTCCTGATTTGTAATTGCAATTGAGGATAGGCAAGACAAATAGGCAATCGATTAAATAGACAAGTATTCATGTGTTTAATTTCTTGAAGGTTCACTAGCCAAGGTATTGCACCTGATCTTCCGATTCTGATTGGGGTGGTAGGGTGTGGAAGAGGGGCCAATTTATTGGTAGATATAATAATTAGAAATAAAAAGAAATGACTTTAATAAATTTAAAAAATAAAAAAGGCTGGACATGTGGAATTTAAATAATGGTCCAGACCCAAAAAATTTACATGCACTCGCCCTCTTTTAGGTGTAAAACACGCACACGCCAACTATAAAAAGTAGTATGTTTGAGGCACATTCTAGAAATGTTGAGCGTGTAAAGTGATTTTTGTCCTCAAAAAGTGTGTAATAGGGATTTCGTCCATAATTCAGAGGATAATTTATGTATTTTGCCTAAAGTATACACTAATTATATATACTACACATATATATATATATATATATATATATATATATATATATATATATATATATATTGTATATGTATACTATATAATATTTATATATAGTATATGCAAATTATATACTATCACGACCCAAACTCCCTCCATAAAATGGCGTGACAGTACTTAGTCTCTACGACTAGGTAAACCTAACAAATTGCGGGAAAATAACAAAACGAAAGTAAAACTTGGCAACTAATAGCAGTGGATAATTGAATAACTAGTAACAATACCGCTCGGCAAGTACAATAACTAATACTCTATAAATACACAGTCTTCCCAAAACCCGAACCATCGTACGTCACAAGCTACAGAAAGAAAATAGCATCTCTATACATCAAAGTCAAATAAAAGGAATACAGGAAGTGTTTGATATAAGGGAGAATGGAGGGGGACTCCTAAGTCTGCGGACACGAGCAGATATACTTTAAAGTCTCCGTAACAACAACAAATGCACAACTAATTGCGAGGCTGGTACGATGAACCTGGATCTTCACACGAAAACATGTGCAGAAGAGTAGCATGAGTACACCACAATAGTACCCAGTAAGTGCCAAGCCTAACCTCGATCGAGTAGTGACGAAGTCAGGTTAGACCCACTGGTAAATAATAAATAAAGCAGGAGAATATATAGTATAATGAGAGACTAGAATTTAACAAAAGAAAATATAGCAAGGTAACAATACAACACACAAGGGTAAACAACATGGGTTCTCCCGAGATACCATCTCGTAGTCCCAAAATAAATATACAGGGAGAACTCTCGAGGTACCGCCTCGTAGTCTCAAAATTAAATATACATGGAGAACTCCCGAGGAACCACCTCGTAGTCTCAAAAGTAAATATACAGAGAGAACTCCCGAGGTACCGCCTCGTAGTCTCAAAAGTAAATATACAAGGAGAACTCCCGAGGTACCGCCTCGTAGTCTCAAAAGTAAATATGCAGGGAGAACTCCCGAGGTACCGCCTCGTAGTCTCAAAAGAAAATGTGCAGGGAGAACTCCCGAGGAACCGCCTCGTAGTCTCAAAAGTAAATGTGCAGGGAAAATAGCCGAGGAACCGCCTCAGAGTCTCAAAAGTAAATGTGCAGGGAGAACTCTCAAGGAACCGCCTTTTAGTCTCAAAAGTAAACATAAAGCTCAAACCGATGTATACAACAGTTAACAACAAGATTTCTACAGTTATACTGATAATGATCAAGAAAAAATAGGAAATCAACTAGGCATGCTTCACAGAGTTCAAATAAGCAGTTAAAGCACGTAGACATGCGATATTAGACTAAACAGGGTAACTACACATATTGGAATAGCTCAATTAAAAATAAAAACAGACTAATACTCATTTAAACGGTATAACTCAAATTAAAGGAAAAACAGGTTTCTACTTAGTAAAATAAATCGGGTTTTTACAACAAATAGCCTGTGTACGTACTCGTCACCTCACGTACACAACGCTCACATATCACCACAGTACCAAATCCTAAGGGAATTTCCCCCCACACAAGGTTAGGCAAGCCACTTCCTCGAACCAAGCTCAATCATCGGTAACAATACCTTTTTCACGAATATCTGACTCTGAATGGCCCAAATCTAGCCAAAATCAATTACATACCACAAAAACAACTATAAGAAATTAATCTAATTAATGAAATCAAAGTTGAAGCAAGAAATTAGAAAATCGCCCCAAAAAGCCTGATCGGGCCCACGTCTCGGAATCGGGTAAAAGTCACAAAATATGAACACCCATTCACTCACGAGCCCGGTTATGTAATTTATTTTGGAATCCGACCTCAATTTGAGGTCTAAATTTCCATTTTACAAAATATCCCTAATTCTACCCAAAACCCTCAATTTCCACCATAAAAACACAAGATTTTTAGTTAAAATCTTAGGAAATGTAGTGAAAGATTGAAAGAAACTAGTTTAGAATCACTTGCCAATGATTTGGGGAAGAAAGGTTTTTTGAAAAATCGCATACAGGGTTTATTGTTTTGAAAATTTAGAGAATGAACCAAAATCCCGTCTAAGTCCCCTTTTGATCAGTTGCATATATCATATTTGCGACCTGGGGTTCGCAAATGCGAGCCCCGCAAATGCGAAGAAACAGTCGCATAAGCGAAGTCCTCCCATCTCTGCTTTCATTGCATTTGTGATGACTTGTTCCCAAATGCGAACATTGATCTTCCGAATTTGCGACCAAATTGATTGCAAATGCGACCACACCTGCCCCAGGCCCACTTCGCAAATGTGAAGTCTGGCATCCCCACAATTGCGACCTCTTGATCGAAAATACGAACTCATGCTCACCCAGGTACTCTTCGCAAATGCGAGCGTGTTAGGATTAGGGAATGTTTGCAAATGCGAACACTAATCTCGCAATTGCGAGATCATACACCAATTACCAGAAATTGCAGAACCAGTTCTAAGTCCAATCCACTCCGTAGCTTATCCGAAACTCAGCCGAGCCCTCGGGGCTCCAAACCAAACATGCGCACAAAATAACACCTAGAACTATGAATCAGACACCAAAATCAAATGAAATTTTTAAGAAACTTTAGAATTGCTATATTAACAACCAGACGTCCAATTCACGTCAAACCAACTCCGTTTCACACAAATTCTGACAGATAAGTCATAAATGTAGTATTGGCGTATATCGATGTTCGGATCCAAAATATGGACCTGATATCAATAAAGTTAAATATTGGTCAAACATTTCAAAGTCATTAAGCCTTTAACTTTCAAATTTTAACAAAGTGCGATAACTCGAGTTAGGGACTTTCTAATTCGATTCCGAGTATACGTCCAAGTTCCAAATCACGATACGGCCCCACCGCGACCGTCAAAATATGAATCCGGGTCTGTTTGCTCAAAACGTTGACCGAAATCAACTCAAATAAATTTTAAGGCAACATTTCATATATCTCAGTTTTTAACATAAAAGCTTTTCAGAAAAATACCCGGACTGCGAAGGCAAATCGAGGAAAGCTAAAATGGGTCATTTAATCCTTCGAAGCGTATAATTAGGTTCTAAAACATAAGATGACCTATCGGGTCATCACATATACATAATTTATACACGATTAATACATATTGTGCAAGTGTAGTTTTGTATAAAAATTGTATATAACACATTATATGTGTATAGAAGATGTATATTTACTGTTATACAATATTTAAAAGTTTATATATAGTATTTCCCGAGTTTGACAATATAAGCTTAGTGTATTTCGAGCGTGTTGTATATTTGAAGTGTATAATATATATATTATACACTTCAAAAATATATAAAAAAGTGTCTATACACTCTATACTAGTATATAACATGTATATTACATGTACAATCTATATATCACCTTCTTCCTCTTCTTGTTATATCATGGGTAATTTTGCTTATACAATATTATATTTTTCTAGATTGGATCACTAATTTTTTTTATTTTTTTTTGTAAAAGATAAAAAGGGGATTGCAATTTGTGTATAATAGGAAGAAGTTTGGTGGTTGTGGAAAAGACAATTGAGTTACTCTTTTGTAATTTGGTGAAGTCTTTTTTTGCAATTTGTTTTTAGTTTTTCTCTTTTGAAAAATATTTTATTTTTTTGAATTCACCAGCTCTTTGGACTTTTGACCGAATTATTCTGTTTGTGTAATTGAAAAAAATTTACTTTATTGAAATAGTTTTATACTTTACATTGCTTTGGTCTGAAGATATATTTTTATTACTGTAAATGAGATTTCTAAGATCAAAAATCACTTGAAATACTTGACATAGGTTTAGAATGCAACTAGTGGGAATTTTATTTCACTGGCTAACTATTATAATTAGTTTTTGGCCTCAACTTGCATAATAGATTTGTGAGCTAGAAATTATCGAAAGTTTTAGCCGAGCGGCTAAAAGTGAAATTGCCTCATAAATCAACCCAAATGGACGGTGAAAATAGCACGGGCTAGCCAGTTTTCGGACTGGTAATTGAAAAATAGCCAGCGTTTGCAAAGTCATTGGAAAATAGCCACTATTTTCCTGCAACTCTAAAAGTTCCAGCATAATATACTGGAAATTGGTGCATATGTGTATGAACTTCCAACATTTTATGCTTGAACTCCAACATACGAAAAGTTCCAGCATAATGTACTGGAGATTGGAGCACCTGTGTATGAACTTTTAGTATATTATACTGGAAGTCCAGTATATTATGTTGGAACTCCAGCATATTATACTGGAACTCCAGTATATTATGTTGGAATATATTCCGAATTTTGAACAATATTTTCGTTCAGATTTATCTTTATATGAAAAATGGCTAAATTTCGATTACTTTTGAAACTGTGGCTACTTTTCAATTACCACTTGTAAATCTGGCTGTTTTTGAATTTCACTCAAATAGACGCCTACTCAACCGCTTAAATTGAAAATAGCGGGAGGAATATAATATATGTATAATTCATATATTAATATATATAATCTTATCTAGTTAAAGTGTAATTTATATATACTAGCTAGAAAAGGTAAATAATAAATCGACCGACTATATGTACAAAAATCCCTATCCAAATAACTCAACAATCAAGTTTTAGGACTTTAAATAGCTCGGTCTTGGACATGTTTTAGTTGAGATTTGAAAAAAGTATGTATTTGATAGTCTGTTTGGTCGCTTTTCAAGTAAGTATTTTTGGGTAAACAGTTTGTGTTTGATTAATTAATTTAAAAAATATTTTTGAGCATCAATCAGTGTTTGACCAAGCTTTTAATTAGTACTTCTACGGAGAACTACTTTTTTAACTTCTCAAAAATAGTTCTTGTTATTACTCAAAAATAAATTTTTTTGTCAAAAAGTTTGGCAAACACTTTAACTTTAAAATAAAAGCATTTTTTGGCCAAAAAAAGCTTAGCCAAATAAGCTACTTTATTAGTTAAAGTTGAAAAGGAATATTTGAAAGTTAAAGTTATATTTGGACAAGAAAACAAAGTTAAAGTTTTGTGAGTGTACGTGTGTATGTGAAAAATATTAAAATTTCAAAAATATTAAATTTTGAATTCATATTTTAGAAGTTTATCGGGCTCAGGGATAAGAATTTAAAGGTCGAACCCGTCGTAGTTAAATCTTGTATACGCCTTGTTCAATCACCCAATCATTGAATAGAAAATGCAGTTTCTGAGGGGGACATATTTTAGTGACAATTAAAGTGCAAGCTAAGTGTTCTTAATCATCATCACAATCAAGGTATAATTCTTAATGTCAATGTCCTTTTTCTAATAATTGTCAACACAATACCTCAGTAAACTTTAAATATTCTTCAAAATTCATGAGAACCACTAACATAAAAATATATTCAGAATTCAAACTATTACATATAGAGTATTATTACGTACATCCACCACATCAGCAGTGGTATAGCCAACTTATTTTATAGCCTCAGTTGAAATTTGCAATCTTCAAAATTCATAATTTTAAATCACAGTAGAAAGTACTGAGCTATATTCACCATACCGACAATCAATGTGAACTTAGAAAATTAATTGTTTTACATATAGACACCTTAGCTCCGGAGGCGGAAGTAGAAGCAAAAAATACGGGTTTGATCGAATCCAATACCTTTTATTCAAATAATGTATTTTAGTATTTGTAGTAAGAATTTCATTAAAAATATATAAATATATTGAAAATCTAATTATTTTTGTTTGAACTCGTTACTCTAAAATTCGAAACCCCTTAAGTTGAAATTCTGACTCCGTCTCTGATTTTTGGTCTTTCCAAGTGAGCGAGGCAGAAGTAAATCTAGAGTGTAACCAATGAATTAACGGAGACTCGGTGACTTTATCTACATGACTACACTCGGTATATGTTTTTTAAAAAATAGCAAATATATACAAGTACTTGATTTTGAACCCAATTATTAGCAAAATGTATGCTAATCCCTAACATTTTATCAACCAATAAAACTCATGGAAGGAAAAAAAGTGTTGAGTAAGTGAGAATGGGAATAAACCAATTGATTAAAACCAACATTGAGAATTAAGATTTGGAAAGGGACAAAACTTAAAACAATTGGTTCCTTTTGTTGTTGTGATAACAATGATGCACTTGGCCTTGGGCATGCTAGGAGCCTGCGTTCATTGCTATAATAAACAAACAGCAAACGTGCTATAGTGCATGTAATGTAGCATGGCTTTGGTTGTGCTACAAAAATTAATCTTAGATTCTTAGTGTATGTATGACCCCCTCAAGCATGCACTTATGCCATTGCTTAAAAGAGAGTACTTGATTGTATTAAAAAATTATGTGCATGTGTGTATATTTGTACATCGAGGCCTATCATAAAGACATAAATAATGTTTCTACCTCACATAAGTTAGGGGTAAAATCTGCATACATCACACCCTTTTCAATCCCCAATCATAAAAGCATACTGAGTATGTTGTTATTGTTGTTGTTGTTGTTGGCAGAGGCGGACATACTTACAAGGAAGCGGTGTCACGTGACACCGGATTGTCGGAAATTTTTACTAAATATGTATTAATACCATGAGAAAACCAATAAATAGAAAAAAATGACACCACTTGACATAAATTGTCACCTGATGTGTTGGTTATGTGCCTGATTTTGCAAGTGATCAGAGGTTCAAACCTCAACTAGCATGTATTTTTGGCTAATATTTGAAAGAGCCTATGTGGTTAAAAATTGTGATTACGCATAATTAACTCAGGAACTTTTCTAACTTAAACTCAATGAAACCAATGGACTACGACTATTTCTTGTCTAGAAATATGATAATTATATTTATTTATTCTTGTTCTTCTATAAATTACGACACCGCTAACAAAAATTCCTATGTATGCCCCTGTGTATGGGTATTTGTAAGGCAAGAGCATGGATGTTGTACAAACTAGCTTTCTAAAAGGCAGATACACAGTGACATATCCAACAATAAGTTTACAAGTATCAACAGAATTCAGTATAGGTATTTATAGGGCCGAAAGAGCAAGAATGTTGTATAAACTAGCTTTCTAAAAAGGTAGAGGTCCAACGACGAATCCAGCAATGAGTTCGCAAGCAGACCTCAATGTGTATATTTCTTGGGTCAAAAGAACATGGATGCTGTACAAACTAGCTTTCTAAAGACAGATGCACAATGGCGAATCCAACAATGAGTTTGCAGGTTCAACAGAATTTAGTATGTGTATTTATAGGGTCAAAAGAGTATGAATACTGTATAAACTAGCTTTTTAAAAGGTAGATGCCTAGTGACGAATTCAACAATAGGTTTGCAGGTCTAGCAGAATTCAGTGTGTGTATTTCTAGGGCCAAAAAAGGTCCAATAATATCCTTAAACTATTGGAAATAACTCACTTCTGTCCTCCATTAGCAAACTAGGCCAACAAAATCCCACGCGTTAATTTTCTGGGCCAATAATGCCTTCATCCTAACGGCTGCCCACATAAGCCTTCTTAGTGGCATTAATTAGCTGACATGGCATAGGCCTGCTCCAATAACCCATTAACCCGTAAAAAAAACTAATTACAATCCATATAGGGATTAAAAAATGAAAAAGGTCTGTAAAAAAACTCCAAATCCCATTCTAAACCTAGTTCTTCCAACAAAGGCGATTTAAGACTTAAAGGGATGATACCATCGAGCAAGGGTTAACAACACAAATTAAAGATCATCTGAAGCTATTTAGGTAATTTCTCCTCCCATTTAATGGGTCTCTGACTCGAACAAATGGATTAGTCAATTATGTTTTGTAATTTTCTAGGGTTTTGTACTGGTATTTCTGATTTTGAAGCTTAGCATATAGTTTTTGCATGTGGGCCTGGTACTCTTTTTGTTGGTTATCTTTGTTGTTTCCTTATGTGGTGTCAATTTGTGCCCTAGGTCCACATATTTTATCATGGTGTGGTAGGGTTTGATTGTTGAAATCACATAACCATGTGCTTTATCTCTTAAAGACAATGCTTTTTGCTTTCTATTGTATTATATGGAGTAATTTATTGTGCTAAGGTTAGGTTATTGAAATCGATAGAAACATGTGCTTTATCTCTTAAAGAGTGTGCTTTATTATTTTTACTATATTATATGCAGTAATTTATTTTATGTTCAATATTTTATTGTCAAAGTTCATAAATTATTCATGTGGCCCCTCTATGTTTTCTTCTGTGTCTATATTATAGATATTTCAATATGGGGGATCACGAAGAGCCAATTTCAAGTCAATATCAGTGTGAATTAGACACTGATTGTGAATCTGATAGTGATAAAAGTTCAGATTAAGGTTCAGATGCTAGTGAATAAGATTCTGAAGAATTAGAGTTACTTAGGATGCAAAAAGGTAAAGAAGTTAATGATAAGCTTACTCACTACAAAGAGATTGATAAGTCTATGACATTTAAGGACTTGGATGAGGCTAGAAAAGTCATGAACTTCTTTGTTATTGCAAATTACAAACCTCTGAATCTTATAAACAAGTGACATAATAAGAGTAAGGTATAGATGTGTAGTAGGTTTCCCTTTTGTATGCCTTATCTCTGAAGATAAGAAGGGTCCTGACTTTAATATAAATACATTGAAGACAAAGCACAACTGTGAAGATGCAATTGAGAATCCTAGAGCCAAAACAAAAACTTTAGCTCAATATTTGAAGAATAAGGTGCCGAATAACCCCAAGTATAAGATAAAGGATATGAAACTAGATTTGACAAATTAATTTTCATTAAATGTACATAACTCCACATTGAAAAGGGCTAAGAGGATGGCACTTCAGCAATTGCAAGGAAGCTTTTTAGATGACTATAACAGATTAGAAGCATATGCAAATGAGATTAGAGAGAGCAATCATGGTAGTGATATGGTTATCAATTTATCAAAAGATGTCATGGCTGAAGGTAAACGATGATTTCTTAGAATGTACATATGCTTCAATGCAATGAAGTTGGGGTTCAAACGAGGGTTGAGACCATTCATTGGATTAGATGTGACTTTTTTAAAAGGTCATTGCAAGAGACAACTATTGGTGGATGTTGTACAATATTGCATAAATCATTTCTATCCCTTGGCCTGGACTGTAGTTGACAAGGAAAACACCTTGACATGGACATGGTTTCTAGAGTTGCTGAAACACTCACTGAATATGAAATATGGAACCAGTATTGCATTTATGTCTTATATGCAAGTACAAGTTATGATCTTGTTTAATTGACTATTATAGTTATTTTATTATGATTATGTTTAAATTTTCATGTGCAAGGTCTGTTGGAAACAGTAAGAACTGTCCTCCCTCTCTCAAATCACAAGTTTTGTGTTAGGCATATTGAATCCAACTAGAGTAAGAGGGTCAGAATTTGTGAAGAGATGAAGAAATACCTATGGTGGTATGCTTGGAGGACTTATGAGGAGGACTTTAAAGATTAATTAAAAAATCTTGGTGAATTGTCTGTTGATGCTGCTAAGGAGTTGCTAAGACATCCACCATAGAATTTGTGCATGTCATATTTTGATATATTGTACAAAAATCAGATGGTGGACAATAATTTTACAGAGTTCTTCAACTCTTGGATATTAGAAGCAAGAGGCAAGCCTATCCTGAAGATTCTTGAGGATATTAAAATCAAGATCATGGACAGATTGAGAGAGAAGTAAGAAGAAGCTAGAACATGGGGAGATGAGTTCAGTCCAAATTGCATGAATTGTATACTGCGTATTTGAAGGTTGCCAACTTATGTACTGTTTATTTCAATGGTGAAACTGGCTATGAGATTTCTGAGGGTGATGATAGACATAGAGTGAATCTAGTGGAGAAGAAATGCACGTGTAGATCCTGGCAGTTGACTGGCATCCCATGCTCCATGCCATCAGAGCACTAAAATACAAGAGAGAGAGAGGATCCAATGACTAAAATTAGTTGGTGGTGCAACAAGGAAGCTTACATGATGACATATAGGGCCAAGTTGATGCATGTTATAGGTGAAAAGTTCTGGAAAATATTACCAGAACATGCTATGGAATCACCTCCACTTGCCAAAACTGTTGGAAGGCCAAAAGTCAAGAGGAATAGGGAGACGGATGAGGCTAACAAGAGACAAGGATAGTGGGTTGCATCAAGAGGGGGAACTAGAATGATATACAAAATTTGTGGTGAACTGGACCACAATTCAAGGACATAGAAGGTACCTGCTTCTTAACTTATCTTTCTTCTTATATAATTGTTGTTTTTTAACAGAGTTTTTTTAATTATAGGTTGGTGTTGAAGGAAATATTGAGGATGTTAGTTGTTCAGCACCTCGACTAATACAAGAAGGTGAACATGAAAGTGAATTTGTATTTATGCCTATACCTAGAGTACCAAGACACCAAACAGAACCATTTGGTGATGATAGTGAGCATAAAAGTGACCCTGCTTTAATGTCTAAGATTATTTCTAAAGATCAAACAAGATTGTTGATAAGGCAGAATTAATTTATGTCAGCTGGGACAAGAGTGATCTCTTTCAGAGGAGATCATACTAGTGTCAGTTATCCCGCAGATCTTCCTTACTCACCTACTAAGATCATAAAGAAGCATTGACTGGAAATCAATTGGAAGTAGCAAGACAAAATAAAGTGGGGAAGTTGAAGAGCAGGAAACTCAATGAGAACTCACAAATCTAGTGATCTTGGTTGTTGTAGGTAGTTGCAGGTCTTTAACTTTGTTGGCAGATATCTATTTCCAACAACCAAAACTGGTCAGTTTATCTTGGTTTTTGTCAATTAATGTGTTATGTCAAGACTTGTTTAATTTGTTTTGGTGTTAGTTATTGCAAACTCTATGATAACAGTTAAAATGTTTTGGTTTTAGTAGTTATAAAACCATATGACAACAGTTTATTTTATGTCCAACAGTTCTAGAAAAGACTTGTTTAATGTGTGTTTAATATGACAATAATTTAGTTTGCACAACAGTGGTGTTTTGATATGATAATAGTTTAGTTTTCCAAACAGTATTGTTTAATATGCAGTGGTGTTTTGTCCTGTGATCATTCTAGTGTAATCATTTTGTATTTATTGTTCAGGAAAGTAGTATTGCTATGGTTAATGAAAAAAAACATCACTGATATGACGATGTTATTGCAGCAGACTTAGATTGGATGCCCATTCAGTAGCATAGGAAAGCACTAGTTGATTGTGCAATACTATGCTAATTAAACTTGAAATTTAATTCTCACTTACTTTAGTTGGTTGTGCAGTATAGTTTAGCGTAGGAAAGCACTAGCCAAAAGTAAGATTCACACTTATGGTAAGGAAATATGGACCACATAATAAAGTCAAGATTCACACCCCTTGTACTGGCCAAAAGTACTAGGATACATAGTAACTATAGCCAAAACATGGCAAACTTCCTATCAAGAAATTTCAACAGTAAAGGTTCTCAAGTTACCAAACATACTCTATCCAAAATACACCAACAGATCAGCACAAATCTCAAATCCCACAAACATAAACAGTACCAGAAAAATAAACATTAAAAATTAAAAATCTGCCTAGATCTTGTTTCATCCATATTTCAATCCCAATCGGACTATAAATACATTAAATCATAACAATTAGATTTGAATATAAGTAGCACTCAATACCACAAATCCATTTATAATGTATACAAAATGCACGTCAAAAATTTCATCTCCCTCTATTACTTGAATATGAATGCAAAAATCAAAACTTGAAGCTTCGAATCACAAGGAAGCAACCAAGTACTAAACAAAGCTACTATAACAAAACCAAAATACTACAACAACATACTAAACCAACATACATTCACTTCATCATTCTTATAACTAAACCAAAATACTACAACAACATACTAAAACAACATACATTTACTTCATCATCCCTATGACAACCAAACCAAATAACAAAGCCCATGAAACCAAAATGATAGTTCTCATCTTCTTCACTTTGGCCTCTAAATTACTAGCTTTTTTAATTTTCACAAGTTTAAATTGCTCCATTTCGTCAAGTTTCATCTTCAAATTATTCCTTTCAACCGTGATAACATCTTCCATTTCATCAAACAAGTTCTTAGAGTTGTCTCTTTTGTCTTTAATAGCATCCTCCAATTCCTCAAATTTCATCTTCATAGGACCCCTTTGAACCATAGTAGCTTGTTCCATATCATAAACTTTATTCCTCAAATTGTTCGTCTCAACCTTAGCAGCATCAAGTTTAGTTTTTAAATCTTTGATCACCATCACCGCTTGAAGAGGAAACTCTTCGTCAATCCATTCAAAATACCCGTAAGAACAAACCTATATCGTATTAGAATTTTCATTGAAAAATAGTCATTTTTTCTACATAAATACTAATAATCAAGGACCATCTCAAATAAAAACTCTGCAAATCATAACCTAACCTGACAAAAGAAGATGAGTCAAATAAATTGACCAAAAACGAAATAAATTCAAAACTAACTTTGGATCTTGGACATTTTAGAACCTTCTCCCAGCACTGACGTCTGACCAAGATGTCAAATATAATGCAATCAATCCGCAACGACACCTTCTTGCATATTGAATTTCATGCATATTCACAGATAAATCAAACATTAAGTAGAAATTTTCAAAGAAAAATGGAGATTTTTAAAATTGGGGAACAATGACAATTAGGCTTTTGGGAATTAGTGACTATTGATATAAGAACACGGTATATAAGAAGCGGATCCACCTATGTGGATTGCCATGTCAGCTAATTAATGCCACTAAGAAGGCTTATGTAGGCAGCAGTTAGAATGAAGGCATTATTGGCACAGAAAATTAACGTGGGGGTATTTTGTTGGCTCAGTTAGCTAACGGAGGACAGAAGTGAGCTATTTCCAATAGTTTAAGGATATTATTGGACCTTTTTCGTTTTAGGGCCAAAAGAGGATGAATGTTGTACAAACTAGATTTTTAAAAAGCAGATGTCCAATGATGGATCCAACAATGAGTTTGCACGTCCAACATAATTTAGTGTGTATATTTTTAGGGCCAAAAGATCAGGGATGTTGTACTAACTAGCTTTCTAAAAGGCACGTGCACAATGACAGATCTAACAATATAAGTTCACATGTCCAGCAGAACTTAGTGTGTATTTGTGGGGCCAAAAGAGCATTAATATATTTGTAAAAATTGCACGGGGCGCCCTATTTGGTCGCCTCCATTTAACCTATACCCATTTTTAAAAAAAGTTTTAATTTGTAGCCACTTTTAAAACAACTTTAGGCCCCTTTCTCCCCTTCCCCCTCTTTCTTCTTCTTCTTCGGGTGACAATGATTTTATATGGTGGTTGTGAACATATATTAATGTAGTTTATGATGTTTTACTAGGGTGATCTATTATGACGTTTTATTTTATACTATTGTTTAGTTTTTTTTCTTCTTAATTGTAAAATGGGCTCATTAGAGTTATTGTTGTTTTGACAAATTGATGATTAAGGTTTGTTACTGATGATATTTGGAGGTTATGTTTCAAATTTGAGCTCATTTGGAGTAGATTTAGTTATTAAATCGTATATTGGATTGTTATAATTCGAAGAACAAATTTCTGTTTCCAAGCAATATGCACTTCAGGCATATTTGGCCTTAAGTGCATAAAAATGTTGGTTGCACTTCAAACCTTTTGGTCTTAAGTGCAATTTTTCACTTCAGACTTATTGGCCTTAAGTGTAGCAAAATGTTTGTTGCACTTCAGATCTTTTGGCCTTAAGTACATCTGAAGTGCAATTTTTTACTTCAGACTTATTGGCCTTAAGTGTAGCAAAATGTTTGTTATACTTTAGACCTTTTAGCCTTAAGTGCATCTCAAGTGTAATTTTTTCACTTCACACTTATTGGCCTTAGGTATAGCAAAATGTTTGTTGCACTTCAGACCTTTTGGCCTTAAGTGCATCTGAAGTGCAATTTTTTCACTTCACACTTATTTGCCTTAAGTGCATGAAATCATTGGTTACATTTCAAATCTATTTGCCCTTAAGTGCATATGAAGTGCAAATTTTCACTTTAGACTTATTGGACTTAAGTGTATCTAAAGTGCAATTTTTCACTTCAAACTTATTAATCTTAAGTGTATGAAATCATTCGTTGCACTTCAGACCTATTTGGCCTTAAGTGCATTTAAAGTATAATTTTTTCACTTTAGACTAATTGTTTTACTTTATATCCGATAAGTCTAAAGTTGATCGTAAAATGGGTACGTTTGCAAACTTTTTTGCAAAGTTCTAACGACCCGACCAGTCGTTTTAAAAGTTGTAGCACCATTCTCCTCTTCACTGCTCATTCTATACTTTATAACCGTTATGTAACTTGCCGGGTAGTCGGTTCGGATCCGCTGAGGTTTTTAGAATGAATTGGAACACTTAGTTCCAAAGTTTAAAACTTAAGTTGAAAAGGTTGGCTAGATGTCGACCTATGTGTAAACGACCTCGTAATAGAATTTTGATAATTCCAACAGCTCTGTATGGGGATTTCTGGACTTAGGAGCGTGATCAAAATTTTATTTGGAAGTCCATAGTGAAATCAGACTTGAAATGACTAAAATAGGAATTTAAGTATGGAAGTTTGATCGAGGAGTTGACTTTTTGATATTGGGGTCGGAATCTAGTTCCGTAAATTTTTATAGCTCAGTTATGCCATTTTTGACTTGTGTGCAAAATTTGAGTTCAATCGGACTTGATTTGACAGGTTCCGGCGTCGTATGTAGAAGTTAAAAATTCTTAAGTTTCATTAAGCTTGAATTGGGGTGTGATTTGTGATTTTAGCGTTGTTTGACGTGATTTGAGGTTTCAAATAGGTTCGTATGATATTTTAGGACTTGTTGATGTATTTGGTTGAGGTCCCGAGGGCTTCAGGTGAGTTTCAGATGGTTAACGGATCAAAAAATGGGACTTAAACAGCTGCTGCAAAAAATTCTCTTTTGCCCAGAAATCGAGCCCATGATCGAAGGCAAGACTCGAGGGCCATGATCGAAGGCCCATGCTCGAGGTCCATAATCGAAGACAAAGCTCTAGGGCCATGATCGAAGCCACGATCGAGGCCTACGAGGCAGAATTATAAGGGAGGGGACTTCGTCCCATTCGCCATTTTTGACAAATTGGAGCTTGAGTAGAGGCGATTTTTGATAGAATGTCAAGGCAAAATATTGGGGTAAGTGATTCTAACTCGGATTTGGTCAATATACACGAATATATCATTGTTTTCACCATTTAATTAATGTTTTGAGATTGAAATTTGGAATATTTTTAGAAATGAATTTTTGTGATTTCGGTGTCGATTCAGAGTCGGGTTTGAGTGAAACTGGTATGGTTGGACTCGTAATTGAATGGGTTGTCGGATTTTGTGAGTTTCATCGTATTCTGAGATGTGGGCCACACATGCGATTTTTGAGTTAATTTCGGATTGTTATTGAAAAATATAGTATTTTCTTATGGAATTCATTCTATAGTTTTTGTTGACTGTATCGAATTAATTATGACTAGATTCGAGTCGATCGGAGTCCGAAAATCGAGGAAAAAGTATACTACTTGATTAAATTGGAGTAAGTCGAGGTAAGTGACTTGTCTAACCTAGTGTGGAAATTTTTTCCTAGGATTGATATTGTAGTGGTAAATTGTAATGTGTTGAAAGTTGTGTACACGAGGAGACGAGTGTGTACACGGGCTAAATGTGGAGGATTATGTCTTTAAATTGTGTAGATCACTATTGCATATTAATTAAATAATTTTACCTTGTTATATTCTTCAACATTGATTTAATTTTTATATTTTAAATTTGCTTGACCTTTCCTGCAAATTGATTTACATGTTTAGTTGAAACTTGGTTTCTTTTATTCTGTGCATTATTTGAAGGTTGATTTTATTTAATTTAAATATTATTAATATGAAGTATTTGATATTTTTAATTTGGTATTGAAGCAACGTATTAAAAATTTTGAAATATTATTTTTGTTGAGTTATTTATTCCCGAATATTTTTGTGAGATTGTTGTACTCATTGTGATTGAGCTGTGAGCTCCCTGTTGTGAAAAATATTGTTGATATTGTTTATTTTGGCAAATTGAAATATTTGAGCACTTGAGGTGCAGATCATGATATATTGTGATATTGATACGCATGCAGTGGTATAAAGTGTGGGTGTTAAAACACATGCGGTGAGATAAGGGTGGCTTGTTACGCGTGGCTAGTAGGGGAACTACTAGCAGTCATGCACTGTGATAAGGGTGGTGAAAACGCGGAGTGCTATTTAGGAAAAAATATTTTCTTTAAAATAAATTGTGAAGGCTCCCACAGTGATATAAGAAAATGAGATATTGTGAATTTATTTATGATTTGGCACTACGAGGCGGTACCTCGGGAGTGCCCTTGTCGGTATTGATTTATGGCCACAGTTGCCTTTGATTTTTGTTGTGATATTTCTTTAAGTTGAAAAGAAATTCTGTTTTGTTTCCACGAGGTATTATTTGCCATTATTTGTGCAATTAAATGGTGACCTACTACTTGATTTATTTCCATTTTTATTTTATTTTATTATATTGCGAAATATTTTACCATGCCATTATTATTTTCCAGTAGAGCCTGGCCTGACTTCGTCACTACTCTACCGAAACTAAGCTTGGCACTTAATGGGTACCGCTATGGTGTACTCATACTACGCTTCTGCATATCTTTTTGTGCAAATCCAGGTACTTCTTACCAGCCCAGACATCAGTGAGTCACTTGCGTACGGAGACTTCGAGGTATATTTGCAAGCTTCCGCAGACTCCGGAGTCCCCTTCTATTATTATCATGTTTCTTCCTTATTCTCTTTGCACCTTGATATATTTGGAGATATTGAGGGTAAATTCTTAGAAGCTTGTGACTTATTTTTACTTGGTCTTGGGAGTTATAATTAATTGAATTGCAGTTTATTTATTTCATATATTTATTATTATTCCGCATTGATAGGCTTACCTAGTCTTAGAGACTAGGTGCCATCACGACCTCATACAGAGGGAAAATTGGGATCGTGACAAGTTGGTATCAGAGTTCTAGGTTCATAGGTGTTATGAGTCACAAGCAGGTTTAGTAGAGTCTTGCGAATCGGTACGGAGACGTCTGTACTGATCTTCGGGAGGCTATGGAACTGTTAGGAAAATATTCACTTCTTTGATTCCTTGTCGTGCATAATTGTTGATTCTTTCATTGTCTTTCTATTCTCTCATAGATGGTGAGGACACATACAACTGGATCTGATGATCAGACACATGTGCCATGTTGGAGCCACAAGAGGCCGGGGTCGGGGAAGAGGCCGAGCCATATGCCAAGCCAAAGGACAAGGAAGACCACGTGGTGCGGCCAGAGCACCTACACCAGAGTCACCAGTAGCTCTAGTTGGAGATCAGGCACCTGAGACGCCTGTTACTACTCCTGCACTTCAGGAGACTCTTGCCCAGATTTTGAGCATGTTTGGAACTCTAGCTTAGGCATGGTTAATTCCACTTGCTCCTGCCGCATCTTAAGCCGGGGGAGGAGCACAGACTCCCGATGCCCGTACTCCAGAGCCACGGGCCCAAGTTGACCATTCCCCAGAGGTTATACCAGTGCAACCAGTTGTCCCAATTTGGCATGAGATTAGGACAGCAGTTTCAGATGGGGAGTAGCTCAGGCTCGAGAGGTACAAGAAGTACCACCCTCCTACTTTCAGCGGTTTAGCTTTAGGGGATGCTCAAGGTTTTCTAGAAGAATTACACTGTATCCTTCGCACTATGTGTATTGTGGATTTCAGTGGGGTTTCTTTCATGGCATTCCAGTTTAGAGGAGCAGCCTACCGGTGGTGGATAGTCCCGTTGAGGCATCTTCACTAACTAGAACTTAATTGTTAGATATGTTCTTAAGGGAGTATGTTCCTCATAGTTGTAGAGATGTATGACGCACAAGCATGCACCAACCTTAGTTGCTACTGTTCGAGAGCGGGTTCGCAGATTTATTGAGAGTCTCCACCCAAGTATTAGATTCAGTATGGCCCGAGAGCTAGAGATGGACATCACATACCAACAAGTGGTGTCAATTTCTATGGAGATTGGAAGGTGTGTAGACTCGGGAGAGGGAAGAGAAGGAATCTAAGAGACCCCGAGATTATGGCACATATAATAATTCTCGTGCCCCAGTTGCAGCCCGTCATGGTAGAGGTTATGTGAACCGTCCTATTCATTAAGAACTTCTAGCTTCCAGTGGTATTCCGGGTACTCTCATACCTCAGGTTCCATATTATGCACCGCCAGTGTCTATTGTACCTCCTGTATGGGTGCTTTTAGCGGGCAATCTAGTCGATCAGGCCCGATCCAGTCCCAGCAGCCATGTCCTCCGAGGGATTGTTTTGAGTGTGGTGACACTCGTCATATCATGAGAGAATTTCCAAGATTTAGGAGGGGTGCACCTCCACAGATTTTTCAGGCCCCACCATTCCATAGGCCCCTCAGGTTTCTTAGGCCATGATTACTGCACCAGTTGCCACCCCACCAGCACATCCAGCCAGAGGTGGAGGTCGGACAGGTAGAGGTCTCCCTAAAAGGGGAGGACATGCCAGATATTATGCCCTTCCAGCTAGGACAGAGGTTGTTGCATCTGATTCTATTATCACATGTATTATTCCGGTCTGTCATAAAGATGCATCAATATTATTTGATCTAGGCTCCATTTATTCTTATGTGTTATCTTATTTTGCCTCGTATTTGGGGATATCTCGTGATTCCTTGAGTTCTTCTGTTTATGTATCTACACTCATGAGTGAATCTATTATTGTGGACCGTGTGTATCGGTCGTGTTTAATTGTTATCAGTGGTTTTGAGACCATAGCTAATTTATTATTGTTTAGTATGATTAATTTCGATATTATTTTGGACATGGACTGGTTGTCGCCTTATCACGCTATCCTTGATTGTTACGCCAAGACGATGACGTTGGCTATGCCAGGCCTACCGCGGCTAGATTGGAGAGGTACTTTGGATCATGTTCCTAGCAGGGTTGTTTCATTTCTTAAGGCTCAACGAATGGTTGAGAAAGGGTATGATGCGTATCTAGCCTATGTGAGAGATATTAGTGTTGACACTCCTACCTTGGAGTCTGTTCCTGTAGTAATGGATTTTCTTGATGTATTTCCAGCAGATCTTCCGGGTATGCCACCCTATAGGGATATTGACTTTGGTATTGATTTTTTATCGGGCACTCAATCCATTTCTATTCTACCATATCGTATGGCCCCAACAGAGTTGAAAGAATTAAAAGAGCATTTAGGAGAATTGCTTGATAAGGCTTCATTCGGCCCAGTGTATCGCCTTGGGGTGCTCCTGTATTATTTGTGACGAAGAAGGATGGTTCTATGCGGATGTGTATTTATTACCGCCAGCTGAACAAGGTTATAGGGAAGAACAAGTATCCATTGCTACATATTGATGACCTATTTGATCCGCTTTATGGTGCCAGGGTATTCTCTAAGATCGACTTGCGTTCAAGCTATCATCAGTTGAAGATTCGAGATCTAGATATCCCGAATACTTCTTTTAGGACTCGGTACGGTCATTACGAGTTCCTTGTGATGTCTTTTGGGCTGACCAACGCCTCAGCAACATTTATGCACTTAATGAATAGTGTATTTCAGCCCCATCTTGATTCATTCATCATTGTGTTTATTGACGACATTCTGGTGTATTCCCGGAGTTGGGAAGATCATGAGCAACACTTGAGGACTGTACTTCAGACTTTGAGAGAAAAGAGGTTATATGCAAAAATTTCAAAGTGTGAATTCTGGCTTGATTCTGTGGGAGTTTTGGGTCATATAGTTTCGTGCAAATGGATAAAGGTAGATCCGAAGAATATTGAGGCAGTGCAGAGTTGGTCCAGACCGTCCTCAGCTACGGAGATCCGGAGTTTTCTTGGTTTGGCAGGGTATTATCGTCGATTTGTAGAGAGTTTCTCTTCTATTGCTGCACGTATGACCAAATTGACCCAGAAGGGTGCTCAGTTCAGATGGACCGAGGAATGTGAGGAGAGCTTCCAAAAGCTCAAGATATCTTTGACTACAACCCTAGTATTGGTATAGCCTATAGGTTCAAGGTCTTATACTGTGTATTGTGATGCGTCGCTTATTGGTCTCGGCACAGTGTTAATGCAAGACTGTAGGGTGACTGCCTACTTGTCCAGATAGTTAAAGGTACATGAGAAGAATTATCCATTCCATGACCTTGAGTTAGCAGCTATTGTCCATGCATTGAAGATTTGGTGGCATTATTTGTACGGTGTCCATTGTGAGGTCTATACTGATTATCGGAGTCTACAACATCGGATTAAACAGAAAGATCTTAATTTGTTGCAGCGGAGTTGGTTGGAGTTCTTGAAGGATTATGATATCACTATTCTCTATCATCCTGTGAAGGCCAATGTAGTAGCCGATGCCTTGGATGTTTCCGAGCCGTGTCGAGTTTTGGCTTGTGTGGTTTCTCAGTCTTCTCTTTATCATCGTATCAGGGAGCATCACTATGATGACCCCCATCTGCTTGTCCTTAAAGACACAGTTCAGCACGGTGATGCCAAGGAAGTCATTATTGGAAGTGACAGTGTATTACAAATGCATGGCAGGCTTTGTATGCCTAATATAGATGGTTTGCGTAAGTTGATTCTCCAGGAGGCTCACAATTTGCGGTACTCCATTCATCTGGGTGTTGCAAAGATGTATCAGGACTTGAGACAACACTATTGGTGGAGTCGGATGAAGAAAGACATAGTGGAATATGTAGCTCGGTGCTTAAATTGCCAGCAAGTGAAGTATGAGCATCAACGACCAAGTAGATTGCTTGAGAAGTTGGAAATTCCAAAATGGAAATGAGAGCGGATCACTATGAATTTCGTTGTTGGGCTCCAACGGACTCAGAGGAAGTTCAATGCAGTTTGGGTGATTGTGGATAGATTGACCAAGTCATCTCATTACATTCTGTGATTACTACTTACTCTTCAGAGCAGCTAGCTCAGGTATATATTCGCGAGATTGTAAGACTTCATGTTGTATCGGTATCTATCATCTTTGACCGGGATACATAGTTTACCTCATGATTTTGGAGGATTGTACAGCGAGAGTAGGGTACTCATATGGAGTTGAGTACATCATTACACCCTCAGACATACGGGCAATCCGAACGCATTATTCAGATATTTGAGGATATGCTTCGTGTGTATGTGATAGATTTTGGGGGTGCTTGGGATCAGTTCTAACCACATGCGGAGTTTTCTTACAACAGTTACATGTCGAGCATTTAGATGGATATGTATGAGGCCTTGTATGGTAAGCGGTGCCGGTCTCCAGTGGGTTGGTTCAAACCGGGCGAGGCTAGGCTATTGGGTACAGACTTGGTTCAGGATGCCTTGGAAAAGGTTAAATTTATTCAGGATCGACTTCGTAAAATCCAATCTAGACAGAAGAGTTATGCGGATCGTAAGGTTCTTGATGTAGCATTCATGGTTGGTGAGCGGGTCTTGCTCCGAGTTTCGCCTAAGAAGGGTGTGATGACGTTCGGGAAGAAGGGCAAGTTGAGCCCTAGATATATTGGGCCTTTTGAGATTCGTGAGAGAGTTGGTGAGGTAGCTTACAGACTTGCACTACCACCTAGTTTCTCTGTAGTTCATCCAGTATTCCATGTTTATATGCTTCGGAAATATCATGACAATCCGTCTCATGTGTTAGACAAAGATCTATCTTATGTTGAGGAACCAATGGTTATTTTAGATAGACAGGTTCGAAAGCTGAGGTCAAAAAACATTGCTTCCATGAAGGTTCAGTGGATGGGTCATCCGGTCGAGGTGGAGACTTAGGAGACCGAGCATTATATGTGCAGCTGTTATCCTTATCTTTTCACCACTCCAGGTATAATTCTAAATTCGTTCGAGGACAAACGTTTGTTTAATAGGGGGAGGATGTAATGACCCGACCAGTCGTTTTAAAAGTTGTAGCCCCATTCCTCTATTTACTGCTTAGTCTGTACTTTATAACCATTTTGTAACTTGTCGGGATAGTCGGTCCGAGTCCGATGAGGTTTTTAGAATTAATTGGAACACTTGGTTCTAAAGTTTAAAACCTAAGTTGAAAAGATTGACTTGATGTCGACCTATGTGTAAACAACCCCATAATAGAATTTTGATGATTCCAACATCTCCGTATGGTGATTTTTGGTCTTAGGAGCGTGATCGAAACTTTATTTGGAAGTCCGTAATGAAATTAGGTTTGAAATGGCTAAAATATAAATTTAAGTTTAGAATTTTGACAGGGGAGTTGACTTTTTGATATCGAGGTCGGAATCCAGTTCCGAAATTTTTATAGCTCCGTTATGTCATTTGTGACTTGTGTGCAATATTTGAGGTCAATCAGACTTGATTTGATAGGTTCTGGGGTCGTATGTAGAAGTTGGAAATTCTTAAGTTTCATTAAGCTTGAATTGGGGTGTGATTTGTGATTTTAGCGTTGTTTGACATGATTTGAGGTTTCAAATAAGTTTGTATGATATTTTAGGACTTGTTGGTATATTTGGTTGAGGTCCTGAGGGTCTTGTGTGAGTTTCGGATGATTTACGGATCAAAAAGTGGGACTTAAGCAACTGCTGCAAAACATTCTCTTCTGCCTAGAAATCGAGCCCTGAAAATCGAGCCCATGGTCGAAGGCCCAGGCTCGAGGGCCATGATCGAAGGAAAAGCTCGAGGGCCATGATCGAAGACAAGGCTCGAGGGCCATGATAGAAGGCCCAGGCTCGAGGACCATGATCGAAGCCACGATCGAGGCCCACGATCGAGGCCATGATCGATGCTGCTTGGGCAGAATTATAAAGGAGGGGACTTCATCCCATTCGCCATTTTTGACAAATTGTAGCTTGAGCAGAGGAGATTTTTTATACAATTTTAAGGAAACACATTAAGGTAAGTGATTCTAACTCAGATTTGGTCAATACATACAAATATATCAATGTTTTCACCATTTAATAAGTGTTTTGAGATTGAAATTTGGGAGAATTTTAGAAACCTCATAGAAACGATTTTTTGAGATTTCGGTGTCGATTCAGAGTCGGATTTCAGTGAAACTTGTATGGTTGGACTCGTAATTGAATGGGTTGTCGGATGTTTTAAGTTTCGCCAGATTCTGATATGTGGGCCCACGTGCGATTTTTGAGTTAATTTTGGATTTTTATTGAAAAGTATAGTATTTTCTTATGGAATCGATTCTATAATTTTTGTTGACTGTATCGAATTAATTATGACTAGATTCGAGTCAATCGGAGTCGTAGAATCGAAAAAAAATATACTACTTGATTAAATTGGAGCAAGTCAAGGTAAGTGACTTGTATAAACTTGTGCGGGGGAAATTTCCCATAGGATTGGTATTGAAGCGATAAATTGTAATGTGTTGAAAGTCGTGTATACGAGGTAACAAGTATGTACACGGGCTAAATGTGGAGGATTATGTCTTTAAATTGTGTAGATCACTGCTGCATATTAATTAAATAATTTTACCTTGTTATATTCTTCATCATTGATTTAATTTTTATATTTTAAATTTGCTTGACCTTTCCTGCAAATTGTTTTACATGTTTAGTTGAAACTTGATTTCTTTTATTCTGTGCATTATTTGAAGGTTGATTTTTTTAAATTTAAATATTATTAATATGAAGTATTTGACATTTTAAATTTGGTAATGAAGAAACGTATTCAAATTTTTGAAATATTATTTTTGTTGAGTTATTTATTCCCGAATATTTTTGTGAGATTGTTATACTCATTGTGATTGAGCCGTGAGCTACCTGTTGTGGAAAATATTGTTGATATTGTTTATTTTGGCAAATTGAAATATTTGAGCACTTGAGGTGCAGATTATGATATTGATACGCATGCGGTGGTATAAGGTCTGGTGTTGAAACGCATACGGTGATAAAAGGGTGTCTTGATACGCGTGGCTAGTAGGAGAACTACTAGAAGACATGTGGTGTGATAAGGGTGGCTAAAACGTGGGGTACTATATCGGAAAAAATATTTTTTATAAAATAAATTGGGAAGGCTCCCGCGGTGATATAAGGAAATGAGATATTGTGAATTTATTTATGACTTGGGACTACGAGGCGGTACCTCGAGAGTGCTCTTGTTGATATTGATTTATGGCCGCAGTTGCCTTTGATTTTTGTTGTAATTTTTCTTAAAGTTGAAAAGAAATTCTGTTTTGTTTCCACGAGGTATTATTTTTCATTATTTGTGTAATTAAATGGTGACCTACAACTTGATTTATTTCCATTATTATTTTATTTTATTATATTGTGAAACATTTTACCATGCCATTATTATTTTTCAGTAGGGTCTGGCCTGACCTCGTCACTACTCTACCGAGGTTAGGCTTGGCACTTACTGGGTACCGCTGTGGTGTACTAATACTACGCTTCTGCACATCTTTTTGTTCAAATCCAGGTACTTCTTACCAACCCATACATTAGTTAGTTACCTGCGTACGGAAACTTCGAGGTATATCTTCCAACGTCCGCAGACTCCGGAGTTCCCTTCTATCATTATCATGTTACTTTCTTATTTTCTTTAGCTCTTGATATATGTGGAGACATTGAGAATAAATTCTTAGAAGCTTGTGACTTATTTCTATCGGGTCTTGTGATTTGTAATTATTTGAATTGTAGTTTATTTATTTAAGATATCTAGTATTATTCCGCATTGATAGGCTTACCTAGTCTTAGAGACTAGGTTCCATCATGACCTCCTACGGAGGGAATTTTGGGTCGTGACAAGTTGGTATCATAGTTCTAGGTTCATAGGTGTTATGAGTCACAAGCAGGTTTAGAAGAGTCTTGCACATCGGTACAGAAACGTCTGTACTGATCTTCGGGAGGCTATGGAACTATTAGGAAAATATTCACTTCTTTGATTCCTTTTCGTGCGCAATTGTTGATTTCAAAGTTCTAAACCATTGTATTTCTATTCTCTCATAGATGATGAGGACACACACAACTGGATCCGATGATCAGACACCCGCTCCCCATGTTGGAGCCGCAAGAGGCCAGGGTCGGGGCAGAGGCCGAGCCAGAGGCCGAGGAAGACCATGTGCTGCGACCAGAGCACCTGCACCATAGCCACCAGTAGCTCTAGTTGGAGAGCAGGCACCTGAGACGCCTGTTACTACTCCTGCACTTTAGGATACTCTTGCCTAGTTTCTTTAGCATGTTTAGCACTCTAGCTCAGGCAGGGTTAGTTCCACTTGCTCTTGCCACATCTCAGGCCGGGGGTGGAGCACAGACTCTCGTCGCCCGTACTACAGAGCCACGGGCCCAAGTTGACCATGCCCCAGAGGTTATACCAGTGAAGCCAGTAGTCCCAGTTCGGCCTGAGATTAGGACAGCAGTTTCGGAGGGGGGAACATCCCAGGCACGAGCGGTACAAAAAGTACCACCCTCCCACTTTCAACGGTTTAGCTTAAGAGGATGCTTAGGATTTTCTAGAGGGATGTCACCATATCCTTCGTACTATGTGTATTGTGGATTCCAGTAGGGTTTCTTTCACGACATTCCAGTTTAGAGGAGCAGCCTACTAGTGGTGGCAGACATATGAGATGGATAGTCCCGCTGAGGCATCTTCACTCACTTGGACTCAATTTTCAGATATGTTCTTAAGGGAGTATGTTCCTCAGAGTCTTAGATATGCATGGCGCACAGAGTTTGAGCAACTACACCAGGTTTCTATCACTGTGTCAGAATATACGGTCTGATTCAGTGATTAGGCTAGCCATGCACCAGCCTTAATTGCTACTGTTCGAGAGTGGGTTCGCAGATTTATTGAGGGTCTCCACCCTAGTATTAAATTCGGTATGGACCGAGAGCTAGAGATGGACATCAAATACCAACAGGTGGTGTCAATTCCTTGGAGATTGGAAGGTATGCGGACTCAGGAGAGGAAAGAGAGGAAAGCTAAGATACCCCGAGATTCTGTCACATATAATAATTCTCGTGCCCCTGTTTCAGCCCGTCATGGTAGAGGTTATGTGAACCATCATATTCATTCAACACTTCCATCTTCCAGTGGTATTCCGGCTTCTCCCAAACCTCAGGTTCCATATTATGCACCGCTAGTGTCTACTGTATCTCCTGTATGGGGTTCTTCCAGCGGGCAATCTAGTCAATCAAGCCTGAGTCTGTCCCCACAGCCACGTCCTCCGAAGGCTTGTTTTGAGTGTGGTGACACTCGTCATATCATATGAGATTACCCCAGATTTAGGAGGGGTGCACCTCCACAGATTTCTCATACCCCCACCATTCTATAAGGCCCTCAGGCCATGATTACTGCACCAGTTGCCACCCCACCTGCACAGCCAGACAGAGGAGTAGGTCAGACAGGTAGAGTTTGCTCTAAAGGGGGAGGCGAGGCCAAATATTATGCCCTTCCTGCTAGGACAGAGGCTGTTGCATCCAATTTTATTATCACAGATATTATTTCGGTCTGTCATAGAGATGCATGAGTCTTGTTTGATCTAGGCTCCACTTATTCTTATATATCATCTTATTTTCCCCCCATATTTGGGAGTATCACGTGATTCCTTGAGTTCTTTTGTGTATGTATCTACACTCGTGGGTGAATTTATTATTGTGGACCACGTGTATCAGTCGTGTTTAATTGTTATCAGTGGTGTTGAGATCAGAGCTGATTTATTATTGCTCAGTATGATAAATTTCGATATTATTTTGGGCATGGACTGGTTGTCACCCTATCATGTTATCCTTTATTATTACGCCAAGACGGTGGCATTGGCTATGCCAGGTCTACCGCATATAGAGTGGAGAGGTACCTTGGATCATGTTCCTAGCAAGGTTGTTTCATTTCTTAAGGCTCAACGAATGGCTTAGAAGGGGTGTGATGCGTATCTGGACTATTTGAGAGATATTAGTGTTGACACTCCTACCGTGGAGTCAGTTCCTGTAGTAAGGGACTTTCCTGATGTATCTCTAGCAGATCTTCCGGGTTTGCCACTCGACAGGGATATTGACTTTGGCATTGATTTTTTATTAGGCACTCAGTCCATTTCTATTCTACCATATCATATGACCCCAACAAAGTTGAAAGAATTAAAAGAACAGTTACAAGAATTGCTTGATAAGGCTTTATTCGGCCCAGTGTATCGCCTTAGGGTGCTCCTGTATTATTTGTGAAGAAAAAAGATGGTTTTATGCGGATGTGTATTGATTACCGCAAGCTGAACAAGGTTATAGTGAAGAACATGTATCCATTTCTACGTATTGATGACCTATTTGATCAGCTTCAGGGTGTCAGGGTGTTCTCTAAGATCGACTTGCGTTCAGGCTATCATAAGTTGAAGATTCGGGAGCCAGATATCCCGAATACTGCTTTCAGGACTCGGTACGGTCATTACGATTTCCTTGTGATGTCTTTTGCGCTGAACAATGCCCCCAGCAACATTTATGCACTTAATGAATAGTGTATTTCAACCCTATCTTGATTCATTCATCATTGTGTTTATTGACGACATTCTGGTGTATTCCTAGAGTCGGGAAGATCATGAGCAGCACATGAGGACTGTGCTTCAGACTTTGAGAGAAAAGAAGTTATATGCAAAAATTTCAAAGTATGAATTCTGGCTTGATTCAGTGGGAATTTTGGGTCATATAGTTTCATGCGAAGGGATCAAGGTAGATTCGAAGAAGATTGAGGCCATGTAGAGTTGGTCCAGACCATCCTTAACTACGGAGCTCCAGAGTTTTCTTGGTTTGGCAGGGTATTATCGCCGATTTGTAGAGGGTTTCTCTTCTATTGATGCACGTATGACCAAATTTACCCAGAAGGGTGCTCCGTTCAGATGAACCGAGGAATGTGAGGAGAGCTTCCAAAAGCTCAAGACAACTTTGACTACATCCCCAATATTGGTATTGCCTACAGGTTTAGGGTCTTATACTGTGTATTGTGATGCGTCGCGTATTGGTCTCGGCACAGTGTTGATGCAAGACAGTAGGATTATTGCCTACACATCCAGATAGTTAAAGGTGCATGAGAAGAATTATCTGGTGCACGACCTTGAGTTAGCAGCTATTATCCATGCCTTAAAGATTTGGTGGCATTATTTGTACGATGTCCATTATGATGTCTACACCAATCACCGGAGTCTACAATATCTGTTTAAACAGAAGGATCTTAATTTGTGTTAACGGAGATGGTTGGAGTTGCTGAAGGATTATGATGTCACTATTCTCTATCATCTCATGAAGGCCAATGTAGTGGTCGATGCCTTGAGTCATAAGGCGGAGAGTTTGGGCAGCTTAGCATATTTACTGGTAGTAGAAAGGCCTTTAGCCTTGGATGTTCAGGCCTTGGCCAACCAGTTTGTCAAATTGGATGTTTCCGAGCCGAGTCGAGTTTTGGCTTGTGTGCTTTCTCAGTCTTCTCTTTATAATCGTATCAGGGAGCGTCAGTATGATGACCCCCATCTGCTTGTACTTAAGAACACAGTTCAGCACGGTGATGCCAAGGAAGTCATTATTGGAAGTGATAGTGTATTACGAATGTAGGGTAGGCTTTGTGTGCCTAATGTAGATGGTTTGTGTGAGTTGATTCTCCAGGAGGCTCACAGTTCGTGGTACTCCATTCATTCGGGTGCTGCAAAGATGTATCAGGACTTGAGACAACACTATTGGTGGAGGCGGATGAAGAAAGACATAGTAGAATATGTAGCCCGGTGCCTAAATTGCCAACAGGTGAAGTATGAGCATCAACAACCAGGTGGATTGCTTCAGAAGTTGTAAATTCCATAATGGAAATGGGAGAGGATCACTATGGATTTCATTGTTGGGCTCCCACGGACTCAGAGGAAGTCCGATGCAGTTTGGGTGATTGTGGATAGATTGACCAAGTCAGCTAATTACATTCTTATGATTACTACTTAATCTTCAAATCAGCTGGCTCACGTATATATTCGCGATATTGTCAGACTTCATGGTGTACTGGTATCTATCATCTCTAACCGAGATACACAGTTTACCTCACGGTTTTGGAGGTCTGTACATCGAGAGTTGGGTACTCGTGTGGAGTTGAGTACAACATTTCACCCTTAGAAGGACGGGCAGTCTGAATACACTATTCAGATACTGGAGGATATGCTTCATGCGTGTGTGATAGATTTTGGGGGTGCTTGGGATCAGTTCTTACCACTTGCGGAGTTTTCTTACAACAACAGTTGCCAGTCAAGCATTCAGATGGCTCCGTATGAGGCCTTGTATGGTAGGCGGTGCCGGTCCCAGTGGGTTTGTTCGAACCGGGCGAGGCTAGTCTATTGGGTACAGACTTGGTTTAGGATGCCTTGGAAAAGGTTAAGTTGATTCAGGATTGATTTCGTACAACCCAATCTAGACAGAAAAGTTATGCGAATCGTAAGGTTCGTGATGTTGCATTCATAGTTGGTGAGCGAGTATTGTTCTGGGTTTCGCCTATGAAGGGTGTGATGAGGTTCGGGAAGAAGGGCAAGTTGAACCCTAGGTATATTGGGCCTTTTGAGATTCTTGAGAGAGTTGGAGAGGTGGCTTACAAACTTTCACTACCACCTAGTTTATCTGCGGTTCATCCGGTATTCCATGTTTCCATGCTTCGGAAATATCACGGCGATTAGTCTCATGTGTTAGACTTCAGTTCGGTTCAGTTGGACAAGGTTCTATCTTACGTTGAGAAACCAATGGTTATTTTAGATAGACATGTTCGAAAGCTGAGGTCAAAAAATATTGCTTCCGTGAAGGTTCAGTGGAGGGGTCATCCGGTCGAAGGGGCGACTTGGAAGATGGAGCATGATATGCACAACTGTTATCCTCATCTTTTCACCACTCAGATATAATTCTAAACCCGTTCGAGGACGAATATTTGTTTAAGAGAGGGAGGATGTAACGACCCGACCAGTCAATTTAAAAGTTGTAGCCACGTTCCCCTATTTACTGTTCATTCTATACTTTATAACCGTTATGTAACTTGTCGGGGTAGTCGGTCCGGGTCCGATGAGGTTTTTAGAATGAATTGGAACACTTAGTTCCAAAGTTTAAAACTTAAGTTGAAAAGGTTGGCTAGATGTTGACCTATGTGTAAACGATCCCCGGAATAGAATTTTGATGATTCTAACAGCTCCTATGGTGATCTTTGGTCTTAGGAGCGTTATCAGAATATTTTGGAAGTTCGTAGTGAAATTAGACTTGAAATGGCTAAAATAAGAATTTAAGTTTGGAAGTTTGACCGGAGAGTTGACTTTTTGATATCGGGGTCGTAATCCAGTTCTAAAAATTTTCATAGCTCTGTTATGTCATTTGTGACTTGTGTGCAAAATTTGAGGTCAATCGGACTTGATTTGATAGGTTCTGGAGTCGTATGTAGAAATTGGGAATTCTTAAGTTTCATTAAGCTTGAATTGGGATGTGATTTGTAATTTTAGCATTGTTTGACGTGATTTGAGGTTTCGAATAAGTTCGTATGATATTTTAGGACTTGTTGGTGTATTTGGTTGAGGTCCCGAGGGCCTCGGGTGAGTTTCAGATGGTTAAACGATCAAAAAGTGAGACTTAAACAACTGCTACAAAAGCTGCTGCAAAAAATTCTCTTTTGCCTAGAAATCGAGCCCAGAAAATCAAGCCCATGATCAAAGGCAAGGCTCGAAAGCCATGATCGAAGGCCTAGGCTCGAAGGCCATGATCGAAGGCAAGGTTTGAGGGCCGTGATCGAGGTTGCCTAGACAGAATTATAAAGGAGGGGACTTCGTCCCATTCGCCATTTTTGACAAATTGGAGCTTGAGTAGAGGCGATATTTGATTGATTTTCAAGGAAAAACATTGAGGTAAATGATTCTAACTCGGATTTGGCAATATACACGAATATATCATTATTTTCACCATTTAATTAGTGTTTTGCGATTGAAATCTCGGAAAATTTTAGGAACCTTATAGAAACAATTTTTTTAGATTTCGGAGTCGGATTTGAGTGAAACTGGTATGGTTGGACTCGTAATTGAATGCGTTATCGGATTTTGTAAATTTTGCCGGATTCTGATACGTGGGCCCCACGTGTGATTTTTTAGTTACTTTCGAATTTTTATTGAAAATGTAGTATTTTCTTATGGAATTGATTCTATAATTTTTGTTGATTGTATCGAATTAATTATGACTAGATTCGAGTCGATCGGAGTCGAAAACTCGAGATAAAAGCATACTACTTGATTAAAATGGAGCAAGTCGAGGTAAGTAACTTGTCTAACCTTGTGCGGGGAAAATTTTCCATAGGATTGGTATTGAAGTAATAAATTGTAATGTGTTGAAAGTCGTGTATACGAGGTAACAAGTATGTACACGGGCTAAATGTGGAGGATTATGTCTTTAAATTGTGTAGATCACTGCTGCATATTAATTAAATAATTTTACCTTGTTATATTCTTCATCATTGATTTAATTTTTATATTTTAAATTTGCTTGACCTTTCCTGCAAATTGTTTTACATGTTTAGTTGAAACTTGATTTCTTTTATTCTGTGCATTATTTGAAGGTTGATTTTTTTAAATTTAAATATTATTAATATGAAGTATTTGACATTTTAAATTTGGTAATGAAGAAACGTATTCAAATTTTTGAAATATTATTTTTGTTGAGTTATTTATTCCCGAATATTTTTGTGAGATTGTTATACTCATTGTGATTGAGCCGTGAGCTACATGTTGTGGAGAATATTGTTGATATTATTTATTTTGACAAATTGAAATATTTGAGCATTTGAGGTGCAGATTGTGATATATTGTGATATTGATACGCATGCGGTGGTATAAGGTCTGGGTGTTGAAACGCATGCGGTGAGAAAAGGGTGGCTTGATACATGTGGCTAGTAGGGGAACTACTAGAAGACATGCGGTGTGATAAGGGTGGCTAAAACGCGGGGTGCTATTTCGGAATTTTTAAAATAAAAAAAAAATTGTAAAGGCTCCCGCGGTGATATAAGAAAATGAGATATTGTGAATTTATTTATGATTTGGGACTACGAAGCGGTACCTCGGAAGTGCGCTTGTTGATATTGATTTATGGCCGTAGTTGTCTTTGATTTTTGTTGTGATTTTTCTTAAAGTTGAAAAGAAATTTTGTTTTGTTTCCACGAGGTATTATTTCCCATTATTTGTGTAATTAAATGGTGACCTACAACTTGATTTATTTTCATTGTTATTTTATTTTATTATATTGTGAAACATTTTACCATGCCATTATTATTTTCCAGTAGGGTCTGGCCTGACCTCGTCACTACGCTACCGAGGTTAGGCTTGACACTTACTGGGTAGCGGTGTGGTTTACTCATACTATGCTTCTGCACATCTTTTTGTTCAAATCCAGGTACTTCTTACCAGCCCAGACATCAGTGAGTTACCTGCGTACGAAAACTTCGAGGTATATCTGTCAGCGTCTGCAGACTCCGGAGTCCCCTTCTATCATTATCATGTTGCTTCCTTATTCTCTTTAGACCTTGATATATGTGGAGACATTGAAGATAAATTCTTAGAAATTTGTGATTTATTTTTACCAGGTTTTGAGAGTTGTAATTAATTGAATTGCAGTTTATTTATTTCAGATATTTATAATTATTCTGCATTGATATGCTTACATAGTCTTAGAGACTAGGTGCCATCACGATCTCTTACGAAGGGAATTTGGGGTCCTGACAAAAGTGGGTATAAGTTCAATTGTAACTCCAAAACCGAATATAGATGCAAAATCCCCGATATTTTTACACTCAATTGGCAATTTCATTCTTTAAACTTATGTTTCCTGAACGGTTTATAAGGGTAGTCACAATTCTTATCTTAAACAAGTTCCAACAGGAAAAAAGCAATTGCCTACCCTAGAATATAAAAAAAAACATTAAAATTTTGTAAAAATTTTAGATAGTTGATAGCTCGAAATATCTTGGAGGAGAAAGATGGTTAGAATTTATTATATGTACGGCTTAGTAAAATAATTTTCTAATTAAAACAAATGGATTAAGGTGGTGACTGATGACGATGATAGAGCTATTTTTCTAAGAATATTTGTACTAAGAAAATGAATGTCATTCATCGTCTTGTTGGCCAATTCTAAATATCTCCTAATTAATTAAAAATACTCATTACCTATATCCGAAAAACAATTTTCTAAAGTAATTTTTTTGTAAAAACTGGAAAAAAATGAATTTTTTTACTAAAAATTATATTATTTTTTTCAGTTTTAATAAAAATATTGCTTTAAAAAAACTGAAAAATAATTTCTAAAGCAATTGTTTTGGTAAAAACTAAAAAAAATACTTAAAAGCTATTTTCTAAAGCAGTGTTTTTGTAAAAATTGAAAAAAACAAATATTTTCTTCTTTTTTTTCAGTTTTTAGTTAAAACTATTTCAGTTTTTCCGATTTTTACACGCTTTAGATAATTGCTTTTCAGTTTTTTTTTACATTTTTTACAAAAATATTGTTTTAGAAAATATTGGAAAAAATATATTTTCGTTTTTTTTCAGTTTTTAGTTAAAAAAACAATTCAGTTTTTTTCTAGTTTTTACAAAAAATAATTAATTTAGAAAATTAATTTTCGGGTATTGGTAATGAGTCTTTTTAATTAATTAGGAGATATTTAGAATTGAATTCTTTATAGAATTATCGGGTTCGAATGGCATGGCCCTGTAACAATAGGTACCCCATGGAGTGGTGAAAGCTGTATTTTCTGCATCACCCTCATCCATTAGAATCTGGTGATACCCAGCATAGCAATCCACGAATGACTGTATCTCATGCTTTGCGTAATTATCTACAAGAATATGGATGGCCGGCAAAGGAAAATTATCCTTCGGACTTGCTTTGTTCAGGTCTCTGTAGTCAACACAGACTTTAGTTTTTCCATCTTTCTTTGGCACGTGCACAACATTTTCCATCCAGGTGGTGTTATCGTACGGCTCTGACAACATTGGCGCTCAATTGCTTCATTATTTCCTCTTTGATTTTATCACTCATGTCCGTTTTTAATTTACAACATTTAATTTACGATGACACGTGTCCCTCCGTTTAAATGAGGGGTATATTTGAACCCAAAGTATGACCGGAGGGGTATAGATAACCTAATAGTATAAAGAGAGGTATTTTTAGACCATTTTTCGAAAGAACATGAATATAACGAGGGGTATTCTTAGACCATTATCACTTACTCATTACTAAAGAATAGATATTATCGCTGTACATTTGTAACTTTTCCGATTAAATTATTTAATTTAATACGAATAATGAGTGCGTGTGTAAATATTTTCCTATTTTCCTTTCTCTTTCAATTCAATAGGAGTACCTTTTTCTCCTTGCCTATGAATTATAGATTGAACTTAACAATCTTAAACATTTCTTGAGTTGGAACTTTGTGAGTCCTTTCAAATCAATGCATGTATCTTTCTGCATTTTGATCAAGTTTCCTCTGAAGATAAGCATAGACAAGTGAAATCACAATGGAAAAAAGAGACACATGAAGTGAAATGAGTAATCCACCATGACATGACACATATAATTTCTCTTTTTGATAATAGTAATGTTCGGATCAGTTTACTCACGTCTTAATTAATTTTTATTGATATTTGATTAAAAATCTAATATATCTTGTCTTCGTAATAATTTGAACTTGAGATTTCATGATTTTTCGCTTAATTAATTAACCACTAAGTTATACTTTTGGATTACAAGTACACGACACGAACACATATGTACATCAATGAATGACACATCCCAAATTCGATTTTTCATGTTGAGATTGTGGTGTATACTCAATCAATTACAATATCTCTTGACTGAGTGTCAATATGGATTGCATTTTGTCAATCTGACCAACTAAATCAATTCAATAAGTTACAGAAACGTAACATTAAGCATTTAAATAGTTAAATCCAAGAAGAAGAATCCAAAGTTGTACTCTAAAAACTAAAAAAAGAAAAAAGACATGGAAAAACAACCATATGCTATAGTACATTGCAAACATAATTAAGGTGGTTATGTTGATCCTTGTATCAGTAAAAAACAAACTAAAAAGTATAAACACAGTGTATTTGATAATCTCAATTGATAAATCATGATCAGTATGTTATTCGAATTGATGTTAACAAGTCGTTTGAAATCATGAAGCTTACAATTATTAGAAAACATTTTAGTTTAGGAATATTTAAAGTAGTTTTTTTGGGTACAAAAGTAATAACCTCTTTCCTTGTATAGATATTTGATAAAAACTACAAATAATTAGTACAGTATAAAAAAAAAAGTGCACGTATCATTTCGCATTCACGTAGGGTTCGAGGAAGGGCCACACGTGTGATGCAAGAGTCCGTGGTTGATTTCACGATTCGAACTTGCGACCTATAGGTCACACGAAAACAACTTTACCATTGCTCGAAGGCTCTCGTTCTAGTACAATATATGCGTAAACTTATAATTTTTAATAGATTTAGCAAATAATATTACAAACACATTTGAAGTCACTTTCCCGTGATTACACTTTTTCCCCATTTCTTAACAGTTTTTTATCTTACAACATATACAAGATAAAACATATAGGTAAAAAGTCAATGAGTTCTGTAGCCTATGTAATTCCTGATAGTACAACTCAATGTCAGAATGAATATGTATCAAATCAGCTTTTAAGTTTTTTTTAAGGGTTTGACAGAGCTATAAAGTATTTAAAATAAATTAAAAATTATTTAAAATAAGTCAAAAATAATAAGTTGTGCAACCCCAATTTATTATTTGTTGACTTAAAAATTATTTTTGCTAAAAAATTACTTTTTTTAAGTCAATCCAAACTGGCTCTATATATTTGCTGCTGAGGTATGACACCTTCGATAGATTGATTGATGTAATCCCCCCAAATCTAAACTTTTACACTATTCTTTTAACAGAGGATGATGAAGCAAAGGAAAAAAGAGCTACTACTATTTGACATGATCATGTAGTTAGGAAAAAGAAAAGTTGACTCTCATTAATAACACATAAAAATCCATTTCTATTTTTTTTCACTAAATGAATAATTATTTTCCCAAATGAATTAGCATATATTAATAAGAAATGTTGGTATATGGCTATATGTTTGTAACAACTCAAAGTAATTGCGTTCCGATTGGAATTTTATGGATGTTTATGTGCAATGACGGATCGGTGATTTTAAGAGGATGGGTGCACTACTACTGTGAAGAGATGAATTAAAATTCATATTTTATGTGTTTAACTTTAGACTCTTACCATAAACATATTGACACTGTGAAAATATAGGTTCAGAATTATATTATTTTTAAAATTTTAGTGATTTTCACATTATATCTACGATTCATATTGAAAACAAGATCGTCCGGAGTGAAATTTGAACTACCAATTTCATTTATAGAGTTTCACCCAATAATTATTGTACCATAAGAGTCTTTGAGCTTGGATGCACGGATATGTATTTAAATAATTTTAAAGAAATTTAACATTATTATATATACATGATTTAGGAAGAAGAGTATAAATTCACGTGAACTCACATCTCTCAACCTAAATACGCCCATGTTTATATGTAATTATAGTTGTTTGTGATTTATTGATATTATTTAGTTGAGACTCGAGGAGTTTAAACATGTTTCTTACAAAGTTGAAACTTAAAATCTGGTGCAAGTTCAGGTGCACTATGTTCGCAAAGAGGGTATACCAATGGATTGTTATATAAATTGGTATATTTTAAAATATTTCAAAATGAGATAGTGTCAAATAAGTTGAAATGAACGAAATAAATTGAGATAGTGTTTTAATGACAAAATCAATATGTACTAGCACACATGAAAAAGTGAATATGATCATAAATTTGTGTTGCATGACTCCGAAATGCCAAATAATGAATCTGCGAAAGTCATGACGAAGTGATGAGTATTGGTCGCTAGGTCGTTTCTAATAAACCTATGAAATTTCAAGCCAATCCAAAGGCGGCTTAACTCCCAGACCACTAAAGCGATTGCTCTAGGCCTCACAAAATTAGAGGCCCAAATCTACTCTTCTCATATGTAATTTAAATGTTTATTGTATTTATTATGTGGTCTTTTTTTCTTTTTTTTTTGTAGTTGGTTGAGAAAATTCTAATGAAAGTGAAAGACAATTAAATCTGCACTTACTTTCTAGTTCTTCTCTCTCCAACTTGAACCAATTTTATTTATAAATTCTAACTTTATAAAATATTTTCTTTCAAGGTCTTTGTAGGTATGCTTCAAGCTAATTAGATCGTAAAAAGCTACAATTGATTTGTTTATCATCTTTGTAAATTGTAAATATATAGCTACATGAAAGATGTAATATATTTGCCTTTGTAAATATAAATTTCCACATGATTGTTATTCTAAGAGACAATGATATATAGTAAGTTATATTGACGGTCATGTGAAAAAAAATTAAAATTAAACTTAATAAATCTTATCAAAAGTTAGTAATGTTTCAACAAAGATTAAATGGGTTGGGTACATCGTCAAATATTAAATTGCATCTCAAAAAGCAAAAGGAATAGACTTTAAATAAAAATATCTAAAATTATTGAACAAGTTTAAGGTGTCTTATTACAGCTTATCTTTAGGCCACCAATACAATTGAGCCGCCTCTGGGCCAATCGAAGTCCATAAAAAAAACTATAAAATCACCATGTACATTAACACACAAAAAAGTGAATATAATTATAAATTCGTGTTGGAACACCACGAAACGCCAACAAATGAATCGAAAAATAATGAAGAAGCAATGAGTATTTGTCACTAGGTCATTTCTTATAAATCTACAAAAAATTCAGGCTAATCGAAATCCGTTAAAAAAATTCTATAAAATTAGCATATACTGATACACAACAAAATTCAATATAGTAATAAATTTGTGTTGCATGACCCTTAAAGGTAAGAGAATGAGCCCGAAAGTCATGGCGAAGTGATGAGTATTGGTCTCCAGATCGTTTCCTATGGACCTATAAAATTTTAGGCCAATTGAATCCATAAAATAAATAATACTAAATTAGCATGTACTAATACACAAGAAAAGGTGGATATAATATTCGCATTGCATGACCCAAAAATTCCAAAAAAATGAATGTGAAAGTCATAGCAAAGTGATAAGTATTATCTAAGGTCTCGTTTGTCCATAAATTTTAGGAGTGGGCATAGTTTGGACAAACCCGAAATCCAAATTGAAATTCAATTTATTTTAGATTTTTTGTTTGGATTTTCGGATAACAGATTGGATTTTGGATTCAATTTTTATTTTTTTGAATTTTGGATTGAATATTGGATTTGGTACTTCGAATTTTTGGATATCTAAAAATTCAAAAAAATTATACTTTATATTTAGTTCATTATCCATATGCCAATAATAATAAGTCCAATACCCTATTCATTAGATATTATCTCATATATTCAATATTAATTACTAAGTTACCGCCAAAATACTTTTTATTTGGACATGGCTTTACTATTGCTACTTCTTATCAGCCATATTAGTGTCTATATTGCATTTCCTTGATAATGATTTCATTACTTGAATACTTTAATTGGATGACTGCGGTGAGAATGACGAACTTTTAAGGCAATTTAACATGAGTACTTCATTGGATAATAATTTTTTTAAGAAGAAGAAACATCTCAACTTATAAAAGCTCAAAACCAAAAATTTAAAATATTTAAACCGATTAATCGAAAATCGAACTTAAAAAATCCGATCAATTCTGAGCTTATTTGGATTAGATTTCGATTGTCATTTCTTTAATTCAAAAATCGAAAATCCAAGCCGAAATGTTCATATCCAATCCGAACTGCCCAAACGTCCACCCCTAATAAATTTTTTTCTTTCAAATTTGTGTTTGTCTATGAAAATTTTCAAGTTTTTGAATTTTTTTCGAAAATGAATTTCTTAAAATACATGTACAGACATAATTTCAAATTCAAAATATCAATTTTTAACTTAACTTCAAATATTTTTTTTTCAAAAATTAAATTTTTTATGTCCAAAGCCTACTAAATGAGCCGCTGGGCCCCAGACAATAATACCTGCAGTTGACACTCTTCCACCCCCTTCACCCCACGGTTGCAATTACTACTATTTCTTTCATAAACAAACGTAAAGTGGACTCTTACATTCTCTCTTCTTTCCCCTTTTCCTATTAAAAAAAGTCACATACTATACTACCCTATAAACAATACCTACAACATCCCCTCATTAGTTATTCCCTGTTCATTTCATTTCCTACACTTCAAAATTCTCTAGAAAATACCAGTTCTTTTCATCAAATAATCAAGAATTTCAAGAAGCCATGAAAGATAGAGGCAAAGCTGCAGCTGTAGACAACAACTTCTCAGATTTCAATTACTCTATTTCATCAACTATACCATGTACCAAACACCCAAATACATCTACTGTTGGAATCTGCAGTTACTGTTTAAAAGACAGATTGGTCAATTTAGTATGTTCTGAGTGTGGTGAGCAAAGACTCTCTTCTTGTTCTTGCTCTGATGATATCTCTTCTTATAGAAATTCTTGTTCTGTTGAGGTTGGCAGTGTTGGTAGAATCTCATTTTTATTAGAAAATGAGAAAAATACTGATCAAAGTTTACCAATTCAGCAGTCACAGTCAGAACAAGTGATCTTGCTAAGAAGTAGCAGCAACTGCGTAGAAATCAAGAAAAGTAAAAATGGTTTTTGGAAGATTAAGAGACTTTTTAGAAAGAAAAGAGAAAAGGGTACAATTGGGGTTGATGAAAAAAGTGATATTTGTGTATCTGATGCAGTTATGGGAGTTTCAAGATCAAGATCATTATGTAGTTTTAGAGGTGATGATTTTGGCAGTGAATATAGATTTTCAAGTGCAAAAATTTCTGATGTTACAGGGGGTTTGTTATTTGATTCTGATCATGAGCCAAGAAAGAGTGGTAGTAATTTCAAGAATTTTAGTGTTCCAAATAAGGGAAATAATACATTTCCTGTTAAGGAAAGTGATTTTAGTACTATAATGGATGATTCAGCATTTATAGATTTGAAGCTTGATTTATCATCAGAGACAAGATCAGATTTTTATGGTAAAAGACTTGGTAATAGTTCAGATAATGGATATGATTCTGCAGCTTCAATTGGGAATTTAAGAGGTGGATCTTGTAGAATGAATGAATATGACAGAAAGATCAAAAGAGGTAGTAGTAGTAGTAGTCATGGCAAAGGAAACAAAGTGTGGAAATGGATTTTCAGGCAAACAACTTCAGATGGGAGGAAAAGTACAAGAAAAAGAGATGATGCAATTAATAGTAATTTGATTTTTAAGTCTTAAGAGTTCTTGAAATAAGACAGATTTGTACTATTCTCTTTGGTTATGCTTTTTGTTCATAGCACTATCTCTCACTTAGAAGGGAGACTTTGAACAATGGTAAAGAGAGATTGCTATATAAGATTTAATATGATCCGAGCTTTCCTCAAATTATGTGCAGCTTTGAGCTTGGAGCTTAGTATATCGAGCTATTTTAGCACTAGCTCATGTTTAGATGATAATTTTGCATAGGAAGCAATACTTTTTAATAGTAAGAAAAGTAAATACTACAAAACTTTACCTATTTTTCTGCTTTTATTTGCTTTTCTCTTTTCTTTTTCTCTAAGGTTGATTCTCTTCTATATGCTTTTTTTTTTTTTTTCTTCTTGTGGAGTAAAACAATACACACACAAATAGCTGTTCTATTTGGCTTTTCCCCCCCTTTTCTTAATTATGTTTGTTGGTGTATATAGTACATTTTATGCTCATTATAAGTTTGGGGAGAAGCTAAAAGAAAATCAACAAGGTAACCATCTCAAGAAAGGTATTATCCTGTCTCTAATTCAACATAGATTTTGATAATTATCTTTTACTTTTAATTCTGTATTGTCATAAGAAAATGAAGTGTAATTATTTAGTATTTTTTAGTACTTGAAAGTGATAATAGCTCTATTATATTAAGGATGTTGAAGGGTGGTTGAAATTCTTTTATTTTAACTAGAGCTCTTAGGTTCACAGTAATGAACGTTTTACATTCCATAGTGAACTTACCATCCACGAATCTAAATTAGTTGAGTTAGTAAACTTCGAAAATCACAAGATTAAACAAAAATGATATTCTAAGTAAAGGAAAACAATGGAGAACACATTTAGAATACTTATTAAAATTTATTTTAATGCACTCCCTTCCAACAATAAATCTTTTGCAGACTAGAATAATACTCATATTTTGTAGACTTTAGATGTATGAAATCTGAATGAATGTGGGTCAATTCAGAGAGGTTTGAGTCATTTTCAGAAAAATGAGAACCGACCCTCTAAATGGGCTTTAACCACAAATGGTTTTGTGGTCCAAATCTGTACTAAGAACATTTAAAAGCCTAAATCTGAACCATTGCCCTACCTTAGATCTTGTTTGTTGATAAAATTTTGTTTTTGCATAAAAAGAAGCGTTTTGCTCCTTTTCTCTCGTTCCTCTGTTTTTTTTCTTTTTTCTGATTTGGGACCGATCTTCGATCTTGACACTACATAATTTTGCACGAGAAATACTTTTGATTGTTAAATAAAAAGAAAAGAGAAGTGTATGATAGATAAATTTGAAAGAAATTTAACGTTTGCTGTAAACAGTTGTGACTGACATATTTATTTTTATTTAGAAAATTTCTTTGAAGACAGTTGTTCATGATATTAAAAGTGTCTTAGTAGTAGGGCTTCAATCTTATTCATAAGACTACTGAATTTTTTTTTCACCCAATGTTCGATACCTGCTTTGAGAGCACCGACTAATACTATGTAATGCCTATTAAAGATGGAAGCACTTTTATTCCTAAAACTAGGGGTGTCAATGGTTCGGTTCAACCGATTATTTTATAAAACTTGTATCATATCAATTTTTCGGTTATTCTATTATGTATAACCAAAATTAGATTTTTCGAAATTGTCCCAATCATGTCGGTTTCTCTTCTGTATCGGTACGGTTCGGTTAATTTTTGATTTTTTTTAAATGTCATGTAAAATTCACCAGTGCAATAACATACGTTCTTTTATAGGATGTAACAAAACTCTCTAGACATTTTTATTATTTAAAGGGTGATGAATAAAAAAACATGAAAGATGGCTGATCCATCAATTATTCTACAACAACGTAAAAGAATCCAATCAAAGATAAAAATAAATAAAAATCACACGAGTGGAAAGATAGTAACCAAGGTAGGACTCTAGAATAAAGTCTATAGAAGTTTAAATATTCAAAAAGGTAAATCTAAATTATATGAAAGAAAACATATTCAATATATTGTAGTTTGCTACTCATAATCGTTGGAATACTTTGTGTCTTGCCAATGAAGATACTTGAAATAACTTAGTTTAAGTAGAAGTAGCATAATAGGTTTTAGTAATTAGTATTTTATGTTTAATTACTTATTGGCTTGTAACAATTTTCATAATTCCAAGGCCCAAAGATATAGGTAAATTAGTACACCTATGTCCCAAATTACACGAAGTTGTTTGGTAGAATTTGTACGAGGCGTCATATTTGGTCACCCTCATTTAACCTATACCCATATTTTTAAAATTATTTAACATATACCTTAATTTTAACAACTTCAGACGCCTCCTCTTCTTCCTCCTGACCCATGCATTCCTTTCTTCCTCCTCTTCTTTTTTGATGAGGTTGAGAGCAGTTCAATTTAGGATCTGACCAAACCCATTATTTTTTCCCCAGTTTAGGATCTTGAGAGTTCATACTGAACTGTATCTCTTAGTTCATGGCAAAATGCAAGAATAAAACCGTCATCTTCGCTATCCGAATTTATGTTTCTTGGTAAAAATAATGGCTCACCTCCATATCTTTTATCTCCATACATATATTTCTGAACTTTCCTTGTTGATAAGTCCATTTTTGCAAATCCTGAAACTTTTGGCCATGGCTCTGCAACTGCAAGATAAGCATATTGTGTTTTTCGACCAAGTTTGTTCATGTTAACTATTCCAACTTCCAAATTAACTTGTTCTGATGATGAAATTATAGCCCGTTTCGTCAATTCGCATGTCTTCTAATTGAGCCTTATTTTGAAGTTTTATTTTAATAAGGCCACACTTCAAGAAAAAATAATTCTCAAGTTCAAACTTCAGACATACACAATTGAACTGAAGTTTGCCTGATTGCTTTTGCAAGTCATGCCAAATTTCAGGCAAAAATATTCTGAAGTTTTGCTTTGATAAGGCTACGCTTCAGGAAAAATATCCTGAAGTTCAAACTTCAGACATACACAATTGAACTGAACTTTGCCCTTACTTATAAACTGAAGTTTGCGTGATTGCCTTTGCAAGTCAAGCCAAACTTCAGGCAAAAATATCTGAAGTTTTGTTTTGATAAGGCTACACTTCACACAAAAAATTCTGAAGTTTTGCTTTGATAAGGCTACACTTCAGGCAAAAAATTCTGAAGTTCAAACTTCAGATGTACACAATTAAACTGAAGTTTGCCCTTGCTTATGAACTGAAGTTTGTGTGATTGCCTTTGAAAGTCAGGCCAAACTTCAGGTAAGAATATCTGAAGTTTTGTTTTGATAAGGCTACGCTTCAGGCAAAAAATTCTGAAGTTCAAACTTCAGACATACACAATTGAACTAAAGTTTGCCTTTGTTTATGAACTGAAGTTTGCGTGATTGCCTATGCAAGTCAGGCAAAATATCAGGCAAAAATAACTGAAGTTTTGCTTTGATAAGGCTACACTTCAGGCGAAAAATTATGAAGTTCAAACTTCAGATATACACAATTAAACTGAAGTTTGCCCTTGCTTATGAACTAAAGTTTATGTGATTGCCTTTGAAAGTCAGGCCAAATTTCAGGTAAGAATATCTGAAGTTTTGCTTTGATAAGGCTACACTTCAGGCAAAAACTTCTGAAGTTCAAACTTCAGACATACACAATTGAACTGAAGTTTGCCCTTGTTGATGAACTGAAATTTGCGTGATTGCCTTTGCAAGTCAGGCCAAACTTCAGGCAAAAATATCTGAAGTTTTGCTTTGATAAGGCTACACTTCAAGCAAAAACTTCTGAAGTTTTGCTTTGATAAGGCTACACTTCAGGCAAAAAATTATGAAGTTAAAACTTCAGATATACACAATTAAATTGAAGTTTGCCCTTGCTTATGAATTGAAGTTTGTGTGATTGCCTTTGCAAGTGAGGCCAAATTTCAGGCCAAAATATCTGAAGTTTTGCTTTGATAAGGCTACACTTTAGGCAAAAAATTTTGAAGTTCAAACTTCAGACATAAATGTTTGCTACTTCAGGCCCTTATATCTGAAGTTACCCGAAAAGTGGGTACGCTTGTAATTTTTTTTGCAAAGCGGGTATAAGTTAAACGGTGACCCAAAAATTGGGTATAGATGCAAATGCCCCAGCTATTTGACGTTTTGTGCTCAATACTTATCATTTTTATCATGATTTCGTGCCTATGTTGAAATAAAAAAAAACAAAAAAAAAACTGTGAAACTCTAATTATCAATATAGGTAAAATTCTTAATATATCTCTAATTATTCAAATTTAATTTTCATATTTTGATTTAATTTGCCAAAAATCAATATGCATTACATCAAAATCCAAATTGTTTTACTATAAAAACATTATTTTCATATAAAAAGAAAAATTAATTAACTTATATCATATTCACTTTTTAGTGAATCATTAATTACTTGTTTAGTGTAACGACCCGGCCGGTTATTTTAAAAGTAATAGCCCCGATCCCCTATTTACTGTTTCTTCCGCATCTATTTCTGCTATTGTGACTTGTGAGGAGGCTTCATTTTGATTTTTGGAGTGTTCCGGGACACTTAGTCCCTAAAACGGGAGCTTAAGCCTTAGGATTTGGACCGAAGTCGGAACTGTGTGAAGACGACTCCGTAATGGAATTCCGTCGGTTTCGTTAGCTCCGTTAGGTGATTTTGGACTTAGGGGCATTTTCGGATTGTGTTTTGGAGGTCCGTAGCTTATTTAGGCTTGAAATGACGAAAGTCGAATTTTTGGAGATTTTGACCGGTAGTGGACTTTTTGATATCGGGGTCAAATTTCAATTCCGAAAGTTGGAGTAGATCTGTAATGTTGAGTATGACTTGTGTGCAAAATTTGGGGTCAATCAGACGTGGTTTGGTTGGTTTCGGCATCGGTTGTCGAATTTAGAAGTTTCAAGTTCTTTAAGTTTGAATCAGAGGATGATTTGTGATTTTAGCATTGTTTGATGTGGTTTGAGGGCTCGACTAAGTTCGTATGGTGTTTTAGGATTGGTTGGTATGTTTGGTTGAGGTCTCGGGGGCCTCGGGTGAGTTTCGGGTGGTTAACAGACTTGGAATGGAAGTTGAGAAATTTCTGAAGTTTGGTCTTTTACTGGTATGATCGCACCTGCGAGGGTATTAGCCGCAGGTGAGAGGCCGCATGTGCGGTAAGTTGAGCGCAGGTGCGGAAGGGGTGGAGATCAGCAGAGGTCGTAGGTGCGATAGTTTCTCCACACCTGCGATAGCGCAGATGCGGACCAGTGGTCGCAGAAGCGGAGGCAGCCATGGTTAGACGTTTTCGCAGGTGCGTCCACATTTTTCGCACCAGCGGGCGCGCAGATGCGAGCCCAGGCTTCGCAGGTGTAGAAATGCCTGGGCAATGTTTAAAACCGAAGGGTTTCATGATTTTTGTCATTTTGGACTTTGCGAACTCGGTGTAGGGCAAATTTGGAGAGCAATTTTGAGGCATTCCCTGAGGTAAGTCCCTTATGCTTATTTTTGATCAATAATCTTGCTTCCCCATTTATTTTTCTACCTAGTTGGAGTGTATTTAAGGTGGGATTTGGGAGTTTGAGGCTAGGGATTTGGAAAGTTTGAATTGTGGAATTGAAAGACCATTTGGTGTCGGATTTTAGTAAATTTGATATGGTTAGACTCGTGAGTGAATGGGCTTTCGGATTTTGTGACTTTTACCTAATTCCGAGATGTGGGACCGGGTCAACCTTTTAGGATGAATTTCGGAATTTTTGTTAAAGTATTGATTTCATTAATTAAATGAGTCTATTATGATTGTATTTATGATATGCAATTGCTTTTGGCTAGATTTGGGCTATTCGGAGTCGGACATTCGTGGGAAAGGCATTGTGACCGATTGATTGAGCTTGGTTCGAGGCAAGTGTCTTGTCTATCTTTGTGGTGGGGAAATCCCCTTAAGATTTGGAACTATTATGATATCTGAGTGCCGTGTACGTGAGGTGATGAGTACGTACACGGGTTAGTTGTGAAAAAACCCGATTTTCTTACTCAGCAACAACCTGTTTTCCTGTTTTTTGAGTTATACCATTTTAATGAGTATTAATCTATTTTTATTCCTAATTTAGTTATTCCAATATGTTTAGCTATCATGTTTAGTCTAATATAGCATGCCTACGTATCTTATCTGCTTATGTGAACTCTGTGCAGCATGCTTAGTGATTTTCCTACTTCTTCCTTGACCGGTACTTAGTCTAAATCGTAAGATTTCGGGATGTAGTTGTATTTCTATTGTTTGCACTGCATATTTACTTTGGGACTACTAAACGGTATTCCGGGAGATCCCCCTGTACTGCATATTTACTTTGAGACTACGAAACGGTATTGCGGGAGATCCCCATGTACTGCATATTTAGCTTGGGACTACGGAACGGTATTCCGGGAGATCGCCCTATCTTTCATATTTACTTTGGGATTACGAACGCTATTCCGGGAGATCCTCCTGATCATTTACGTTTGGGACTACGAGACGGTATCTCTGGAGATCCCCTACTGTATTTCTGTGTATTGAGTTGTTACCTTATATGAATTCTTTCTTGTTAAATTTTAGTGTTTATTTTACTGCGATATTTCATTTTTGCCTTGCTTCATTATCATATTCTAGTAGAGCCCGGACCTGACCTCGTTACTACTCTACCGAGGTTAGGCTTGGTACTTACTGGGTACCGATTGTGGTGTACTCATGCTACTCTTCTGCACATATTTTGTGTGCAGATCCAGGTACTTCTTATCATCCCCGCTACTAGCTGAGAGTGCTTGCTGCTATACAGAGACTTTGGAGTCCCCCTCTATTCCCTCTTATGTCATTTACCTTCCTTATTTATGTTATTAGACTCTGGTGTATAGAGATACTAGTTTTCTTCTGTAGCTTGTGACTTATGATGTTTCGGGTTTTGGGATTACTGTGTATTTTGAACAGTTAGTTGTTTAATTTATGTTTTTATTTCATTATTCCGCAAATGTTAGGCTTACCTAGTCAAATAGGCTAGGTGTCGTCACAATGTCATACAGAGGGAAAATTGGGTCGTGACAAGTTGGTATCAGAGCTCTAGGTTCATAGGTATCGTAAGTCACAAGCCGGTTTATTAGAGTCTCGCGGATCGATACAGAGACGTTTGTACTTATCTTCGGAAGGCTATGGAACTGTTAGGAAAATTTCACTACTTTGATTCCTTGTCGTGCGAAAATTGTTGACTTCAAAAAAAAAATTCTAAACTTCTGCATTCTATTCTCTTATAGATGGTGAGGACACGTACAAGCGGATCTGATGACCAGGCACCCCGCGCCCCCTGCTAGGGCCGCGAGAGGCTAGGGCCGGGATAGAGACCGAGGACGTCCACGTGGTGCAGCTAGAGCACCCGCACGAGCTGCTACAGAGGATCCCCCAGTAGCTCTAGCTGGAGGGCAGACACCTGAGGCACATGTTCCTGCACTAGCCCTCCAGGAGACTCTAGCCCAGTTTCTGAGCATGTTGAGCACCTTAGCTCAGACTGGATTAATTCCACTTTCTCCTGCCACATCTCAGGCCGGGGGAGGAGCACAAACTCCCGTCGCTGGTACTCCAGAGCAGTGAGTTCAGGTCGACCAGGTTTCAGAGATTGTACCAATGTAGCCGGTAGCTCTAGCTCAGCCAGAAGTTAGGGCAGCAACTTCTGAGGTGGAGCAACTCAGACTTGAGAGGTACAAGAAGTACCACCCACCTACCTTCAGCATATTGGCTACAGATGATGCTCCGGGTTTTCTGGAGTAGTGTCATTGTATTCTCCGTACTATGGGCGTAGCGGAGACGAGCATGTTTTCTTTTACTATATTCCAGCTTAGAGGAGCAGCCTATCAATGGTGGCGTGCTTATGAGTTGAGTAGTCCGGCTGAGGCAACTTCACTTACATGGACTCAGTTCTCGAACATGTTTTTGAGAGAGTATATCCCTCAGAGCCTAAGGGACTCATGGCCTGCGGAGTTTGAGTAGTTGCGCCAGGGTGCTATGACTGTGTCCGAGTATGCAGTTCGCTTCAGTGATTTGGCTCGACATGCACCGGCCTTGGTTTCCAAAGTTCGATAGAGGGTTCAACGATTTATTGAGGGACTCCACCCCAGCATCCGGATTAGTATGGCCAGGGAGTTGGAGATGGATATTTCTTATCAGCAGGATGTGAGTATCGCCAGGAGATTGGAGGGCATGCTTGCCCGGGATAGAGAGGAGAGGGAGGCCAAGAGGTCTCGAGAGACTGGTTCTTATTCTGTTGCTCGTGCCCCAACAACTCGCCATGGTAGGGGTTATGTGAGTCGTCCCTTCCATTCAGCTCAGCCGCCCGTGGTATTCCGGTCCCTTCTAGGCCCCAGGAGCCTTATTATGCACCGCCAGTATCTAGTATGCCTCCTGCATGGGGTATTCCTAGTGGCTAGTCCACCAGATATGGCCCGAGCCATTCACAACAGCCACGCCCTCCCAGAGCTTGTTTTGAGTGGGGCGACACTCGCCATATGGTGAGGGATTGCCCAGATTAAGGAGGGGTGCACCTCTAGAGACTTCTCAGCCATAGCATGCTCCATCGGGTCCTCAGGCTATGATTACAACACTAGCTGCCACCCCACCTGCTCAGCCAGCTCGAGGTGGAGGTCGGGGAGGTAGAGGTCACCCTAGAGGGGGAGGTCAGGCCAGATATTATGCCCTTCCTTCTCGTACGGAGGCAGTCACTTCTGATTCTGTCATTACAGGTATTGTCCCGGTCTGTCATAGAGATGCGTCGGTATTATTTGACCAAGACTCTATATATTCTTATGTGTCCTCTTATTTTGCCCCGTATTTGGGCGTATCTCGGGATTCTTTGGATTCCCCTATTTATGTGTCTACTCTTGTGGGAGATTCTCTTGTTATGGACCGCGTGTATCGGTCGTGTTTGATTGCTCTTCGTGATTTTGAGACCAGAGCTGACTTACTATTGCTCAGCATGGTAGATTTTGATGTTATCTTGGGCATGGACTGGTTGTCGCCCCATTATGCTATTCTTGATTGTCACGCCAAAACCGTGATGCTGGTTATGCCAGGATTACCGCGGTTAGAGTGGAGAGGTACCTTAGAGTATATTCCCAGCAGAGTTATCTCATTTCTTAAAGCTCAACGAATGGTTGAGAAGGGGTGTGACGCGTATCGAGCTTATGTGAAAGATGTCAGTATTGATACCCCTATAGTTGAGCCAGTTCCAATAGTGAGGGACTTTCCAGATATGTTTCCAGCTGATCTTCCGGGCGTGCCGCCCAACAAATATATTGATTTTGGCATTGATTTATTGCCGGGCACTCGGCCCATCTCTATTCCTCCATATCGTATGGCTCCTCCTGAGTTAAAGGAGTTGAAGGAGCAGTTACAGGAATTGCTTGATAAGGGTTTCATTCGGCCCAGTATGTCACCTTGGGGTGCTCATGTGTTATTTGTGAAGAAGAATGATGGTTTTATGCGTATGTGTATTGATTACCGCCAGTTGAACAAAGTCACAATGAAGAACATATATCCTTAGCCTCGTATTGATGGCTTATTTGATCAGTTACAGGATGCCAGGGTATTTTCCAAGATTGATTTACGTTCCGGCTATCATCAGTTAAAGATTCAGGAGCCAGATATCCCGAAGTCTGCTTTCCGGACTCGGTATGGTCACTCCGAGTTCCTTGTGATGTCTTTTGGGCTGACCAATGCCCCAACAGCTTTTATGCACTTGATGCACAGTGTGTTCTGGCCTTATCTTGACTCATTCGTCATTGTTTTTATTGATGACATTCTGGTATACTCCCAGACTTGGGAAGATCATGAGCAGCACCTGAGGACTGCGCTTCAGACCCTGAGAGAAAAGAAGTTATATGCAAATTTTTCAAAGTGTGAGTTTTGGCTAGACTCAGTGGCATTCTTGGGTCATATAGTATCGAGTGATGGGATGCAGGTGGATCCGAAGAAGATTGAAGCAGTGCAGAGTTGGCCCAGACCGTCCTCAGCTATGGAGATTCGGAGTTTTCTTGGTTTGGCAGGGTATTACCGTCGGTTCGTTGAGGGATTCTCATCTATTGTAGCACCTATGACCAGGTTGACCCAGAAGGGTGCTCCGTTCAGGTAGACAGAGGAATGTGAGGAGAGCTTTCAGAAGCTCAAGACAGCCTAGCAGGATTTCATCCAGTATTCCATGTTTCTATGGTCCGGGAGTATTACGGTGATTCGGCTCATGTATTGGATTTCAGCTCAGTCCAATTGGATAAGGATCTATCTTATGTTGAGGAGCCAGTGGCTATTTTAGACAGGCAGGACAGAAAGCTAAGGTCAAAGAACATTGCTTCTGTGAAGGTTCAATGGAGGGGATAGCCGGTCGAGGAGGCAACTTGGGAGACCGAGCAGGATATGCGCATCCGTTATCCTCATCTTTTCACCACTTCAGGTATGTCTCTATGCTCGTTCGAGGACGAATGATTGTTTTAAGATGGAGAGGATATAACGACACAACCGGTCATTTTGAAAGTAATAGCACTGATCCCTATTTAATGTTTCCCCCGCATCTATTTATGCTATTGTGACTTGTCGGGAGGCTTCATTTTAGTTTTTGGAGTGCTCCGGGACACTTAGTCCCTAAAAGGGGAGCTTAAGCCTTAGGATTTGGACCATAGTCGGAACTGTGTGAAGATAACTCCGGAATGGAATTCCGTTGGTTCTGTTAGCTCCGTTGGGTGATTTGGACTTAAGGGCGTATCTAGATTGTTTTTTGGCAGTCCGTAGCTTATTTAGGCTTGAAATGGCGAAAGTCAAATTTTTTGGAGATTTTGACAAGTAGTGGAATTTTTGATATCGGGGTCGAATTCGGATTTCGGAAGTTGGAGAAGGTCTGTAATATTGAATATGACTTGTGTGCAAAATTTGGGGTTAATCGGATGTAGTTTGGTTGGTTTCGGCATCAGTTGTCGAATTTAGAAGTTTCAAGTTCTTTAAGTTTGAGTCAGAGGATGATTTGTGATTTTAGCATTGTTTGATGTGGTTTGAGGGCTCAACTAAGTTCATATGGTGTTTTAGAATTGGTTGGTATGTTTGGTTGTGGTTCCGGGGGCCTCGGGTGAGTTTCGGGTGGTTAACGGACTTGGAATGGAAGTTGAGAAATTTCTAAAGTTTGGTCTTTTGCTGGTATGACCGCACCTGCGAGGGTATTAGCCGTAAGTGCGAGGCCGCATGTGCGGTAGGTTGAGCGCAAGTGCGGAAGGGGTGGAGATCAGAAGTGGTCGCAGGTGCGATGGTTTCTCCGCACCTGCGATAGCGCAGATGCAGACCAGTTGTCGCAGAAGCGGAGGCAGCCAAGGTTAGTCATTTTCGCAGGTGCGCCCATATTTTTCGGACCAACGGGCGTGCAGGTGTGAGCCCAGGCTCCGCAGGTGCGGAAATGCCTGGGCAGTGTTTAAAACCGAAGGGTTTCGTGATTTTTGTTAATATGGACTTTGCAAACTCGGTTTAGGGCGATGTTTGAGAGCATTTTTGAGGCATTTCCTAAGGTAAGTCCCTTGTGCTGATTTTTGATCAATAATCTTGCTTCCCCATTTATTTGTCCACCTAGTTGGGGTATATTTAAGGTGAAATTTGGGAATTTGAGGCTAGGGATTTGGAAAGTTTGAATTGTGCAATTAAAGGACCATTTGGTGTTGGATTTTAGTAAATTTGATATGGTTAGACTCGTGAGTGAATGGGCTTTCGGATTTTGTAACTTTTACCTGATTCCGAGATGTGGGCCTACGTCGACTTTTAAGGACGAATTTTGGAATTTTTGTTAAAGTATTGAGTTCATTAATTAGATTAGTCTATTATGGTTTTATTTATGATATGTAATTGCTTTTGGCTAGATTTGGGCCATTCGGAGCCGGATATTCGTGGGAAAGGCATTGTGACCGATTGATTGAGCTTGGTTCGAGGTAAGTAACTTGCCTAACTTTGTGTGGGGAAAATCCCCTTAAGATTTGGAACTATTGTGATATGTGAGCGTCGTGTACGTACACGGGATAGTTGTGGAAAACCCCGATTTTCTTACTGAGCAGCAACCTGTTTGTTTTTTGAGTTATACCATTTTAATGAGTATTAATCTATTTTCATTCTTAATTTAGTTATTCCAATATGTTTAGCTATCATATTTAGTCTAATACAGCATGTCTACGTGTCTTATCTGCTTATGTGAACTCTGTGCAGCATGCTTAGTGATTTTCCTGCTTCTTCCTTGACTGGTACTTAGTCTAAATCGTAAGATTTCGTGATGTAGTTGTATTTCTATTGTTTGCACTGCATATTTACTTTGGGATTACTGAACGGTATTCCGGGAGATCCCCATGTACTGCATATTTACTTTGGGATTACGGAACGGTATTTCGGGAGATCCCCCTACACATTTACGTTTGGGACTACGAGACGGTATCTCGAAAGATCGCCTGTTGTATTTCTGTGTATTGAGCGGTTACCTTCTATGATTTCTTTCTTGTTAAATTTCAGTCTTTATTTTACTTCGATATTTGATTTTTGCCTTGCTTCATTATCATATTCCAGTAGGGCCCGAACCTGACCTTGTCACTACTCTACCGAGGTTAGGCTTTGCACTTACTGGGTATCGATTGTGGTGTACTCATGCTACTCTTCTGCACATATTTTTTGTGCAGATCCAGGTACTTCTTATCATCCTCGCTACTAGCTGAGAGTGCTTGCTGCTGTACAGAGACTTCAATGTATATCTTTCGCGTCTGCAGACATCGGAGTCCCCCTCTATTTCCTCCTATGTCATTTACCTTCCTTACTTTTGTTATTAGACTCTGGTATATAGAGATACTAATTTACTTCTGTAGCTTGTGACTTATGATGTTCCGGGTTTTGGGATTATTGTGTATTTTGAACAGTTAGTTGTTTAATTCATGTTTTCATTTCATTATTTCGCAAATGTTAGGCTTACCTAGTCATAGAGACTAGGTGCCGTTACGACGTCATACGGTGGGGGAATTGGATCGTGACATTTAGCAATGTAATACAAGCTCACTTGCTTCTTCTCTATGCATATTGTTGCAGAATCAAAACCAGCCCCTTTATAGAATATTTATCAAAAATTTAAGATATGTTGACAAAAAAAATTAAAACTTGGTTAGTGTTAGGCAAATTGAGTTATGGTTTATTGTTTAGTCTACATTGACATAATTCATCTAGCCCAAAAAACATTTGAACGGGTGCATGACTCATCCATTTATTGAATCAATCATTCGAACCGATCCAAATTCAGCTCGGTCATTTATTTGACACCCCTACCTAGAATCAACTGGAAATATCATGATTTTGTGAGATGAATATGATGTCAGCAGATTTGTTTTGGAAATAATTAATAGAACCTTTGTTACGAGACTCTTCATTTGAGACACATTCAGCAGACTAAGGGCCAAATATAATGACATACTTTACATAACTGTCACAGTTTAAAAGGAATATAACAAATTCTTAGCATAAAACTCAATATTATAGTTGTGGCAGGAAAATATTTATATTTGTAGCACATAGTTCTATTAAAATAAGAATATTAATTATTAATCCCTAAACATAAGAAATTTGAATGGAAAGTCAATAATTCTTTGTACAAAAAATCATGCCCTTTTTTTTTCTCTTTATCTATTAGCTTTCCTTCCTTTTCTTCATCTTCTTAATTTTGTTTTGTGCCGAAGCCAATATATTTTCTAAATTTGTTCCATTCGATTTCTTTTTAATTATTTTTCTTAAGTTTTCTCTTCCTTCTTTCTTCCTTTATTAACATAAAGATCTTACTTCGATAATAATATATGTTAACATATACAAAGCATATATATAAAAAATATATATTGAATTAACACATATAAAATATATAAAAAATATACATAAACAGTACATCTTCAATTAAGATGACACTTAGACATGTGAAATATATATAAAAAAAATATCTTAAATTTAATTAAGATGGCATATAAATATACAAATAAAAAATACATCCTGAATTAAAATGACACTTGACATATAAAATATATTTGAAATATACATTAAAAATACATCTTAAATAAGATGTGTAATGACCCAACCGGTCATTTTAACTTTTAGAACCCCATTTTCTAAAATAAAACTGTCTGTATGTGCTTGTAATGATTTATGACTTGCGGGAATGGTTGGTTCGGGATTTGGAAGTGTTTGGAGTGAAACCGGAACACTTGGTTCCTTAAGTTGGCCTTAAAGTGCTAAGTTTGACTTCGGTCAACATTTTGAGAAAACAACCCCGGAATAGAATTTTGATGATTCCAACAGCTCCGTATGATGATTTTAGACTTAGGAGCGTGTTCGAAATTTTATTTGGAAGTCCGTAGTTAAATTAGGCTTGAAATGGCTAAAAACAAGAATTTAAGTTTGGAAGTTTGACCGGTGAGTTGACTTTTTGATACCAGAGTCAGAATCCAGTTCCGAAAATTTTTATAGCTCTGTTATGTAATTTATGACTTGTGTGTAAAATTTGAGGTCAATCGGAGTTGATTTGATAGGTTCCGACATCGAATGTAGAAGTTGAAAATTCTTAGTTTCATTAAGCTTGAATTGGGGTATGATTCATGATTTTAGTGTTGTTTGATGTGATTTAGAGGTTCGACTAAGTTCGTATGATATTTTAGGACTTGTCGGTATATTTGGTTGAGGTCCCGAGGGCCTCGGGTGAGTTTCGGATGGTTAACGGATCAAAAGCTGGACTTAAAAAGCGGCTGAAATTTTCCCTTCTGCTGTATATTCTAGGTTGTGATCGAGCCCCAGATCGAACCCATATATCGAGCCCACGATCGAGGCCTGAGTCGAAGCCAGGGACGAGGCTCAGTATCGAAGCCACGATCGAAGGCAAGGCTCGAGGGCCAGGATCAAGACCCAAGATCAAACTTGATCGAGGCCATGACCATGTCCGAGGCTCGAGGCCTGATCGAGGCCATGACTAGCTCCCATGATCGAGCTCCCATGATCGAGCTCCCAAAATCGAGCTCCCAAGATCGAGATCCCAAGATCGAGCTCCCTGAGATCGAGCTCCCCTAATCGAGCTCCTTGATCGAACTGGACAGAGCTGTAAGTTATTAAACAGAGGACATTCGTCCCATTTGCCATTTTTGACGAACTTGAGCTTGAGCAGAGGCGACTTTTGACAGATTTTCAAGGAAAAATAATTGGCGTAAGTGATTCTAACTCGAATTTGGTCTACATATACAAGTATATCATTGTTTTCACCATAAATTAGTGTTTTGAGATTTAAATTTGGGAAATATTTAGAAATCTCATAAAAACGAATTTTTGAGATTTCGGTATCGATTCGGAGTCGGATTTGAGTGAAACTGGTATGGTTGGACTCGTAATTGAACGGGTTATCGGATTTCGTAACTTTTTCCGGATTCCGAGACGTGGTCCCCACGGACGAATTCTTAATTAATTTCGGAATTTTTATTAAAAATGTAGTATTTTCTTATAGAATTGATTTCTATAAATTTTAGTGATTGTATCGAATTATTTTGGCTATATTCGAGCCAGACAGAGTTGGATAATTGTGGAAAAGGCCTTATAGTGGATTAAATTAGAGCAAGACGAGGTAAGTCTCTTGTCTAATCTTGTGAGAGGGAAATTACCCATATGGATTAAATTAAATAATTGTTGCTAATTGCGGGGGCTACGTACGCACGAGGTGACGAGAGTACGTGCGTAACTACTATTAATGCTAAAGTTCGGGTAGTTTAAAACTCAAAACATGAATTACTTGTGTGAATTGTATTCTTTATTAATTAAAATAATTAATGTATATATTGTGAATTGCTATGAAAAGTAGAAAAATATGAAATTTTCATAAGCTTATTTTTTGTTTAAATTAATTAATTATTAAAAGAAATTATTCTCCTCCCGAATTTACCTTATAATAAATATACTCTCCTTCCGGAGGCACATAAGAAAATGTCCTCCTTTCTTGTGGAGCGGGCCGAATGCCTCGGCAGGATAGATGCATCTATGGATCGCGTCGTACGTCCCTCGGCAGTGTACACGACACTCTGGATCGGGCCGTACGTCCTCAGCAGAAATTGTGCTTAATAATAATAATAATTACATGATACTTTAATAATTTATTTCAGCTTGGGAAGCTAATTAATAAATTGGAAAATCCTTGAAATTTAATGAATTATTATTCTTACTTATTTAGGAATTAATTGTTACTCCTGTAAATGAGATTTAATTGATAAATTAGAATTTATTTGAATTGAAGGAATTTAATTAATATATTGAGAATTGTTACATTTGAAGGAATTTGATTATTTCTGCTGATTAAATAAATTATCGTAGATTCAGTAAATCATGCTAATTTAAAAATTCTAGTTTTATTTCAGTTATTATTATTGACCCATAGTGAGTGTCAAAGTCGACCATCTCGTCTCTACCACTTGTAGATTATGCTTGATACTTACCGGGTACACGTTGTTTACGTACTCATACTACACTTGCTGCACTTTTTGTGCAGGATCTGAGACAAGTACTAGTAGAGGGCCTATCATTACATACCCACGTCATCCCGAGGCATAGTGGTGAGCTGCCTTTCTGAGCCGTTCTGCAACTACCAGTGTCTCTTCTTATATTTACATTCTGTCTATTTCATTTCAGACAGTATTTGAAGTTTTGTATAATCTACTAGATGCTCATTCACTTGTGACACCGGGTCTTGGCACACATATTGGTAGAGTTTGGGTTTATATTTTCTTGGTTTTAAATTTTATCAATGTATGCTTCATTTATTAGTTGGCTTGCCTAGCTGTAGTGTTGGGCGCCATCACGACCTACAGGTGAATTTGAGTCGTGATAACATGGCACTTTCCAAATAAATATACAACAATTATATACATATAAATATATTTTGAATTAAAATTATACTTAATATACAAAGTATAAAAGACGTATAAATCAATACATCTTGAATTTATGTGACATTCACATATGCAGCAGATTTTCAAAAATAGAGTGAAGAAGATGAATATTGGAAAGGGAGAATGGAGATGGACAAAAAAGTATTTCATGTAATTAGTGAGTCAGTTAACTTATTAAATATTGAGCTTAATTTTTATAATATGTTAATAATAAAAAAAAGTACTCTTTATAAAATAAACAATAAATAATACTATTTTTTTAAATAATGGTTAAAAAAGGACCGAGCGTGTAAAAAAACCTTTAATTTAATGTTAAGGTTTATACGGGAATCAGAAGTGTGCAAAAGTTTGCAATTTTGACCGGTATCTTCATATCTTACTAAGAATCTGGCACAGTTTTTTCCAAAACAAAGGAAGAGAAAGGTTGATTTTTAAGTGAAGAAATTTTGTTCTTGGTATAGTAGTTGTAATAAAAAAAATATTGGCACCATTCATTCCCCATCATCGATTCAAAATGTTAAGGTTATGGTTTTTGTTGAGGACTGAGATGTAATGTATAGACGTAAAGATTCATATAGCCGATCCCAACTTGTTTGAGATTAATAGTTATTGTATTAGCGGACAAGATTTGAAAAAAAGCGAGAGTCAACTAATTATTCTTAGGTCAAGCAAAATTTGAAAATAACACCAAATTTCTTCCAGAAATGAATGTAAAAACCAGAAAGAGGTCAGAGTTTCATGGTACAGAGAGCATTATAAACCAATCAACATATCATGGTAACATCTTATTCAAAAAAAAAAAAAAATGATGACAATACATCACATAGTAGTTAGGCTTGTAAGAGATAGATGAACTTGTATCTGAATTTGCTTGCAATTGTTATAGTGCTAAGCAGGGAACCCCGGAAAGTTACGAAAAATATTTTTCCTCCTATTAGTAGAAAATTTATTTCCATAAGAATAATATTTTTTTTAAAATATTTAAACCAATCAAACATTAAGTATTTTTCGCTCTACATTCCAATTTGGGCAAGTTATCTCCAAAATAAAGCTTCATCACCACCTTCACCGATGCTATTATCCATAACTGCCTTCTGGATTTTCTGCTGAGCTGATAGCCTACTAGGAGGACTGTCAACTTGTCTATCGGGACTTGCGGGCATGAAACGCAACGTCTCCAAACAAAACGGATGCCAGTACAGATAAAGTACCGAGTATGTAAGGTATGAAAGTAGTATATAAAAGACATGGAAGAAACATAGAGTAAATAACTCAAAATGTAAGTGTGAATAATTCTGTGAATCATGAAACATTTTTAATGTCAGGCATATGCGTATAAATGGCATATCATGCATATGTATATGCGTGTATAACATTATTAAGCCTCTGAGGACATCCCATCATATTATCTCAACCTCTATGAGCGAAATCATCAACGTATACTAGCTGATCAGGTGGTGGTGCGTATATAACGCCATAACCTTTCCCCATACCCCATATACATATAATATATGCGTATATAACGCCATCTGGTCATGGGTCAATATACATGTATAAATAAATGCAATGCATAAGAAGTAAGTCAATAAGATCTATCGGGATGTCATAAGATCAATATGCCTTCGGTTAATATCATGAAATAAACTTTATCAACTTACGTATTTTCTGAGATGCATGAACATATGATATAATAATAGGACACATGGGTAATCAAGAACATAGGCACCCTAGTGCTTCTAAGAATAGAGTCATTTGTGAAAGTTCCACGTTTGCTCGTTTCATTTGTATCATATGGATCATGCCAAAAAGGAAAGAAGGGATAGACTTAACATACCTTAACTATGTTGAGTCCTTAATACCTTCCAAGAAATTCTTCAAACAACTCAACTCAATCTACCATAGCATAAGGAGATTCAAAATCTGTGCTGAGTAAAGACTAAGTCCGCAACTTTAACTAATAGCTCGTTTATGTAAATTTGGGCACCATCTCCCCTATAACAAGGGCCTCCTCCAATAATATATGCCAACAACAACAACCAGAAGAATACAATAAGAACAACATCAACAATAGGGTACAAAATATTTCATTAACAAGTCATCAACATATCACGACGAGTGGCAAGCTCGGATTGAATCCCTTTAGCACCCTTCAACCCCATTATCATTCATTCTTGAACTTAGTAATATATCCGGTATAATAACCAATACCTTTTAAAGGATTTCCAACCTTTTACTCAATTTCAAAGTTACCCGAAATAGCCTAACACAAGATAATATCACTGTGGACAACTTCCAAGTGCTATATAGCCATTTCTTTTCTAGTTACCAATTTCCTCAACAAGATTGACATGTAAACCAACATAATCATACTAAGAATATCATAGCCAACTTATTTTCCATAATTTCCAGCCACTTAATGTCCATAAGAGCACCTTTCAAATCAATCTATCAAGAACAACACCATCTCAAGCTAATCCAAGTATTATCTTGTAGTTTATCATCATAACAACTTAACCAACATACAAGGAAGCTTAAGCACAATTAGTAGGTTGTCATGCTCACCTTAGCCAGTAGCAACAACTTGAAAATTCAGTCAAACACAAGCCACAATTCCTCAATGACAACATAACCTCAAAGAGGTGTTGTTCTTCACTAGAACTAACTTTTGATATTGATATATGATGTAATCTCTTCAAACCTTTATGGTATCTGTTTAGGAGGGTTAGGAGGAGTGTAGGGACGAGATTGGGTCAAATGAGAAATAAAGGTCGTCCAAATCGTTTTTAAAGCGAAGTAGGTCAACCACCGCTTAAGTGGGTCCTATTGGGAGTTGCTTGCGCATTCTCGCAAAAACGCGAATATCTCTCTACTCCGATATCGTATCGACGAATGGTTTAATAAGTTATAAACTAGACTCGTAGATCTTCAATTTGATATGTGGATCATCCTGTCAAGTGTATTAGGAGAAAAGCTTTGCTATATTTGACCTAATTTTCAGCACATTATGAATATAACTTGTGATGACCTTTGCCAACTTTTGTTTCACAACTCACTTGACTTCAAAACGTTACACACGACTATCATACGATTAAAATAACTCATAACATAACCTCCTTATCATGTTACGCACCCTATTCTTATCCCAAAAGTATATGTTATGATATTTTCAACTTGTTGACTTTCGACGAAACTCATTTTCTTCAATTTGTTTAGCTTCTAAGCCATTCAACTCTCTTGGTACTTGTTATCCATGATCTTAAAGATTTGTAACCTCCAAGGTAACATGATTAACTTACTTTAGGTACTTTCAAAGACGATCTCATTTTTTAGCTTACATCAATTGACTTTCAACGTACTCTCACATAAGAAAATATGGGGTATAACACTTTTGTCCAAGTTGGAATTCCATCTCAGCAATTTTTTTTAAATGGTTTTTATCTAAGGTGGAGTTCTGTTAGTTGAGAGGGGCATATGTGAGCTATTTTGCTAATAATGGGGGTATTTTTGTGCCCAAAATGAAACGCAGGGCAAAATTGTCGTATTTCGAATAGTTTTGGATTCAATTGGTCATTTTCACTAAATTAAATAATACAGTAACTGAATAGAAATTACTGAAATCATGCTTTAGACTTCCGGCCATTTCCTTGTAGACTCGCTCATTCCGCGCCAAAACTACCCAGGCGAAAGCCCTAAAAATTGGGGGAAAACTGGCGACTTGTTCACTGAAAGAAATTGGCAAGAGAAAAACTGGAATCCAAACTTTTCGATGTTCCTATCACTGTCTCAAACCCAATGTTAAGTTTCAACTGTGATTGCAAACGAAGAAGAAAGACCTATGAAGTCACAATTATGGACTTTCCAAGGGTGATAATGGTGGAAACCCTTTCAAAATTGCCAATCAAGCCCGTTTTTCGCTGTAAGAGCGTTTGCAAACGTTGGTATAATATTTTAACTTCTGACCCTTTATTTGCTAAGTTGTATCACACAAGATCACATAATTTTCCCTGTCTTTTGCTTTCGATTAATGACTCGGTGGGGTTACTTCTTGAACTCAAAGCAGATTATGACTAATTCTCACCCCCAAAACAGACCCATTATGTTGAGCCGTAAATTTCACCTACCTCAACCTAGCAATTTGATTTCGGATGATGACTTATTTGGTGTTAGTTGTGTTAAAGAAAACATGACCTTAATTGGTTCATGTAATGGGTTCATTTGTTTATTGAATGGTGAGACGTATGATGATCATTCAATTTACATTAGCAATCCTCTTTTGGATGAGTATTTCAAGGTTAAATTGCTCGGAAGGGAGAAAAGAATTCGTCATATTGTTTATGGATTTTGCTTTAGTGAGGTCTCTGGACAGTATAAAGTATTGAGATTAGTAACTAGAAAGTTTCGAGGTCGTCCTGAAGTATTAGAATTGGAGGTTTATCCTCTTGGAATTGATGAGAAATGGAGAAATGTGGGGGAAGCTCCATGCCCTTTATGGGGAGCACTTAGTAATGTTAATGTCAATGATGCTCTTCATTGGATGGATCTTAAAAATCTTTAAAAAAAGTGCCAGCATTTACTCTTTTAATATCGCGACAGAAGAGGTGAACTCCTTGCCAGCTCCACCTGGTTTGGAAACTCCATCCCTTTGCTTGATGTTAGTAGAATTGGGGAATTGTCTGTGTTTGTCTGATAATACGAGTAGCTATTGGCAACATATTGATATATGGTGGATGAAAGAATATGGAATAGCTGAATCATGGACTAAAACTCGCATTTTGATTGATTGTCTTCCGCCTGATATCCATCAAGGTGGTTTTGTACCAATCTTGATCTGGAAAGATGGAGAAATATTGATGCAAAGCAAGCGTGGCACAGAGCTAGTCTCTTACAATCCAAACGAGAAAAAGTTTAGAAAGGTCAATGTTTACGGTAGTGGCACTGCAGCGACTAAATACACTGCAGCGACTAAATACATTCCAAGTTTTTACTCACTCAAGACTGTCATGGGCGACAATTTTCAAGTCTCAAATGTTTATCCGAAGACTGAGATAGTTTAGTAGTATTTGTTTTGTCTTACTTCCTCCGGAATATGATGTTTTGTTTCTGTGTTTTTGGTATAGTTTAGTTTAAAAATTGTATGTTTTCTTTTTTCGCATTCTTAGTTACTTGCTTTACAAAGTCTTCAAAGCTGCATTTCATTTATCAATACCATCTTGCATCTGTATACTTGGTAATGACTTACAATTTTAGGCACCCATAAGATTGGAAGCAAATGGGAATGAGACTGTACATATCTACTCCTTTTCAGCACAGAAGGCAGCACTTTTCATTATTTCTTATACAATGATGATTCAAATGGGAACTCTTGAAGTTGCATTATATTCACCTGGCTTGACCTATATTTCCAGATTTTGGATAAATGAAAAGAAACATGTTTAATTTTGTTTCTAGTTTTTTTCTTACTGAACTTTTAGTAAACGTTGTTTCAATATTCTACTATAGTTCATGTATCAAGGAAATTTCCTCCAACCTTCTCTGAAACAGCATGGCAGGATATTATCCCGACTAGAAAACCCCTGCACTTAGATAAAAAATGATTTGTCTGCATTAAATAGTCTTCATTGAGTTTAACTTGTATAGACTAACACTATATAAAATAATATTTTTATACTATTAGAATAGCGAAATGATAATTACAGGTGGGATTAGTAAACCGAATAATAAAGCATATCACCTTGCTACAAAATGTTAAAAATACAGTGATAGAGTAAAACTTCTTTACATTATCAGTGTATTTAAATTAAATCGATTTGATTAAGCCCTCCCAAAACATCTCCATCTACTGTCAAACATATAAAATGTTTGTTTATATGTTGAATAGGTGTGGGATTAATAAATACACAGAATAAACCATGCCACTTTGTCACTAAAGCAATAAATTATTCTTTTCAGCTTTGACTATTTGATAAGCTGTTCCTGTGCAGAAGCTTAAATTTTAAAATTAAACGAGATCATGAATCTCCATGATATCCTTCACACACAAGAAATGGTGTGGACACTTGGAACAAATTCCTGAGATAGAACCTATGTGGATTGCTGCAGAAAGTCAACCTAAGACTAACAGAAGGCCAAAAGAAAATAAAGAATTTATCATCATGTTGATGACTAGCTGATTCTATGGCCTAATGAGTTATTTTTAGTCATATATATATATATATATAGAGAGAGAGAGAGAGAGATTATTAACATGATCCACAGAGAAATTTTTTAGACAGAAATTAAAAACAGTTTGCAGTTTTTGCTGAAAATGTATGTGACAAGGCCTCTTTCTTACTACCAACAGAATCCAGATGCTCTTTCATTGCCTCCTGAAGGTCCAAATTCAGGTTACTTAGTGGTTCAAGATGAGGAATCTGAAACATATTGTTGTTTTGGACTTTGCAAAAATCATGATATCATGGACCTGCCTTTCCCTCAGAACAAGAAGTTGACTGTTCGATACGAAGCTGGTGATGGTGAGAACAAGATTATTCTAAAGGAAGATGTAATGTTCATTCCAGTTCTTAATAAGCCATTGTCTTCCAATCATTATTATGCTATCAAACCTCATGGAAAGAACAAAGGGTATGTTACTTTATCTACACATTTAATTTTGTGTGAGAGTCTAATTGTGTTTTTTAATAATTGACATGAGCTAGTCAGAGGCGGACCTACCCTTTGGGTAGGGGGTCACCAGCCCCCTAAAACGTCAGAAAAAACATATGTACATACGTATATATATTTTAAATAACAGGTATATTTTGATTGTCATCCTAAGATTAAAATCTTAGGCAACTGTATTGGTCGATTTAGGGGAACACAACTTGACTTTTGGTGCGGTGCCTAGGTTCGATGCTAACTCTAGCATTTTCTCAAATTTTATTCGCAATGGTGGTCCTGCCACTTTCAAATCCTCGGTCCGCTCTGGAGCTGGTAATAGCATAAATATGAATATTCGAAATCCTGTTTGTGCTTTAGAAGAAATCAGCTTACAAAGTTCAGCCTTATTATTGTGTCTTAGCCTTTCATTAATTGGAGTGCATAACAATTTATTATGGCAAAACTCATTTCTGGTTTTGTATCTTTGCCCGAATAAAAATAAACCAAGGTCAAGGGAGGATCTATATGATCCAAAGGGGGTTAAATTAAATCCCTTTTGCTAGAAAATTATACCGTGCAAATAGGGGTAAATTCAACTCTTTTTTTGTGTATATATATATATATATATATACATATACATATGTGTGTTTATGTGTATTGTAACATCTTTTTAGTATAGTGGTAAAGGCGACTCAAAAAATGCTTTAGGCTGAAGGTTTGGATCTCAAGTTCGACATTCTTTAAACTTTTTGAACTCCCTAATTAGAGTTTCTGTTTTGGCTATTATGACCAAGGTAATGAATCTTACAATTCCCAAATGCCTTTTTGCAGAAAAGCATTCATGTGTTCAAAGGAGGAAGACAAGCAAAGCTGCTGTTTCTGCAGATGTATACGAGACATTAAACCGAAGCCATTAGATCCAGAGGAGGTATATCAGCAGTTTGAAATCTGTCTATATGTCACAAGTTGCAGTGCCAAAGGTAGCTTTTTTTCTAAATCTCTTATTCCTGATGGTTTCCCACCGCGGTTTCTAAGGCGAAAAGGTTGGCATCTTTGTGCCAAAACTCCTAAAAATTATGAACTAAGTGATGATACTCTAGGCCTCAATGCTGAGTTGAGGCAACAACTTCCAGAGTTGAATCTCACACCATCTTGTAAAAGTTCTGAAGCTGTTGTTGTGGGGAAATGGTATTGTCCTTTCATGTTTATCAAAGATGGAACGGTCAAAGAGCAAATGGAGAGATCAATGTTCTATGAAATGACACTTGAACAGAAATGGGAGCAGTTTTTCACTTGTCAAAATGACTACAATAATGAAGGGAATTCAGTACTTGTGGATGTTGTCGTTGACACAGAAATTGTCCTTATTGCTGGAATTAAAGCAACATGGGATGAAACAAATGTCGTTGAGGGAGTAATATGGTTTAGAAGCTATGATAAAAATGGAAAAGAAATACCAAGTGTGGGATTGAGACAAGAAATTGTTCAAAGAATGAAGTGGGAACAAGAAAGAGGTGGATGGAAAAATCAAGGTAGAATTAAACAAGTTGAGCAATACAGAGAAACTAATAATAGTGGTTGGAGAAGATTCAGTTGCTATGTCTTGGTTGAGAGGTTTGTGTTGAGGAGAATGGATAAAAGCTTGGTGATGACTTATGATATCAAGCACATTGGCAAGTTTAAGAGCATATGGGAGTGATATTAGGTGGCTTACACAAAATTCTGCATAAGTACTGTTGGCTTGTTATCACAATCCGACTTGTACACGAGTTTTGATATGCGGTTGTGGGGTTATATGACTTTACTTTCTATTCCAAATTGATTTTAGCTTTGCATTATCTTATAAGCGAGGGTCGGACCATAAGGGTTTATTGTACGCAATCTTACCCTGCATTTCTGCGAGAGGCTGTTTCCACGGCCCGAACCCGTGACCTCCTGGTCACATGGCAACAACTTTACCAGTTATCCCAAGGCGCTCGTTCGATGTCAGTCTGTATATATAAAATTAAAATTTATGTCAAAGTGACTTTAGGTAATACTAAATAACCAAGAGGTCTTAAACTCCAATGGAAGAGCATTGATCAAACTTTCTATTTGAAAAGAAAAACAGAAATGACAAGTACCTATATTCCAAGTCATATGCAGACAAATACATGAATTTTTTCCCAAGGAAGAGGTCTGCATACTTGGCCTGAATGATCTTGTAAGGTCTTCTTTTCTTTGTTTCAGTCCTTCACTGACCATACTTCTCCAATCTCTATGTGCTATAAATTTATAGCCTCATTTTTTCCCTTCATTCCAATCCTTCACCAACCAATATTTTCCAATCTATATGTGCAGTTAAGCGGATGAGAAGACAAAATATGTGTCGATATTAGGGTTGTGCATGGATCGGATTGGATTTAGCACATTTCAGATTTTGGATTCTACAAAATGCAGTCTGAATCTGATCCGAATTAATATCGGATCGGATTTTAAAGTTTAGATCAGATAAATATTTCGGATTTTCGGATCGGATTACACGTATTATTAAGGCTATTGCTAATCTAATAGGCTAATGCATCTGCCTTTTCTGCTTTTTCTGTGTTCTGTGCTAATACAAACATCTCTTTGCTTTTCATCCCTTTTATCAGCATTGCATCTCTAAGAAAATATTTCTCTGGAGGTCCGAGTTATTATGCCTCTAAGTTGCAAAACTCATACTTATATTTTCTTTGTAGAAGATGCAATACAGCAAGAAAAATTCATGTTTATGCAATTATGAGGGTACTATGGTGCCAATGTAGCTAAATCCAGCAATTGTAAAGGTAATAACTTGAAGGAAGATGTAAAGGAAGTACTGGCTATCTGAATACATGCCCTAATAATTTCGGATTTTGGATCGGATCGAGTTAAAATTATACCAATCCGAATTCGATCCGGATATCCGAAATTTTAATAAACATAATTTGAAATTCGATCCAAATATTCGAAATTCGAAATCCAAAATTCGAAATTGAGCGGATCGGTTCGGATTTCGGATATTCGATCCAAATGCACAACCCTAGTCGATATGGTGGAAGTCATTTATGTTGGGATTTTAAGCTTGTGTAGCTTAAAGAAGGTGAATGAGAAATGGAGGGAAAGTGAAATATTTGAGTTTTCCTTGGGAAAGGGACATTGTCCCATATCGGAGGAAGAAAAGGATTTTGATAGGTATATATATAATTGCTCTTCTTCTAACTCTTAAAGAGTTAAGAAAAAGGCAAGCCTCGCATCGTCGTCGCTCTCTCGGCTCGGCTTCGGCTTCGGCTTCGGATTCAGATTCAGTCAAAGATCGATTGGTTGATTAATCTTATTGGATAAAATTCCTTTCAATTAATTAATTAATTAATTAAATAATTAATGAAAAATTCAATCTGGAATAACCCATGACCCGCGACCCGGTTCGGTCAGACCCATTTTCTTTCCCGAATTATTTTAAATATATTTTTCTCACAATATTTCAAACATCCCTTTTCAACAGCCATGGCTATTTCTGAAAGGTTGCAAACCTTTTCAGAAACAATGCCAGCAACTCTATAAATAGAGTTTGAATCCCAGAATATTTCCTTAAGAAATTTTTTGAGCTTCTTCTTCTTCTTCTTCTTCTTCTTCTTCTTCTTCTTCTTCTGCACAATATTTTTCAGTGTGCTTTACGACCATTGAGTGGTTCGCAGTTCATCAGAGTTTTTGGTACCAATACACTGGTGAGTTAAATCGTTTTATCCTGGGATGATATATTCCAGCACCTCGGGTACTTGAGGGGAATAATTTCCTTAAGGACACACTGTGTATTCAGTGGGCTCAATTTATTCCTATACTGTTTTTTTTTGTTTTTCAGAATCTATTTCGTTAAACAAGTATTACTAACTTTCTGTTTTATTTTTCCAGAAAGTTTAATTGTTTATTACAGTAATACAGAATATTAACATTCTTAAGGATTTTTTTTATATTCTGTATTTTGTTTGTGGAGATTAAAACCTGTGTGGTTTTCTACTTCTTCTGAATTTTACTATTCTGATTTGAAGATATCAAAAACTTCATCAGAGTATTGAAATTCGTAAAATGATTTGAAGAACATAAAAACTTCATCGTTTTTCTGTGAAATAGTATATAAAAACTTCCGTTTTATTTATTATACATATTGTTTTGTTAATAACAGTATTGTTTATTGTTTTGAGTTTTCCATTAATTGAACTCTTCTGTTGTTTACAGTGAGAAATGGCAATTGATAATGGGAATTCTTCTACGACTATTGCGGCAACGACGATAGCCTCGTCAAGCCGGACTGCTGTTCCACCGACAGAGAAACCAGGGAAATTTTTCGGAGCCAACTTCAAAGGATGGCAGCAAAGGGTGTTCTTCTGGCTTACCACACTTGGTATGCAGAAATTCACTAGTGAAGAACCTCTAGTGCCTTCTGCGGACATGCCGGACAACGAGAAATTCATGATTGTTGAGGCGTGAAAGTAGACAGATTTTCTTTGCAAAGGCTATATCTTAAGCGCTTTAGAGGATGACTAGTACAATGTGTACAGTACGATGAATACTTCGAAAGAATTATGGGACGCACTTGAGAAGAAGTACAAGACTGAAGATGCATGCTTGAAGAAGTTCGTGGTTGCCAAGTTTCTAGACTATAAAATGATAGACAGTAAAACTGTTGGAACCCAAGTTCAGGAGCTTCAACTGTTGCAATGATTGAAAAATTGTCTCCTTCGTGGAGAGATTTCAAGAACTATCTTAAGCACAAGCGCAAAGAAATGAAGTTGGAAGATCTTGTGATTCGTCTCAAGATTGAGGAAGACAACAAAACAGCCGAGAAGAAGTCTCGTGGAAATTCAACGATCATGGGAGCTAATATCGTTGAGGAGACTGCTCCAAAAAGTAAGAAGATAAAAAGGTCTTTTGGACAAACTAAGGAGCAGAACAAAAAGAAATTCAAGGGCAGCTGCTATAATTGTGGAAAAACCGGTCACAAAGCCCCTGATTGTCGTCTCCCGAAAAAGTATAAGAAGAAGGGACATGCCAATATAGTGGAGAAGAATTATGACATTGATGATCTGTGTGCAATGCTTTCGGAATGCAACCTAGTTGGAAATCCGAAGGAGTGGTGGATTGACTCTGGAGCCACTCGACATGTTTGTACTGTCAAGGAAGCATTTGCGACTTACTCTACTGCTGGTCCCGAAGAAGAGCTTTTCATGGGAAATACTGCAACAGCCAAGATTGAAGGTTATGGGAAGATATTCCTGAAGATGACTTCCGGCAAGGTGTTAACGCTCAACAACGTTCTTCATGTTCCTAATATTAGGAAAAATTTAGTTTCTACTTCTTTGCTTGTTAAGAACGAATTCAAATGTGTATTTGTTTTTGATAAAGTTGTTGTAAGCAAGAATGAAATGTATGTTGGAAAGGGCTACCTCACAGAGGGCCTCTTCAAACTAAATGTAATGGTTGTTGACAGTATGAATAAAATTGCAGCTTCTTCTTATTTATTGGAGTCAAATAATTTATGGCATATTCGTTTAGGACATGTCAATTACAAAACCTTGCGGAAGTTAATTAATTTAGAAGTGTTGCCTAAATTCGAGTGTAATAAATCAAAATGTCAAATATGTGTTGAGTCTAAGTTTGTAAATCATCCTTATAAGTCTATTGAAAGGAATTCGAATCCTTTAGACTTAATTCATACTGACATTTGTGATATGAAGTCGACACCATCTCGAGGTGGGAAAAAGTATTTTATTACTTTTATTGACGACTGCACTCGATATTGTTATGTTTATTTGCATAATAGTAAGGATGAAACAATTGAAGCATTTAAGCAATACAAGAATGAGGTGGAGAATCAATTGAATAAAAAGATCAAAATGATTAGAAGTGATAGGGGTGGAGAATATGAATTTCCATTTGCAGAAATATGTTCGGAATATGGAATTATCCATCAAACTACTGCACCTTACACACCTCAATCCAATGGAATTGCGGAAAGGAAAAATCGGACATTAAAGGAAATGATGAATTCTTTATTAATAAGTTCCGGATTACCGCAGAGTTTGTGGGGCGAAGCTATCCTTACAGCTAACTGAATACTCAACAGAGTACCCCACAGCAAAACGCAATCTATTCCATATGAAAAATGGAAAGGAAGAAAACCCAACTTGAAATATTTCAATGTGTGGGGGTGTCTAGCAAAGGTACAAGTTCCTTTACCTAAAAGGGTTAAAATCGGACCAAAAACTGTTGATTGCATTTTCATTGGATATGCTACAAATAGTAAAGTATGTCGATTTTTGGTTCATAAATTCGATAATCCCGAAATTCACATTAATACGGTAATGGAATCAGATAATGCTGGATTCTTTGAAAGCATCTATCCGTATAAAACTGAATGTGAGTCGTTAAGTGAAAGACCTAAACGACCTCGGGAAGAACCAAAGGAAAATACTCCAAGTATAGAAGATCCAAGGCGTAGCAAACGTCAAAGAACATCTACTTCCTTTGGACCAGATTTTGTGACATTCTTGCTTGAAAATGAGCCTCAAACTTTTAAAGCAGCTATGTCATCTTCTGATTCAGCGTTTTGGAAAGAGGCAGTCAATAGTGAGATTCAATCAATTTTGGATAACCATACATGGGAATTGGTAGATCTTCCTCCAGGAAATAAGCCTTTAGGTTCGAAATGGATCTTTAAATGGAAAGTGAAAGCTGATGGCACTATTGACAAATATAAGGAAAGACTTGTTGTCAAAGGTTATAGACAAAAGGAAGGCCTTGATTACTTTGACACTTACTCGCCAATAACGAGGATAACATCTATTATAGTGTTAGTGGCACTAGCGGCCGTGTATGGTCTTGAAATCCATCAAATGGATGTTAAAACAGCTTTCTTAAATGGAGAATTAGAGGAAGAGATTTACATGGAACAACCTGAGGGTTTTGTGGTAACTGGTAAAGAAAAGAAAGTGTGCAAACTTGTTAAGTCACTTTATGGACTTAAACAAGCACCCAAACGATGGCATGCCAAATTTGACCAAACAATGTTGGCAAGTGGGTTTAAAATCAACGAGTACGACAAATGTGTTTACATTAAAAACACTCCAGGTCATGAAGTTATTGTTTGTTTATATGTTGATGACATGTTGATAATGAGCAAAAACATGGCAGATATAAATGCTACTAAGCGCATGTTGGCTAGCAAATTCGATATGAAAGACTTAGGAGTTGCTGATGTGATCTTAGGAATCAGAATTCACAAGACTCCACAAGGTCTAGCATTATCACAGTCTCACTACATTGAAAAGGTACTTGACAAGTTCAAGTATTTGGATTTCAAAATTGCCAAGACTCCAATTGACGTGAGTTATGCACTTCAAAAGAATGAAGGTGAAAGTGACTCACAATTGGATTATGCAAGAGTATTAGGAAGTTTGATGTATATCATGAATTGTACACGACCAGATATAGCATGTGCTATTAGTAAACTGAGTTGGTTTACAAGTAATCCCAATCACATACATTGGATGGAAATGAAACAAGTTTTGGGGTATCTCAAACATACCCAAAATTACGCTTTGCATTATAACAAATATCCCTCCGTGATCGAGGGATATAGTGATGCAAATTGGATCAATGGATCATCTGAAGTTAAATCCACGAGTGGATATGTTTTCAAAATTGGGGGTGGAGCAGTGTCTTGGAAATCATCCAAACAAACGTGCATCGCCCGTTCTACAATGAAATCTGAATTCATAGCTTTAGATAAGGCCGGTGAAGAAGCTGAATGGATCCAGAGTTTCTTGGAAGATATTCCATTTTGGACCAAACTTTTGGCACCTATTTGTATATATTGTGATAGTCAAGTGGCAATAGGCAGGGCAGTGAGCGTTATGTATAACGGAAAATCTCGTCATATACGACGGAGAAACAATACCGTTAGACAACTACTCTCTAGTGGTGTTATCACAATTGACTACATAAAGTCAAGAGATAACGTGTCAGATCCACTTACAAAAGGCCTATCTAGAGAGGCAGTTGAAAGATCATCAAAGGGAATGGGGTTAAGATCTAGGACAAGTCATCATGACGGTAACTCTACCTAGCAGACTGGAGATCCCACGAGCTAGGTTCAAAGAGACCAAACAAAGTTATGAATGACGGTTCAACATTGTCAAATAACTCAACCCATTCTCGTGAAGAAGACAATGTTCAGAAATCGAGGTAAAGCATTAAGGCTTTTTGATGAGTCAACAAAGCTTAAAGATTTTTTTAATGATTTGCTAAGTCTGGCAGGATATGACCAGATAGTGTGTCTATAGGATTACACGTTTAGAAATCACCTAAGTGAGTGTGAAGTGTAAGCCGCTTCAAGGGGAATGAAAGTAAAGGCCCATTCTCTAAGCACTCATGAAACCATGCGGTGTTCATGGCCGAAACAAACACAACCGTGAGAACCATAGATGGTTAAGGATTGATTATGTGACTTATGTTGTCTAGGTATACAATAAAGCTCGACGGTTCAAAGATATCAAATATACCGATTGACCGAGTATATCCGATATAAGTTCACTACGGAAAGTTCAAAGGAAAACCTACTTATCCAGATGCAATTAATTCTTGCATGTAAAACACACACGCGTCCGTGCATTCCTTTATTTTATAGCCATTCCCCATTCATGTGGGGGATTGTTGGGATTTTAAGCTTGTGTAGCTTAAAGAAGGTGAATGAGAAATGGAGGAAAAATGAAATATTTGAGTTTCCCTTGGAAAAGGGACATTGTCCCATATTTGAGGAAGAAAAGGCTTTTGATGGGTATATATATAATTGCTCTTCTTCTAGCTCTTAAAGAGTTAAGAAAAAGGCAAGCCTCGCGTCGTCGTCGCTCGCTCGGCTTCGGCTTTAGCTTCGGATTCGGTCAAAGATCGATTGGTTGATTAATCTTTTTGGACAAAATTTCTTTCAATTATTTAATTAATTAATTAAATAATTAACGAAAAATTCAATCCGGAATAACCCATGACCCGCGACCCGGTTCGGTCAGGCCCGTTTTCTTTCCCGAATTATTTTAAATATATTTTTCCCGCAATATTTCAAACACCCCTTTTCAACAGCCATGGCTGTTTCTGAAAGGTTGCAAATCTTTTCAGAAACAATGCCAGCAACTCTATAAATAGAGTTTGAATCCCAGAATCTTTCCTTACGAAATTTTCTGAGCTTCTTCTTCTTTTTCTTCTTCTGCACAATATTTTCCAGTGTGTTTTACGACCATTGAGTGGTTCGCAGTTCATCAGAGTTTTTGGTACCAATACACTGGTGAGTTAAATCGTTCTATCCTGGGATGATATATTCCAGCACCTCGGGTACTTGAGGGGAATAATTTCTTTAAGGACACAGTGTGTATTCAGTGGGCTCGATTTATTCCTATACTGTTTTTTTTTGTTTTCCAGAATCTATTTCGTTAAACAAGTATTACTAACTTTCTGTTTTATTTTTTCAGAAAGTTTAATTGTTTATTACAGCAATACGGAATATTAACAATTTATTAGTCATAGTGGTTGAACGCCTTATTTGCTAGAATTTGAAGGAAAACTTGAGCAAAAAGAGCACACGTGCCAAGGAAACTCAAATCTCCCAAAAAAGAGCTGATGCTAGTAAGATCTCGCAAAGGATTATTTTGTATAGTAAGTTTCCATCACCATGATTTATTCATATTAATAATCCAATACTAGACCAGTATGTTGTTCTACCAAAAGCTAATAGATGCTCATATGAAGAAACTTGCATCTCGGGCTATGGTTTTGGATGCAATCTATGTTAGAATTGAAATAATCAGGTGTCATGCAGAATTTAGTAAAGCAAAACTTCAATAACGATAAATCAAACAACAAAAGAGAAATATACCAAAAGAGACAAACATTTAACGTGGTTCGGTCAATTGATCGTCCGTATGCGGAGATGAGAAATCCATTATATAAAAGAGATGACATAATATCGAGAGAACAACATCACAAAGAGGCAAACACAAGTGGCAAGCTAATACTTGTCCCAAAATTCTCCCCCTAAACAAGACTCTCAAATCTCATATGACTATATTGTGAATGCTACTGAACGAGAAGGAAGAATCCTCAATTTATAAAAGTTCAAATTTTTTTTCTCCAAGAAAAAGGACTAACCAAATATGAAAGAATTATATTTTCCTTTTCGTAAAAGGAAAAATCAATTATAGTAAATATGTTGCGTTGATAGGAAAACCAAATATGAAAACCGAGACAAACACCTAACAGTCTATCAACTAAGGTAAGCGCTACAAAGTCATCAGAATTGTCACTCATCAGCTATGAAGAGAGATTGCAGCACGGCCTAAATAAGCAAGATATGCTTTTATAGGCAGATTTGTTGTTCTACCATAATTCACAAGCTTCCACAAAACAGTGTAAAACACCAGGTTCTAAACTAAACTAAACCAGCAATGTAGATGCAAAATAAAACTACCATAAACATTGACCTTCACAAACTTCCTCTCTTTTGGGTTGTAAGAAACTAGTTGTGAGCCACTTCCATTTTGCATCAAGATTTCTCCATCTTTCCGGATTGCTCTGGGTATAAAACTACCATAATCTATACCCGGCGGAACACATATCAAAATACTATCTTTAATCCAAGATACAGCAATCCCATACTCTTTCATCCACCATATATCAACATGCTGTTTGAAGATAAAACCACTAGTCAAACACAGACAATTCCTCAACTCTATTAGCTTCAAGTGTATGGTTGCCTAAACTCCAAGAGTATATGTAACACGGCTCTCCCATTTGAGTTATCTTAGCCCCAGACTATGCTATTCAATAATATTGGAAAAATGACAGCGTAAGGTAACAACTAGTATGAAAAGCTGGTCGCCTTTGGAAGCCGATGTACGAATCATAGTCAAAAACTTTACTAACTTTATTAGTTGCAAGGCGACTTTTTTCTTAATGTATTAAAGAGGGCCTCTCTAACCGGTGAAAAGTGGTGGGTGTCCACTAACGACCATTCCTGGCTCGGCTCCGATAACGCAATTCCGGGAGGAGTCGGTAGTTAACACCCCAGACTTAAGACATAGTCCTACACCACCAAAACACAAGAGAGATGCTGGGTATATAAGTTAACAAAGTCTTAGACCCTAGTGACGCGTTTTAAACCCGTGAGGGCCTAGGCATAGAGCGGACAATATCACTATGGTTTCAGAGTCATTCTTGTGTCAGCCTTGCCAATGGTGGGTCTTAGGCAAATCCCGGTTAGGCCAGCCTTGCCAATGGTGGGTCTTAGGCAAATCCCGGTTAGGCGGGGCAAAAGCACAAGAGAAGTGCTGAGTATATAAGTTAACAAGCCTTAGACCCTAATGACGCGTTTTAAACCCGTGAGGCTTAGACTCAGAGCGAACAATATCACTAGCGAGCTAGGTTGTTACAACATAAACCTCCAATTCAGATACACCATTAAAACTTCTAGTCACTGATCTCAATACTTTACTGTCCAGAGGCTTCACTAAAACAAAATCCATAACTAATACAATAAACACTATTCTCTCGTTCGGGCAATTTAAACTTGAAATACTCACCCAAAAGAGGATTGCTAATGTAAACCGAATGGATTTTATCATATATATCCCTATTCAACAAACCAATGAACCTAGTACATGAACCAATTAGTTGCCACTTTGGTTTAACAACACGATTATGGAAGTGATAGATGCATCAACCGAAAACAAAAGGCAAGGAAAAGGCGATCTTGTGCGATACATGTTAAGAAATAAAGGGTCAGAAGTTAAAAGATTATACCAGAATTTGCAAACACTCTTACAACAGAAAATGGATTTGATTGGCAATCTTGAAAGAATTTCCACCATAATCACACTTGGAAGGTCCATAATCCTAACAAGATTATTCTTCTTTGTTTGCTGTCAGGCTTCAAGCTTAGTATTGGATTAGAAGCAGTGATAGGAACATCCAAAAGCTTAGAACCATTATTCGATTCTTGGTTTTTGGCGTCCATTGCTGTCACTTCCTTCTTTCAAGAAAGAAAACACTGTTATATACCATATACATAAGCTCTTTGCATAATATAACTGTGTTTAACAGATACATAATTAAACTCGGTATGATTCAGCTTTTCTCCTTTCGGTTTCGGTTCATTCGGTCTCGTAACTTACGTTTGTTCAGGCTTTTCTCCTTTCGGTTTCAGTTCATTCGGTCTCGTAACTTACGTTTGTTCGGCTCAAATATTAACTCAAATATAGCCGGTAATATTCTTAAGTAAGGTACTCACAAATACAAAAATAATAAATATTTATAATATATTGATAAAAAGATGGAAAACCAGAAATGCTAAACCTAGACGGAGAAAGGTTGATACTTGAGTAGGCAACCAAAGAAAATGGGAAAAGACAAGTATAGTAAAAAAAAAAAAAAAAGGTGATAAAGGGAAAAAAAAACTAGTAAAGTTTAGAACTTTATATTTATGGTAATCAATAATATGTGTATTGTGTAATTTGGTATATATTTAGGTATGATATCGGTATTTTGGTATTTATTTTTAAATACCGAATATCATACCTAATACCAAATTTTTTAAGAACTTAAACAAAAAAATACACTAAATATCAAAATATTGAATATCAAATACTTTGATTTCGATACAGTAATTCGGTATTTACCAAATTATGCGCATCCCTCCTCACCAACGTATGATAAGGGAAAATATCCCTTAAAGTAAGAGTTTATTAAGGTAACATATCTTTAATATTTATTGTTGTGATTTGTTTCTCTCCTAATCAACAACTAATTCCTCAATCACACGGTTGTAATCCATCTTCACCATCACTCCATTTCTCATTAACAAGTTCCCCACATTTGTATAAACTAGCTTTAGGCACGTGCGTTGCACATGTTTATCGCGTCAATCAATTAAAATTTATGTAAAAGAACAAGTCATGTAAAATTGTAATGGACATTAGAGTAGATGCAAATAAAGAATATTAAAATTAAATATGCACGTATATTATTGTGGGAAAAAAAATATGTAAATTACTAAAATATTAATCATAGGAGTAAAATATTGTACGTACATTTAATGTTAGATAAAGAAATATGTAGTAACAATATTCTGGAGAGTAAAGCTAAAGAAAATTTGTTGGTGATGTATAATTCTAAATATTAGGAGTTTCTATATAGTTAAAATAAGAAAAAATAAAATTTAATAATTAAGATTTTATTTGATTTTAAAATTTTAAATAATAGAAGATTATTTAAATTATAATTTTTTTCTAATATGAAAGCTGTTTTAAAGAATAAAAAATGCGAATAAAATTTTGCTAAGGAGATTCATGCTTTTAATATGGTATTGATAGATGTCAAGTACGTGTGTTGCATCTTATTGTACGTTCGTTGGGCGTCACCTCGTATTAATGAGAATATTTTTTTTAAAATGACATAGGTATTATTCAAAAGTTGGTTTACGTTATAATATAAGAATTAGTAAAGAATTATAAGTTTTAAATGACAATTGTGTTAATCATGTTTAGGAATTTGATCTATTCTAGTAGTTCTTCCTTTAGTTTGTTCAAATACTTCCTTCATTATACAAAAATATCATAGGAATAACATTTGATTGAAAGGTAAAAATATATTTTGTGCCTACCCTCTTTATAAGTTTTAGAACTATAATAATTAAGACCCTTAAACCTAAAAATGATGTTCGAAATTGTAACGACCCGACCATTCATTTTGAGTATTACAATCATGTTTTCACACTTACTGCTCGATTTATGCTTTACGGTTGTTATGTGACTCACCGGGGTGATTGGTTAGGGTCCGGTGAGGTTTTGGAATGAATTGGAACACTTAGTTTCAAGGTTTAAAGCTTAAGTTAAAATAGTGACCGGATGTTGACGTATGTGTAAACGACCCCGGAATGGGGTTTTCATGATTCCAATAGCTAGGTATAGTGATTTGTACTTAGGAGCGTGACCGAAAAATTATTTGGAAGTCCGTAGTGGAATTTGGATTGAAATGGCGAAAATTAAATTTTTAAAAAGTTTAACCGGGGAGTTGACTTTTTGATATCGGGGTCGAAATTCAGTTCTGCAAAATTTCATAGCTCCGTTATATCATTTATGACTTGTGCGCAAAATTTGAGGTCAATCAGACGTGATTTGATAGGTTTTGGCGTCGTTTGTAGAAATTGAAAGATTCAAAGTTCATTAAGCTTGAATTGGAGTATGATTCGTGATTCTAGCGTTGTTTGACGTGATTTGAAGTTTCGACTAAGTTCGTATGATGTTTAAGGACTTGTTGGTATGATTTGACGGATCCCGAGGGGTTTGAGTGTAGTTTTCGATCATTGGTTGAGAGACTAGTAAAGTTAAGAAATTTGGGAGTTTGACCATGGTCAATATCGGGTGACGACGACCTCTTTTCAGTGTTTGAGTGCGCGAGCAGGTTCGTAGCATGTTTTATGATTGAAATTCATATATGGTTTGTGTCCGGGAGGTTCCGGATGAGTTTCAGGGTGGCTGAGGATCATTTCGGAGAAGTTTGAGTTTGTTGATTTCTGGTGAGGTACTGTTCATTCGCAATTGCGTCTTGAATAAATCCTGTGCAGTTGTAAAATTAATGAATCATGTTATTATCTGAACATGTTCCACGTGTTAGAGAAATTGAGTCGAGGCTCTTATTAAAGATCATGTTTAGGCTACATGCCATTATTTTGGAACCCATGGGGTCATGTTGCTGTTGAATTAATTATTTCAAAAATATACATTTCATACTCAGTCATATTTTTCCATTGTGAGGATATTTATGGGATCGAGTTGCGTGCCGCAGCAGGCCATATTGGCTTTATACATTATTATTATATGGATCGGAGCTGCCCGCCTGCAGCAGGCCTTATAGGCTTTACTATCATATGGATCGGGGCTGCCCGCCTGCAACATGCCTTATAGGCTTTATTATTATACAGATCGGGACTGCCCGCCTGAAGTAGGCCATATCGGCTTTATATCACACTTGGGCTGAAAGAGCCCCTCCGGAGTCTATACACATCCCTAGTGAGCGTAGATGATTATATATATATTCGGGATGGATTTGCTAGGGCATGGACTTGCCTTATTTATTTATATTGTGATAAATTTTCCCTGGACATGGATCTTGTCCGTATCATTTACATGTGGGGGTAAATTACCCCAAGGATGGATTGGCCTTATACTGTATTGAGTGACTGACTGTCAGTCGATGTGTATATATATACGGGATGGAATATCCCTGGGCCGGATTGGCCATAAACAATACCGAGTGACCGAATGATTTGTGACAAGTATTACATGAGGTTCCACTGAGATGTCATATTCCTCATATCATGCAGTATTGATCTATTTCACTTGTACTGAGTTTAACTGTTGAACTTGAAAGCATGGCTACATTTCTATACCATTATTTATACTGGACTGTACCTACGGAGCTCGTCATTACTTCCAGCATAGAGGTTAGTCTCGTTACTTATTGAGTTGGTTGTACTCATACTACACTCTGCACCTCATGTGCAGATTCAGGTGCTTTCAGACACGGCGACTGTTTAGATTTCAGAGTACTATCAGTTGGAGACTATCAAGGTAGCTGTTTGGTGTCCGCTGACCTTGTCTCTCTTTCCTTCAGTTATTGTATTGTTCTATACTTTCAGACAATAGTTTTTATCAGTCAGACATTGTATTCATATTAGATTCTCATGTACTCAGTGACACCGGGTTTTGGGAGTGTTATATTTGTATTTGTGAGATTTCTTCCGTTGAATTTAATTATTATGTTTTCAAATTTAAAAGATATGGTGGTTTATTGAGATTGTCGGCTTGCCTAGTATTGACATAGGCGTCATCAAGTCAGGTGAGATTTGGGCTGTGACAAGTTAGTATCAGAGCCTAGGTTACATAGGTCTCATGAGTCATGAGCAGGTTTAGTAGAGTCTTGCGGATCGGTATGGAGATGTCTGTACTTATCTTCAAGAGGTTGCCGAACGCTTAGGAATTATTTTTTTACTTTCTTGTATTCTATCGTGCAGAATTGATTCATCTTGAAACATAACTCTTTGAATTCCTTCCACGCATTTGTATGCGCATGTGAGGGCTCAGTATTAGTTGTGCATCGCTGGCTTGTGATTTCATGAACGAGGTTCGAGATGTGTATTCTGTGTTTTGGTGATGGGCTAGTCCGGAGGACTTGATGCCAGGGTTAGACCGCAGCTTAAGCTCGATAGCTTCAGTTGTAACATGTACATTTAGACTCATATATCCGGTAATATCCCTAAGAGTGTAATTTGTGGCTCGATGAGCGGTGGAATGGCTTTGTGATGAGTATGATATGACTGCGGGATGTGTTAAGATGATTTGAATGTGACGGGAAGAGTTTCCTTGAAATGTAAAAAGGTCCATTAGGTGCTTGATTTTAGTTTTGATGTGACGTACAGTCTCGAGTATGAATAGTTTGAAGGATCTTTCACGTTGTTAAAGTGGGACAAATTAAATTCTCATGTCTTGTTAATGAATTTTGACTCAGAAAGATTAAGTGATTGCCTAGTAATTGTGATTGCGAAAGGGCATAATAAGATGCCAATTTGAGGCTAAGCAGGTGGGTTATCCCCTGCGAAGTAATCTATGTAGGCGTGTTCCTTATAATGTTGAGTGGAGAGTTTCTTTTCTGCCAGCAGAGCATATGTGTTGAGATTTGAATTTGAATCTGGTTGAGAAAGTTGACTGGAGTGTCAAGAGAATGAATGCGAGCTTAGCGAATGATTGAAGTATTTTTATGGTTGGCGTTGCATGAGCTTGAGAAGAATTTTCATTAAACTGACTGCAGTATTATGGCAGTAATAGAGTATGGGTATTGTGAGTTATCAAGTATTTTAATCTATGGCTTTGAGTCAAGTGGGGGAGCCTGCTATTGACGATTTGATTTTATGGTTATGTGTTGTACTGGTTTCGGTTTGAGGCATACATGTGATTCGGTTATGACTTGCAAAGATTGATATCGAGGATGACTTGAGTAAGAAAATTCCTAGATACAGGTTATATTGCACTTTATGAGTATATTGAAATTATGGGATGCGTGAGTTGTTATTGTGAATGATGTAGAACGTACAGAGTATGAATTTGATCGATGGTGTTAAGGCAGTGTTACTTCTTTGGGTGTTATTGTGCTAAGGGGGCATGTGTCTTTCGGCCCATTTGGGCCGTGCAATTTGGATTTGAGTAAAGTGGGTGAGTTTAGAGAGGGTTCTAATGGATTCAAAATGAATATGTGGCAATTGAAATTTTTTCGGATTCGTATATCGCTAGAACCGGTTATTTACACTGGATGGTACCGGAACTTGCGGTAATTCTGTATGACTATGGATTCTAAATTTCAGTGTAAGAAAGGTAAAAAGGAATAATCTTAAGTCCACATAAGGTCTTTTCAGTGTGGGGGACTCGATTGTGGTACTTTTGTGGTGCTTAAGAAGAATACCGTAGCTTATGGGCCTTAGGGCGGTATGTTTTTATGTTAGGATGTCTTATAGTGAGCTTTGGGTAAGGATCGTAGTGTTCTGACAAGGAGAAGTGTCGACTTGAGGGTAATTCAGATGAAACTCAAAGTAAATAGGACAACTGGTAGTAGGCTAAACCAGTATGGTAATGGTATGCTCGGTTCTTTTGAATAATTATGATGTGGTGAGACTTTACAAATGTTTGGTGGCAATACTTTCGGATTTGGCAACCTGTGTGGCTTGGTCGAGTTAGAGGAATTCAGTTCTGATAACTTGGTTATGTGCAAATGGATTACAAAGTGTTCTTGATGGTTTTTACTATGGTTTGAGCCGGATATTTTCTACCGGTGTGGGGAACGTGTTGTGTATTGTGATTTCCTCCTGGAAAGAAGCAAAAGAAAGGTTTCTAACTATAGGGTATGTAATTTTCTGGTGACTCAGAGTTTATAATGAGATTCTCGTGCTTTTCACACGATAGATGTGGTATGTTGTGCGGGATTTAGATTTACATGTACAAGAAGGCAATTCATTCTTGAAAGGAGGATTACAATTTTTGGACAGAATGGTTAGTCTCAGATATTTAGATGAATGTTATAACTGCTCAATAATCCCTGAGAAGGGTACGCATTTCAAAAGGCGTATTGTGTTTTGACTTACGAATGTTCATTGGCATTGTGTTATTCATCTGGTTGATAGACTGCTGATATTCAAATTATTGCTATGTGGCACTGAAGAATTATGAAAGTATTCCTCGTGGGATGATCGTGCATGAAAGATGTGTTAGTCATTCGAGTGCTGGAGTTGGGATCAGTTACGGTGGTCCATGTGTTCTATGAATTTGGAGACTGGGAGTTCTCCGAAGCATATTGTTTTCGGGTTGCGGCCTGTTTGAGGTGAGTGTTTTATTTAAACTTAGTGGAGGCACTATTTGCGTTAATTATTTGTGATAGCTACGCACTATGAGTGTGCATATAGGTGAGGTTTGAGGCCACGTATGTGCATCGGGGCAAGTATTCGTACTCGGAAAATGCTTAGGCTATGATATGCCTAGAGTTGACTGTTAAGCGTAAGGTTATAACGTTTCTCGTATTCGTACCTTTGTTGAGAACTATCCGGACTGTACTTGAGGTTACAAAGAGGCTAATTCCCTGAATAAACTGGGTAGTTACTATTTCTGTGTTAACTTGCCGATTGAGCCGTGATAGTATACTTTGCACATGCCTACACTATGACGTGTTATTTATACCAGTCCAAGAGCATGTAAATCCTATTTTATTTATCATATACATGTGTACTTATTTGATTTCTCCTGTATGATATGCTTGGACTGGAGGCATGTGACCATGCCATGCAAATTATGTTATTGGCACGTGAGTTGTCCGTACGGGTTCAAATATTTATACTATAGCACGTGAGTTGTCCGTGTGAGTGATGTTAATGTGAGCTTTAGAAGAGGTGGTTACTGTTATTAAATTCATGTGTCTTGGTCCTACTATATATAATGAGCTTATAACATTGCAGTTGTGGTGGTGCTTATTGAACTTGCAATACGGTTCTCTACTTTGATACATCTTCCATTTTGGATACATATTGCATAGTTGTGGCTTGAGTTGTATTGGTGTGGCATGTCAGTGGGATAGTTGTGTTTAATAATGTAAGGTCATTGGACCTAGAATGGGTACTATCAAGTTTGATTACAGTATATTCATAAGGATAATATTGAAAGTCATCTTAGAAGATGATTATGATTTTGGTTGGGGAAAGAAAGCTCCATGACTTGTTGTATGATAAGGGGTTATGAGATTCCGCGTGTTTCTTTCATTATCAGCTGTGTATGAAGGTTTAGAACGAGGTTTTGTTTGATATGGGGGTTAATACCAGTACAGGATTGGTTTTGAGTAGTTACTGTGATCGAGAATGGTGTTGCGATTATGCGAGTTGTGTAGTAGGTTATGCGATTATATCTGGAGTTATGGTTATGACTTGATACCGTTTGTTCATACTTATACAGTGTATAGATGTGAGATTCGGGTCTTGAAAATAAATTATGAATGTTGGAAATTGAACTCCAAGGTTTATGGGCTAAGGTTGAAGTAATGATCTTCAATTACGTGGTATTGTCAGGCCTATATGGAATAGGGTGGCGTGGGATCACCCCCGGGTATGTGCGTGGTAGATGGAAATGTGATGTGATGGCTTGGAAATAACTCTTGGCACGTTCGAGGACGAATATATGTTTAAGTGGGGGAGAATGTAATGACCCGACTGTTCGTTTTGAGTATCACAACCATGTTTCCACACTTACTGCTCTATTTATGCTTTGCGGTTGTTATGTGACTCGCCGGGGTGATTGATTCGGGTCCGGTGAGGTTTTGGAATGAATTGGAATACTTAGTTCCAAGGTTTAAAGCTTAAGTTAAAATAGTGACCGGATGTCGACGTATGTGTAAACGACCCCGAAATGGAGTTTGCATGATTCCAATAGCTATTTATAGTGATTTTGTACTTAGGAGCGTGCCCGGAAAATTATTTGGAAGTCCGTAGTGGAATTTGGATTGAAATGGCGAAAATTAAATTTTTGAAAAGTTTGACCGAGGAGTTGACTTTTTGATATCGGAGTCGGAATTCAGTTCTGAAAATTTTCTTAGCTCCGTTATGTCATTTATGACTTGTGTGCAAAATTTGAGATCAATCGGACGTGATTTGATAGGTTCTGGCGTCGTTTGTAGAAATTGGAAGTTTCAAAGTTCATTAAGCTTGAATTGGAGTATGATTCATGATTCTAGCGTTGTTTGACGTGATTTGGGGTAAGTGTTCTTAACTCAATTTTGGTTAAAATACCTTAATCCATTGTTGTTTTTATCCCTAAATCAGTGAATTGGGTTGAAAATGGTAGAATTTTTCATAGACTTTAATTGCGGATTTGGAGGTCGAGTTGATGTCGGAATTTGGTAAAATTTATATGGTTGGACTCGTGGTTGGACGAGCATTCATATTTCGTAACTTTTGTTGGGTTCCGATATGTGGGCCCCACTGTCGATTTTTGAGCTAAATTTCGGATTTTGTTGGAAAATTAGTATTTTCTTATAGAATTAATTTCAATAAATTTTATTGACTGGATTGAATAAATTTTTACTAGATTCGAGGCGTTTGGAGATCAATTCACGAGGCAAGGGCTTAGCGGAATAAATAATTACTAGGTTTGAAGTAAGTAACACTTCTAAACTTGGTTCTGAGGGTATGAATTCTCAAATTTGGTATGATATAAATTGTTTGGAGGTGACACACACGATAGGTGACAAGAACGTGGACGTGCACCATAGAAATTGTATCTTGAATAAATCCTGTGCAGTTGTAAAATTAATGAATCATGTTATTATTTGAACATGTTCCACATGTTAGAGGCTCTTATTAAAGATCATGTTTAAGCTACATGCCAATATTTTGGGACCCATGGGGTCGTGTTGATGTTGAATTAATTGTTTCATAAATATACATTTCACACTCAGTCATATTCGTCAATTGTGAGGATATTTATAGGATCGAGCTGCGTGCCGCAGCAGGCCATATTGGCTTTATACATTATTATTATATGGATCAGGGCTACCCGCCTGCAGCAGGACTTATAGTCTTTACTATCATATGGATCGGGGCTTCCCGCCTGCAACAGGCCTTATAGGCTTTATTATTATACGGATCGGGACTGCCCGCCTGTAGTAGGCCATATCGTCTTTATATCACGTTTGGGCTGAAGGATCCCCTCCGCAGTCTGTATACACCCCCCAGTGAACGTAGATGATTATATATATTCGGGATGGATTCCCAAGGCATGGACTTGCCTTATTTATTTATATTGTGATGAATTTTTCCTAGACATGGATCTTGTCCGTATCATTTACATATGGGGGTAAATTACCCCAAGGCTGGATTGGCCTTATACGGTATTGAGTGACTGACTGTTTGTCGATGTGTATATATATACGGGATGGAATATCCCTGGGTTGTATTGGCCATAAAGAGTACCGAGTGACCGAATGATTTGTGACCAGTATTACATGATGTCTTTCCACTGAGATGTCATATTCCTTAAATCATGAAGTATTGTTCTATTTCACTTGTACTGAGTTTAACTGTTGAACTTGAAAGGATGCTTACGTTTCTGTACCATTATTTATACTGGATTGTACTTGCAGAGCTCGTCATTACTTTCAGCCCAGAGGTTAGTCTTGTTACTTATTGAGTTGGTTGTACTCATACTACACTCTGCACCTCGTATGCAGATCCAGGTGCTTTCGAACACGATGACTGGTAGATTTCAGAGGACTATCAGTTGGAGACTATCAAGGTAGCTACTTGGCGTCCGCTGACCTTGTCTCTCTTTCCTTCAATTATTACTATTCTATACTTTCAGACAGTGGTTTTTATCAGTCGGACATTGTATTCATATTAAATGCTCATGTACTCAGTGACACTGGGTTTTGAGAGTGTTATGTTTGTATTTGTGAGATTTCTTCCGCTGAATTTAATTATTATGTTTTCAAATTTAAAAGATATGGTAGTTTATTGAGATTGTCGGCTTGCCTAGTATTGAGATAGGCGCCATCATTACAGGTGAGATTTTGGGTTGTGACAGAAACTAAAAATATGATTTCAAGGCATTTGGCGTACGTGCCTTAGCCTAATTTGAATTTGTAATATATGGTTTTTAAGCTTCTAAATATGAAAATGTGATTTTCTTTTACAAATAAGGTATAATACATAATTAGAATAGGAAAAAAATTAATACATAAAATTTAATTAATTTTGACATCCTAAATATTTAAGAAATAATTAAGGTTCTAAATATTTAAAAAATAATTAAATGACTATTTTGTTCATTGCAATTTGTTTTATACTTCTAAAGTAAAACTATGCAAGTTTTGATGATAAAAACAATAGAAGAGTAAAGCTTATTTAATTGAAACAGGAAAATATTTATGTAAGGTAAATATAAAGACTCCTAAAACAAAAAGGAGTTCAACGTGCTTATTTATTTTAACCTAATAACTTATAAAAAATTAATCTAAACCGAAAATGAGTACAAAGTGGTTGAAACTTTCCTAGTATGAAACGAAAGTGTTTGAATGGTAATTGAAAGTTCATGAAATTTAATAAAACTAAATCTACATGGAATTGAAAAGGCACGACTTGTAGAATTAAAAGGAATAGAAATTAAAGTACTAAATAATAGGAGAGTAATTAAATGAGTTTCCCTAAATATTAGGAAATTTATTAAATAAATATTTTTAATTATTGGAAAAATAATTAAATGATTATTTTGTCTAGTGTGAACTTTATTTTTAGAGGGTAAAAAAGGCAAATGATATTTCGCTAAGGCCTTCGTGCTTTAAATATAACCAATATATATATAAATGTGCGTTGCACGTTAATAATGGCACATGATAGTTTAAATATTTATTTATATGAAGAAATAATAAAATTTAATTAATGAGAGAGAACTTATATATAATACTACAAAAATGATCTAAATGCCGAAAAATATTGTTACATTAGTATAATACGTGTATTCAAAATGAAAGGATATCATCGGAACTTACATAAATGATCAATTTTAGTCATGTTAAGTAGATAATTATGTATTGTAGTTTAAAGGTATCTAATGTGATGGTATCTTACCGAACACTTCTTTATAGATGATATTTGTTTTGTATATGTTTCCTTCTAATGCTTTGGTTACTCTGCCATAACCAGACCTCTTGTTGTCAATATTGATATCTCTCTTAAAAGTGAAACATATAGTTATTCGTGTAAGAAAATATATTGTGATAAATATAGTTCAATATTTAGGATGTTTGTCCTTGTACTTTATTTATTATAACTACAAAACATAAACATACTGAAAATTATTTTCACACAAATTTAAAAGGATATTCTTAAGTTTCGGAAGACAAAAGTTAAATTCGGGGATAAATACATACTTAGACGCACATTGACCAGTATCATAAGTTCTGCATGTATGACGTTATTGTCAAAACTGCTATATACCGTATGTGTACTATTACATAAGTTATTCAGCGGAGCTAAGTTTTCAGTAGCATGACGGGCATAAACCTATATGCAATGTAAGATCAATTTTAACTTAGTCTATTATATATATGGTGATACTAACATACGTAAGAAATAATGAACTTGACAAAACAATGTACGGTACAAGGCCAATTGGTATTAAAGTATTTGTAATGACCCAACCGGTCATTTTGACTTTTAGAACCCCGTTTCCCTAAATAAAACTCCCCGTATGTGCTTTTACTAATTTATGACTTACGGGGACAGTTGGTTCGGAATTTGAAAGTGTTCGGGTTGAAATCGGAACACTTGGTTCCTTAAGTTGGCCTTAAAATGCTGTGATGACCCAAAAGGTCATTTTATGTTTTAGAACTCAAATTTGTGCTCTTAAGCCTTAGAAATCTCATTTTTATCCTCCTCGATTTGCGTGCACAGTCCGGGCGTGTTTCCGAAAAACTTTTATGTTGAAAATTGATGAAAATAAGAATTTTTACCTTAAAAGTTGATTTTTGTTGATTTCGGTCAACCTTTTTGGTAAACGGAGCTGGATCCATATTTTGACGTTCCCAGTGGGTCTGTTTCAAATTATGGGACATGGACGTATGCCCAGAATCGGATTCGGAGGTCCCTAACTCGAGTTATGAATTTTTTATGACAATTAAAAGTCTGAAAATTAATTATTTTTAAGAATTGGTTGATGTTTGGCCTTGTTGATACCGGGTCTGTATTTTGGTTTCGGAACCCGGTATAGGTCCAATATAATATTTATGACTTATCTGTGAAATTTGGTGAGAAACGGAGTTGGTTTGACGTGATTCGGACGTCCGGTGGTGAAGATACAAATTCTAAACTGTCCTTGAGAATTTCATTTGATTTGGTGCTAAATTTGTAGTTGTAGGTGTTATTTTAGCGATTTGATTGCGTGAGCAAGTTTGTATGATGTTTTTTGAGTTGTGTTCATGTTTGGTTTGGAGCCCCGAGGGCTCGGGTGAGTTTCAGATAGGCCACGGGATGTTTTGGACTTGGAAAAATCTGGTATTTTGCTGCAACAGGTGTTCTGGCATGTCCTTCTTCGCGTTTGTGAAGGTACTCTCGCGAACGCGAAGAGTAAACTGGTCAGGCTGAGATTTCTTCTTCGCGAACTCGAAGGCCTGGTCGCGAACGCGAAGTGATGGGGGAATTAACCTTCGCAAACGCGACAGGCTCATTGCGAAGCACTTGGGGACCTGGGGGAGGGTTGGTCTTTCCTTCATCGCGAACGCGAGCAATGTCTCGCGAACATGAAGGCCTGTGGGGAGTAACCTTCGTGAACGCGAGCAAGGTCTTGAGAACGTGAAGGCTTGGCAGCTCTTCTCTTCGCGAACGTGATAGTGGCCTCGCGAACGCGATGCACACTGTCGCCCAGTGCATAAAACAGAATCAAAACGGGACTTAAGCTATTTCTTCAACATTTTCAAGAACCAAACGGTTAGAGGCGATTTTCAAGAGTCATTTTCTTCCCAAAAGTGTTGGTAAGTGATTCTAAACCATTTTCTTTCAATTACCCATTTCATTTCATAAAGTTTCAATCTAAAATCTAGAGTTTTCATGGTAGAATTAGGGGTTTGGGTAGAAACTAGAGATTTCGGAAATTTGGGGATTTAGACCTCAATTTGAGGCTGGATTCCAAAACCAATTATATATCCGGGCTCGGGGGTAAATGGGTAAATGGATTTTAGTCCAAACCTTGGGTTTTGACCAAGCGGGCCCGGGGCCAATTTTCGATTTTTGGAGGAAAATTTGGGAAATTTAATTTATGCATTATAATTGATTCCTTTAGCAATATTTGATATTATTGAGTCATTTATGAATAGATACGAGTGGTTTGGAGGTGAATTCTAGAGGAAAAGTTGTGATTGAGAATTATGTGGCCTTCAGAGCAAGGTAAGTGTCGCGGTTAACCTTGACTTGAGGGAATTAGGAACCTCAAATTATTTGCTATATGAAATTCATGTGAGCGGAGTATGTGTGAGGTGACGAGTACTTATGCACTTCCAATTTACTTGTTTTCCATGTTTCTCCCGGTTTTCTTATATTGTCTCTTTCCCATGCCTAATTGCTACAGGTTTAGTGTAATGTCATTAAATTAATCGTTCTTATCATGCTTACGGATCTTCTGGTGATAATTGAGTATTTATTTCGAAGTTGAGATTGATATTGTTGAATCAAATGTTGAAGTAAAGCTTGTACTTGTTATTCTATCTCCCTGTTGTTATTTATTAATTGCATTATGGTAAGGGAGAGTGTTAATGCACGAAGGGTGTTGTCGTGCTATATTTTGAGTGTTAATTCATGAAGGGTGATGCCGTGCCATATTGTGAGTGTTAATGCACGAATGGTGATGCCGTGCCATATTGTGAGTGTTAATGCACGAAGGGTGATGTCGTGCCATATTGTGAGTGTTAATGCACGAAGGGTGATGCCGTGCCATATTGTGAGTGTAAAAGCACGAAGGGTGATGCCATGCCATGATATGAGAGTTAATGCACAAAGGGTGATGCCATGCAGTTTCTATTGTCTTATGGTGAGATTGAGAGTAAAAGCACGAAGGGTAATGCCGTGCATTTTTCCCTTACTGTACTCATTATTCCTGTTGATTCATAGTATATTGACTGTTCTAGTTACCATTCTGCTGTAATTCTTCATCTCGTATTTCCCCTAGCATGTTTTCCCCTCCCGATATTTTCTGTCTAGCTCCTCATTACTGTTATTATTATATACACTATTAAATTGTACAAGTTGATTTGTAGGTGCCTTGCCTTAGCCTTGTCGAGGTTAGGCTCGAAACTTACTAGTAGATGGGGTCGGTTGTACTGATACTTCACTCTGCACTTTCTGTGTAGATTTTGGTACCGGCTCGGGTTGATCAAGATTTTAGCGGTTGGACCCGCTATCCGGAGACTCAAGGTAGATCTGTCGGCGTTCACAGACATTGAAGTCCCCGTCTATCTTTTCTGTTTACTGTTTCTTTCCTCCAAACACTTGCATTTCTTTCAGACTATTACTTGTAGTGAATTCTAGAATGCTCGTGAATTGTGACTCCAAATCCGGGTGGTAGTAATTAATACAATTTTTTTATATTATTCCGCACACACTATATTTCATCTTAGCTAATTATTGTTATTTACTGAATGGAAATAAGGATTGGTTTAATGATTCTCTAACATTGGCTTGCCTAGCAAGTGAACTGTTAGGCGCCATCATGTTCCCGACGGTGGGAATTCCGGATCGTGACAAGTTGGTATCAGAGCACTAGGTTACATAGGTCTCACGAGTCACGAGCAAGCTTAGTAGAGTCTGAAGGATCGGTACGGAGACGTCTGTACTTATCTCTCAGAGGCTATGAAGTTTAGTAACACTATCACTTCTTTCATTCCTTATCATGCGACATTGATTTAGCTTGAGACATATAACCCGTATTCCTTTGTATCGACTCGTGTATGACATTATGCACTCGGTATCAGTTGTGCGTCAATGGTTCGTGATGCCGTAGATGGACTACGAGAGAGCCAGAGATGCTCAAGCATTGCCTCAACGTGTGGTTTCCACCGAAGATGCGGATGCATTGAGAGACCACCTAGTGAATCATGTGGGGGGTGCAACGGACCTTGGCATCTAGTTGATTTATACGAGCGGTAAAGGTTAATATTATGGATCATCGGGCGTGGTGAACTATGACTTCGCATCGAGTGGGGGAGTCCACTATCAATGGATGGATTGCGGGGTCATGTGTTATTTCAGTTTTGGCCTGAAATATATATATATATATATATATATATATATATATATATATATATATATATATATATGTGGTACTGAAAGGTTCCCCAAAATTTGCACATGTTTAAGGACTGAGATTTTGTAGAGGATAAGGTTGGGACTTGCGGTATGTCCGCCTACTTAATAATCCTATACTTCAGTACCAAAGGAGTTAGAGAAACAACTTTAAATTTATTGAAGGTCTACTCAGCGTGGACGTCATGGTTGCAGATTTTGGGGTGATTCGGAGGAAGTATAGTGGTTGACAAAATTCTGGACTATGTGGTTCGTGCCATGATTTGTCTGTATGGAGCTCTACTTTTGTGATCGTTGTGTATAAATAGGGGTACGGGTTACCTCTGAGAAGAATCGAAGAGTATGTTAAGAAATGGGTCAGCTCAACAGTGTTGAGTTAGCATAACAAAAGAATAAATTGGCCTTGGGAGAGATATATTTCATCAAAGCAATCAGGCTACGTGCCCCATTGCAGTTACTACACCACCCACACGATCAGTTAGGGGTGGAGGACATGCGGGTAGAAGGCGTCTTAGAGGTGGAGACCCAGCCGTTGTTATATTTGTTTTATGGTATGGCGGAGGTCGATACATCAGATGGTGTCGTTACAAGTATGACTTCGATTTAATATAAAGGAATAATTTCATTAACTTGATTCAGTTCTGAGTATCGAAACGAATCCTCATATTGTGCTCCACTTATGAGTGAGCTTCGTGATTCTATAATCTACTTATGTGTTTACTCATGTTGGGAGATTCTATGGAGATAACTACGTCTATCATTCCATGTTGGTCACTAATAAGAGATGTGAGGCTAAAAGTGGCTTTCCGTTACCGATTTCGGTAAACTTTGATGTAATTTCCGGATAATTAATTACAAATTGTGAATTATATGCCCTATCAGTGTGGGGTTCCTTATGTGTTGTGATTTGATGTAACCGAAATTATTTAAAAGAAGAAAATGGAAATTTTTGATTGGCACGATGTGCATATTACTTGTGATTTAGAATTGAGGATGAGATCCTCACAATTTAATATAAATTGATATGTTTAAATTGGGCTACGAGCTGCGGTGGAAGTTATATAAGGACGAGATCCTTGTGAGGAAAATTCTTGTGTTTAAGTTCTCCCTTGTGAAATTAAATATGTACTATAGCAATAATAGGGAGTCATGCCTGTTAGGTTTATTTGAAAATTCTTGTATGAAATTCTATGTGCATACTTGCCAAATTCGTGTTGTAATTATTAAGTTTTAACCTACGAGGTAGGTGCCCGCCCAGGTGGCGTTAAATGTGACTCGTTAATTTGGGTAAATAATTATGAGGTCTTCATGCCTAGCATCTCGTTATCAGTATTGTGAACGTTTTAAATGACATTTTTGTTAACATGAAGTTAATTGGCGATTCTGTAATTGATTATGAACAACTATTAAAACCAGACTGACCCAGAAAGGTGTCCTATTCAGATGGTCAGACGGGTGTGAATTGATCTTTCAGATGCTCAAGACCGCTTTAACTACAACGCCAGTGTTGGTATTACCCATAGGTTCAGGATCATATACGGTATATTGTGACATATCTCACATTGGACTTAGTGCAGTGTTAATGCAAGATGGCAGGGTGATTGCATATGCGTCATGGCAGTTCAAAGTTTACGAGAAGAATTATCCTGTTCATGACTTAGAATTGGCAGCCATTATTCATGCGCTGGAGATTTGGAGGCATTACCTCTACGGTGTCTCATGTGAGGTATTTTCTGATCATCGTAGCCTTCAGTATCTGTTCAAACAAGAAGATATTAATTTAAGGTAGAGAAAATGTTTGAAATTATTGAAAGATTATGATATCACCATTTTGTATCACCCCGGAAAGGCCAACGTGGTGGCCGATGCTTTGAGTAGAAGGCTGTGAGTATGGCAAGTCTTGCGTAAATTTCGATTAGTTATAGACCGTTAGCTGTAGTTGTCCAGACTTGGGCTAATCATTTTGTAAGGTTAGATGTTTCAGCACCTAGTCGAGTTCTAGCTTGCACAGTCGCTCGGTCTTCCTTATATAAGCGTATCAGAGAGAGACAGTATGATGATCCTCATTTACTTGTCCTTAAGGACACGGTGCGGCACGGTGATGCCAAACAAGTTGTTGTAGGGGAAGATGGAGTTCTGCGGATGCAGAGTCGTATTTGTGTGCCAAATGTGGATGGGCTTCATGAATTAATTCTTGAAGAGGCACACAGTTTCGGGTATTCTATTCGTCCAGGTACCGCCAAAAATGTATTAAGATTTGTGGCAACATTATTGGTGGAGGATAATGAAAAAGGATATAGTTGCATATGTAGCACAGTGTCTAGATTGTCAGCAAGTTAAGTACGAGCATCTGAGACCTGGTGGTTTGCTTTAGAAGTTAGAAATTCCTGAGTGGAAGTGAGAGCGTATCACTATGGATTTTGTTGTTGGACTCCCACAGACTCAGAGAAAATTTGACGCAGCTTGGGTCATTGTGGACAGGTTGACTAAGTCAGCACATTTCATTCCAATAGTAACTACCTAATTTACAGAGAGGTTAGCTAAAATTTACATTCGTGAGATTGTCTGTCTTCATGGTGTGCCAATGTCTATTATTTTAGATCGAGGTATGCCATTTACCTCACACTTCTGGAGGGCTATACAACGTGAGTTAGGCACGCGGGTTGAGTTGAGTTCAACATTTCATCCACAGACAGACAGATAGTCAGAACGCATTATTCAGATATTGGAATATATGCTTCGTGCTTGTTTTATAGACTTTGGAGGTTCTTGGGATCAACTCCTGCCACTTGCGGAGTTTGCTTATAATAATAGCTACCAGTCGAGCATTTAGATGGCTCCATATGAGGCATTATACGGAAGGCGATGTCGTTGGCCAGTTGGGTGGTTCGAGCCGGGGGAGGCTCGGTTGTTGGGCACAGACTTAGTACAGGATGCCTTGGATAAGGTCAAGATTATTCAGGATCGTCTTCGCACAGCTCAGTCTAGGTAGAAGAGTTATGCCGACCGCAGAGTTCATGATGTTGCATTCGTGGTCGGGGAGAGAGTGTTGCTTTAGGTATCAACCATGAAGGGTGTAATAAGGTTCGGAAAGAAGGGCAAGTTGAGCCCTAGGTATATCGGACCTTTTGAGATTCTGGAGAGAGTGGGAGATGTGGCTTACAGGCTTGTCTTGCCACCTAGTTTAGCAGCTATTCATCCGGTATTCCATATGTCATGCTTTGAAAGTATCATGGCGATCCGTCCCATGTATTAGATTTCAGCTCTGTCTAGTTGGGCAAGTTCGCTAGTTGAGATCAAAGAGTTACCCTTCAGTTCGAGTGCAGTGGAGAGGTCAGCCTTTTGAGGTAGCTACTTGGAAGTTTGAGCTCGATATGCGCAGGAGATATCTCCACCTTTTCACCAGCTCAGGTACTTTTCAATGTCCGTTCGAGGACAAATGGATGTTTTAGAGGTGGAGAATGTGATGACCCAAAAGGTCATCTTATGTTTTAGAACTCGAATCTATTCTCTTAAGCCTTAAAAATCTCATTTTTACCCTCCTCGATTTGCGTGCGCAATCCGGGCGTGTTTCCGGAAAACTTTTATGTTGAAAATTGATGAAAATAAGACTTTTTGCCTTAAAAGTTGATATTAGTTGACTTTGATCAACATTTTTGGTAAACGGGCCCGGATCTGTGTTTTGACTGTCCCAGTGGGTCCTTATCGAATTATGGGACATGGGCGTATGCCCGGAATTGAATTTGGAGGTCCCTAGATCGAGTTATGAATTTTTGATAAACATTAAAAGTCTGAAAATTAATTATTTTTATGAATTGGTTGATGTTTGGCCTTGTTGATACCGGGTCCGTATTTTGGTTCCGGAGCTCGGTATACGTCCAATATAATATTTATGACTTATTTGTGAAATTTGGTAAGAAACAAAGTTGGTTTGACGTGATTCAGACGTCCGGTGGTGAAGATAGAAATTTTAAAGTTTCCTTGAGAATTTCATTTGATTTGGTGCTAAATTTGTAGTTCTAGGTGTTATTTTGGTAATTTGATCGCGCAAGCAAGTTCGTATGATATTTTTAGCCTTGTGTGCATGTTTGGTTTGGAGCCCGGAGGGCTTGGGTGAGTTTCGGATAGGCCACAGGATGTTTTGGACTTGGGAAAATCTGGTGTTTTGCTGCAATAGGTGTTCTTGCATGTCCTTCTTCGCGTTCACGAAGGTACTCTCGCGAACGCGAAGAGTAAACTGGTCAGGCTGAGATTTCTTCTTCGCGAACTCGAAGGACCTGGTCATGAACGCGAAGTGATGTGGGATTTACCCTTCGCGAACGCTACAGGCTCATCGCGAACGCGAAGCACTTGGGGACCTGGGGGAGGGTTGGTCTTTCCTTCATCGCGAACGCGGTCAATGTCTCACGAACATGAAGGCCAGGGGGGAGTAACCTTTGAGAACACGAGCAAGGTCTCGCGAACACGAAGGCTTGGCAGCTCTGCTCTTGGCGAATGCGACAATGGCCTCGCGAACACGATGCACACTGTCGCCCAGTGCATAAAATAGAATCAAAACGAGACTTAAGCCATTTCTTAAACATTTTCAAGAACCAAACGGTTAGAGGTGATTTTCAAGTCATTTTCTTCCCGAAAGTGTTGGTAAGTGATTCTAAACCATTGTCTTTCAATTACCCATTTCATTTCATAAATTTTTAACCTAAAATCTTGTGTTTTCATGGTAGAATTAGGGGTTTGGGTAGAAACTAGGGATTTCGGAAATTTGGGGATTTAGACCTCAATTTGAGGTCGGATTCCGAAACCAATTATATATCCGGGCTCGGGAGTGAATGGGTAAATGGATTTTGGTCTGAACCTCAGGTTTTGACCAAGTGGGCCCGAGGTCAATTTTCGACTTTTTGGAGGAAAATTTGGGAAATTTAATTTATGAAATATAATTGATTTCTTTAGCAATATTTTATATTATTGAGTCATTTCTGAATAGATATGAGTGGTTTGGAGGTGATTTCTAGAGAAAAAGCCGTGATTTAGAATTAAGTGGCCTTCGGAGCAAGGTAAGTGTCGTGGTTAACCCTGACTTGAGGGAATTAGGAACCTTAGATTATTTTCTATGTGACATTCATGTGAGCGGCGTGTATGTGAGGTGTCAAGTACTTATGCGCAACCAATTTACCTGTTTTCCCTGTTTTCTTATATTGGCTCTTTCCCATGCTTAATTTTTGCAGGTTTAGTCTAATGTCGCTAAATTAATCGTTCTTATCATGCTTACGGATCTTCTGGTGATAATTGAGTATTTATTTAAAAGTAGAGATTGATATTGTGGAATCAAATGTTGAAGTAAATCTTGTACTTGTTATTCTATCTCTTTGTTGTTATTTATTCATTACATTATGGTAAGGGAGAGTGTTAATGCACGAAGGGTGATGCCGTGCCATATTGTGAGTGTTAATGCACGAAGGGTGATGTCGTGCCATATTGTGAGTGTTAATGCACGAAGGGTGATGCCGTGCCATATTGTGTGTGTTAATGAACGAAGGGTGATGCCGTGCTATATTGAGAGTGTAAAAGCACGAAGGGTGATGCCATGGCATGATATGAGAGTTAATACACGAAGGGTGATGTCGTGCCGTTTCTATTGTTTTATGGTGAGATTGAGAGTAAAAACACGAAGGGTGATACCGTGCATTTTTCCTTTACTGTACTCATTATTCCTGTTGATTCATAGTATATTGACTGTTCCTGTTACCATTCTGCTATAATTCTTCATCTCGTATTTCCCCCAGCATGTTTTCCCCTTCCGATATTTCATGTCTAGTTCTTCATTACTGTTATTAGTATATACACTGTTAAATTGTACAAATTGATTTGTAGGTGCCTTGCCTTAGCCTCGTCACTACTTCGTTGAGGTTAGGCTCGACACTTACCGGTACATGGGGTCGGTTGTACTGATACTGCACTCTGCACGTTCTGTGCAGATTTTGGTACCAGCTTGGGTTGATCGAGATTTTAGCTGTTGGACACGCTATCCGGAGACTCAAGGTAGATCTGTCGACGTTCATAGACCTTGAAGTCCCCATCTATCTTTTCTGTTTTACTATTTCTTTCCTCCAAACAGTTGCATTTCTTTCAGACTATTACTTATAGTGAATTCTAGAATGCTCATGAATTGTGACTCCAGATCCGGGTAGTAGTAATTAATACAGTTTTATATATTATTCCGCACACACTATATTTCATCTTAGATAATTATTATTATTTACTGAATGGAAATAAGGATTGGTTTAATGATTCTCTAACGTTGTCTTGCCTAGCAAGTGAACTGTTAGGCGCCATCACAGTCCCGATGGTGGGAATTCCGGGTCGTGACAAATGCTTAGTTTGACTTTGGTCAACATTTCGAGAAAACAACATCGAAATCGGGATTTGACGGTTCCAATAGGTTCGTATGATGATTTTGGACTTGGGCGTATGTTCGAATCGAGTTTTGGACAACCCGGAAGTGTTTCAGCGCTTAATAGGGAAAATCAACTATTTGAAGGTTTAATGTTCTTTAAATTTGGTTTGGAGTAGGTTTTGGAGTAATTGAGGTCTGTTTGAATCAATTTGGTTTGAGGTATGATTCTTAGTTTTGATGTTGTTTTACACGTTCTGAGGGTTCGAGCAAGTCCATTTTATGATTTCAAATTTGTTGGTATGTTCGGGCGAGGCCCCGGGGGCCTCGGGGGTTAATCAGACAAGGTTCGGACCAAGTTGGAAATCGGACGATGTTCCGACCAATTTGAATCACACCTGCGGTTGGCCAGCCGCAGGTGCGAGCTTGCAGGAGCGAGAGATGAGTCGCAGAAGCAGCTTAAGCCGCAGGAGCGGCAGATTTGGCGCAGAAGCGGGACCGCAGAAACGGGTCTTCGTCCGCAGAAGCAAGCCTAGCCAACCTTGGGTTCTTCCGTAGAATAGACGCCGCTAATGCGTCCTAGAAACCGCAGATGCGGAAATACTATTTGGGCAGAACCTTAAAAAGGGACGAGGCTGAGTCATTTTTAGCCCGTATTTCCTCTATTTTTTAGCGATTTTGGAGCTTTTTGAGAGGGGATTTCAACTAGCAACTTGAAAGTAAGTTAATTCTACAAACTTTGAGTTAAATACATAGATTATGGGTAGATTATAACCTGTAAGTTTGTGGAAATCAAGGGTTAGAGGAAAAACCTAGATTCGTATAAAAATGAGATTTTAACCACGAAAATGGCTATGGAATTGGATGAAAATTGTATATTTGAGTTCTTGAGATTATGGGTAACGATTTCCTCCGAAAATTTCCGAAATCCGGGCACGTGAGCCCGGGGTGAATTTTAGGAATTTTACCATTTTGGGTTGGGTAATTAATTTAATAGCCTAATTTTATATTATTGAGCATGTATTAATTATTTTATATAACCTTTGGATAGTTTCGGAATTTTCGGCACCGAATTGAGATTTTACGCGACACTGTGATCGGGGAGTGGGCTTTGAAATAAGGTAAGTCTCTTGTCTAACTTTGTAAGAGGGAATTTACCTCGTATGTAATTTAAATTAATAATTGTTGGTAATTGTGGGGGCTATGTACGCACGAGGTGAAGAGAGTCCGTGCGTAGCTACTAATATTGCTAAAGTCCGGGTAGTTTAGGACTCAAATCATGACTTCCTTGTGATAATTGTATCCTTATTTAATTAAAGCAATAGAATTATGTTGCAAATTGTTAGAGGAAATGGTAAAAGATTGAAATCTCACATACTTGAATTTTTATTCAGAATATTTAACTGTTGTAGAAATTTGTACATCCTCATGTGTTAATCTAAAAAAAAAAAGAAAAAAAAAGATATATATATTCTCATTCCGGAGGTTCATAAGAAAATGTCCTCCTTTCTTGTGGAGCAGGCCGAACGCCTCGGCAGTATAGATGTATCTATGGATCGCGCCGCACGTACCTCGGCACTGTACACAACACTCTAGATCGAGTTGTACGACCTCGAGAGAAATCGTGCCTAATAATAACAACTATACGATACTTTAATATTTCAATTGCAGCTTGTGAAGCTAATTGATAAAATGGAAATTATTAAAATTTAATGAATTAATTATTTCTGCTTGTTAAGAAAATTATTGTTGTTCACCTAAAAATCATGTTTAATTAATTATATTCTATTGTAATATTATTGACCCATAGTGAGTATCAAAGTCGACCTCTCGTCACTACTTCTTCGAGATTAGGCTTGATACTTACTGGGTACACATTGTTTACGTACTCATACTACTCTTGTTGCACTTTTTGTGCAGGACCTGAGACAGGTACTATCGGAGGACCTATCGGCGCGCACCCACGTTATTCAGAAGCTTAGTGGTGAGCTGCCTTTCTGAGCCATTCTACAACAACTAGTGCATCTTCTTGTATTTGTATTCTGTCTATTTTATTTCAAACGGTATTTAAAATTTTGTATAATCTACTAGATGCTCATACACTTGTGACACCAAGTCTTGGCATACACTCGTAGAATTTGTGGATTTAATTATTTTACTTGAGTTTTAGTTTATCTTATTTCTCACATCGTCTTAAATCTTTGCAAGTACGTCGAGTTTTATTACTCGGATAATTTTTCAAGAAATAAATATATATTTAAGTCATTAGTTGGCTTGCCTAGCTGGGATGCTGGGCGCCATCACGACCTATAAGTGACTTTGGGTCATGACAATATGGTATCCGAGCACTAGGTTCACGTAGGTCTCACAAGTTATGAGCATGCCTAATAGAGTCTTGCGGATCTGTATAGAGACGTCTGTACTTATCTTCAAGAGGCTATAGGGTGTTAGGAAAACTACCTTTCTTCATCTCCCATCGTGCAAATAATGTAGTACTAAATATCTTTCTCTTATTCTCTCACAGATGGTGAGAACACGCTCTAATGAGGTTCTAGACAAGGGAAGAGCTACTCCCCCTGTTGTTAGAGGCTGAGGAAGAGGCCGAGGGAGGGCTCCGGCCCGTGGTAGGGGACAAGGATGTCCCAGAGTTGTTCTAGTTATGCCACCAGTGGGTCCATCAGAGAATCCTATTATTGAGGAACAGGCCGAGGTGCCCGTAGCAGAGCTAGCTCCGTTGGATTTCACGTCTGCACCGGGTTTTCAGGAGGTCATTGGCAGTATGCTGCGGCTCATGGACACTATGACTCAGGCCGGTTTATTTCTGGCAGACCTAGACACACCTCAGGTGGGAGGAGGAGCACAGACCCCTACCACATAGGCTCATGAGCAGGCAACTACTGTATATCAGACCCAGGGTGCACTACCATTGGGTGGAGTCCAGCCAGTGGGAGCAGCTACACCTAAGCCCAGACCAGCTGCGACCGCCGAGCTACAGAAGCTATTGGACAAATGGACTAGACTACGTCCTCCCTTCTTTGGGGGAGAGCGACATGAGGATCCCCAGGATTTCATTGATCGGTGCAGGTGCAGACTGCACAACATAAGGATATTAGAGTCTTACGGGGTAGACTTTGCTACTTTTCAGCTGGAGGGTAGAGCCCGTAGATGGTGGAAGTCTTATTTTCTTTGCAGACCAGCATTTTGTCCTCCCATGACTTGGTACATGTTCACCCGTATTTTCATGGACAGGTATATTCCACCCCCCAGAGGGAAGAGTTACGGTTTTAGTTTGAGTCAGTGACCGATTATGAGGCGAGGTTCTCTGAGTTATCTCGCCATTCACTTATGATACTCCCTACTGAGGCAGAGAGAGTGCAGAGGTTTGTTGCAGGTTTACATACTGGCATTCATGCCACTATGGCCCGAGAAGTTGAGATGGGGCTTCTTATGAGTTGGTTATGAAGATAGCCCGAAGGTTGAGGGTGTGCATTAGCGTAGCCGAGAACAGGTTATGAGGGATAAGCGGTTTAGATATTCTGGAGAGTTCAGAGGTGCTCCGTCTGGGGGGTAGAGGTCAGTCCAGCAGGCCCCCATATATAGCACCACTGCCTCCTAGGGGTGCCGTAGTGCGACCTTATTTCAGTGCTATGCCAGAAAGTTCTTATTGCCCACCAGCTATTCAGGTTTCTTCCAGTGGGTATTCAGGTCACCAAGGTCAGACTTCTAGTCAGCAACCCATCGCACCGAGAAGTTGTTACCACACCAGTTGCTCCACTATTCGTCCGACAACCCAGAGGTGGAGGGCAGGTGGGTAGGGGCCGTCCTAGAGGTGGAGGCCAGCTAGGTGGAGGCCAACTAGGTGGAGGCCAGACAGTTGGCACTCCAGCTCAGTTCTATGCTTTTCCAGCCAGACCAGATGCAGAGGCTTCAAATGCCGTGATAACAGGTATTATTTCTGTTTGCGGCAAAGATGCCTCCGTATTATTTGATCGAGGATGTACGTATTCATATATGTCATCTCTATTTGCTCATTTCCTGGGTGTTTCGCGTGAGTCCTTGAGTACTCCTGTTTATGTGTCCACTCCTGTGGGCAATTCTATTAATATAAACCGGATCTACCGGTCCTGTATTATTATATTTTGTGGCTCTGCACAAAAATATACAAAAGTGTAGCATGAGTACACCACGGTCGATACCAAGTAAGTATCAAAACTAACCTCAACGGAGTAGAGACGAGGTGCAGTCAAGACATTCACTAGACTAATAACCTGTGCAATATGATATACAAAATAATAAAAAACAGATAACAACAAGGGCAACATAAAACAACCAGTGATATGCACAGTAAGACAATAAAATCACCATTAATATCGCTCAACAATTGATAAATACAATTATACCCAGTTAAATTAAGTTTTTCAATTAAATATCTTTCGCATATAATTCTTACGAATAAAACTCTTTTTCAAATATAATTTCCTCAAATAAACATCTTTCGAATATAAAATTCTTTCACTAAATCTCTTCAAATATAATTCTTTTTTAATAAAAATCTTTCCAAATAAATATTTTAAATATAATTCTTTCAATTAAAAAGTCACTATGTGACACCGGTACCTCGTGCCCATAAATAGATCACGTGCCAATAAATAATCATCATATTTTCCCGGTACCTCGTGCCCACTTTTTATATCACATCTGCATGAATAGTTCACATGCCAATATTATTATCATCATTGTATATAAGATCCGCAGCATCAATTTATTTTCAATAAAGTAAGGCAAATATCTTTAAATCAAGTAAGAAATCAACAAAAAGAAAAATTTCTTTTAGAAATCGTTTGAGTGAAGAAAATAACATTTTCATTAAAATAAATCATCAGATAAACTACTGATCTGGATATAAAATTTATTAAATTAAAACATACTAAAATTTTTCTTTCACTTAAACCAACTCAATTATCAAAACAAGTACAATCCAAAAATACAAATTCTCAAAGTCTCGTACGAAAAAGTCATGGTCAACACAATACATCAAGAAATACAAAACACTTAATATTAAGTTAAATAATACATCACGGAAAACACAAGAATTTACAAATTACGGAAAAATAAAATAACCAAAGGCATGTGCAGCCATAGAAAAATATCAACAAAAGGGTACTCCCGAGGTACCGCCTCGTAGTCCCAAATCATAAATAAATTCACAATCTTTCATTTCTTTATATCACCGTGGGAGCCTTCACATTGCATTTTAAAGAAATCAATTTTTTTTCCCGAAATAGAATCTCGCGTTTTAGCCACCCTTATCACACCGCATGACTTCTAGTAGTTCCCCTACTAGACACATATTTCAAGCCAACCTTATCTCACCGCATGCGTTTCAACACCATGACCTTATATCACCGCATGACTTCTAGTAGTTCCCCTACTAGCCACGCATTTCAAGTCACCCTTATCTCACCGCATGCATATCAATATCACAATATTTCACAAATCGCACCTCAAGTGCCCAAATATCATAGCATAATACAACTTGCACCTCAAGTGCCCAAATATTACAACATATCATAAATTGCACATCAAGTGCTCAAATATTATAACATATCACAAATTGCACATCAAGTGCTCAAATATTACAACATATTATTTTTTCACAATAAGGAGCCAACTCGATCATAATGTGCACAACATCTTAACAAAATGTTCGGGAGTGAAAAACTCAACCGAATAATATTTCACAATTTGTCACTTTGTCTCAATATGATTCACGACCTTTATAATTCAATACCAAATTTTCAACAACGTGAACTGAAAAGTAATTCATCTTATTAACTAAATTTTCCATTTAAATTATCTATAGGTAAAATCAATAATGAAAGTATTTTTCATAAAAATGGCAACTCAAACAAACACAGAGTTCACATAAAAGTCAAGTGGCAATCACACCAAATTATCATATAAAAACAACCTCGGCAAACAAGGAACGAGGCATGACAATAAGGGATTTAATAAGTTACAACAATTTTCCAACTTAATACATAAGGGCGTCTACGAATTTCAACCGATATAATTTGCACATATAAACCAAGTGCGTACTCTCATCTCGCGTACATGGTTTTCAATTATAAAATTTTCACATAAGACTCAGTACCTAAGGGAAAATTTTTCCACTCGAGGTTAGGCAAGATACTTACTTTGTTGAAGTTATGCCGATATTCCAAAATTGCATTCTCGCTTGAATTTATCACCTGACATCTCAAATCTATCCAATTCAATTGTATAACTTCATTAAAATTCATCGAAAATAATTCCGGATAATAAAACGTTGACTTAAAAATTTATTCTAAAAAGTCAACAAATGTCAACGCGGGGCTCCCCTCTTGGAACCCAACAAAATTTTCATGAAATCCGAAAACCCATTCCGATGCGAGTTCAACCATACTAATTTTGTCAAATTCCAATTACAAATCGACCTCAAAAACTTAAATTTAAACAAAGAGGGGTTTCATAATTTTTTTCCAACTAAATTCACCGATTAAATGTTAAAAACAACCACGGATTTGGGTAATTTAACCAATATTGTGTTAAGAACACTTACCCAGTTGCTTTCCTTGAAAAACTCCCGAATATCACCTCTTCCCGAGCTCCAATCCGTCAAAAATGGAAAACGGGACGAAGTCCTATTTTCAGAACTTAAATCCTCTGCCCAGTGATTTCTTCTACGCGATCACAAACTTTCTCACGCGATCATGAAGCACAATTTCAACATTGCCAAAATTAACTCTACGAGATCGTAGAAAGTCCCACGTGATCGCGAAGCACTGACTCCGCTACCTACACGATCGCGAACCTTCACACGCAATCTGTAACGACCCGGCCGATTATTTTGAGTATTACAGCCTCGTTCCCCCATTTAATGCTCCATTTGTGCTTTATAGCTGTTGTATGACTTATCGGGTTAGTTAGTTCGGGCCCGGAGAGAATTTAGAGTGTAATGAGACACTTAGTCTCTTAAATGGAAAGCTTAAGTTGGAAAAGTCATGGGATGTTGATATATGTGTAAACGACCTCGGATTCGAATTCTGATGATTCCAATAGCTTCGTATGGTGATTTTGGACTTAGGAGTGTGCCCAAAAAATTATTTGAAAGCCCGTAGCTAAATTAGGCTTGAAATGGCCAAAATACAAATTTAAGTTTAGAAGTTTGACCGGGGAGTTGACATTTTGATATCGGGGCCGGAATTCGATTCTGAAAATTGGAATAGGTCCGTTATGTCATTTATGACTTGTGTACAAAATTTTAGGTCAATCACACTTGATTCGATAGGTTTCGGCATCGAATGTTGAAGTTAGAATTTCTTAGTTTCATTAAGGTTGAATTGGGGCATGATTTGTGGTTTTAGCATTGTTTGACGTGATTTGAGGCTTTGACTAAGTTCGTATGATATTTTAGGACTTGTTGGTATATTTGGTAGAGGTCCCGAGGGGCTCAAGTGAGTTTCGGGGTAGTTTTAGACCATTTCTAGGCGGTTTTTAATTGCTAGTTTCTGTCTATAGAGGTGTGCATTGCGATCGCGAACATTTGGTCGCGTTCGCGAAGAGCAAACAGCAGTTTGGGGCCTTGTGAATCACGATCGCGGAAGCTCTTTCGCGATCATGTAGAAACAAAATCTCTGCTGCACTGACCCAACTTTGAAAGCTTATATCTCGTAATCTATAAGGAATTTGGAGATAATCTAAAAATGAAAGTTGTAGCCCTTGATGTCTAGTTTTCAGAAAGTCAAACCACTTGTCATTTGAAGTTTTGTACACAACGGTATGAGAAATATACTAAAGGTTGTCTGGAAGAGTTGAGGAGTTTGTTCTTCGCGATCGCGAGTGGTTTTACACGATCGCGAAGGGAGAATTTTGGGCTGGATATTTTTGTGCGTCGCGATCACGAAGCATTTTCCACGATCGCGAAGAGTAAATGCTTGGACAAAAGCTATATTTTGAGGTTTCGACCATTTTAACACATTTGGAGCTATGGAGCTCGTATTGAAACGATTTTCACCATATGGATTGGGGTAAGTGGTTCTAACTCGGTTTTGGTTAAATTATATGAATCTATTGTTGTTTTTATCAACCTATTAGTGTTTTGGGTTGAAAATAGTACAAAATTTCATAGACTTTAATTTGAAGATTTGAGGGTCGAGTTGTGATCGGAATATGATAAAATTGTCGGGTTCCGAGACGTGGGCCCCACAGGTAATTTTTGAGTTGATTTGGGATTTTTATTGGAAAATTAGTATTTCCTTATGGAATTGATTACAATAATTGGTATTGACTGAATCGAATTAATTGTGGCATTGTGAGCCCGAGAGACTAGAGAGATTGATGACTGAGTGAGGCCGAGAGCCTGATTGTGAGGATAATTATGGGATCGGACTGCACGCCGCAACATGCCATATTGGCTTTATATACTTTATTATTATCTAGATCGAGGCTGCCCGCCTGCAGCAGGCCTTATAGGCTTTATTATAGCACGTGCGTTATCCGTGCAGACACATATATTGCTACTATAGCACAGGATTTGTTCGTGTAGCACGTGAGTTGTCCGTGCAAATTATAGCGCTTGGACTGAAGGAGCCCCTCCGGAGTCTTTACACACCCCCAACGAGCACATGTACCTACTGAGTGCGAGTGCCGAGCGATTGGGAGGATCGAGTGACTATGAGGACTGAGTGATGGGGAGGACTGAGTGAATTGATACTCTGAGAATATGCATATGGTTTTATCACTGAGATACATTACATTGACATGCACCCATGACATACAGACATAAAGATGTATTTTTCTCATGCTGTACGATATCACGTCATTCATGACTTCTCACACATATTTGCCTACAGGCATAGTGATACATTTTTCCACTGGCTATCTGGAAAGAAAATAAAACATCTTATCATTGTTGAAAGGATTTTTGGGAAACAATACTGTTTTCAAACTTATTCATATTTTTGACAACTTCGGTAAACAATTTGGGACTTTCACTGATACACTTGAAAGGCAGAACTATTTTTGAAAATCATGATTTAGCTGAGCATTTATTCCTTGGGTTACTTCTTTCATTACTTTCTTTATGTGGTTATGAACTGTTGTTAGTTATTGGAGTTGGACTCTGACCTTGGTACAAGCTCGTCACTACTTTCAACCTAAGGTTAGGTTTGTTACTTATTGAGTAAATGGGGTTGGTTGTACTCGCACTACACTTCTGCACCTTACGTGCAGATGTTGGTTGCGTTCGTCGAGAGCTGGATCTGAAGATGTACCTGCGTTTCGGTTGTAGCTGCATGTTGTTCATGGAAGCCTTAGATTCATAAGATCTATTTCATACCAGCTTTGTAAACTTTATTCTTAGAAGCTCATGATTTGTACTACCAGTTCTTGGAAAAATGTATTGGTTTCATATATTTGCTTTTAATTAATTTCCTTACTAAATTCATTGGAATTAGATAGTTGATAATTGGTTTACCTAGCGGGTTGGGTTAGGTGCCATCACGACTAGTCGGATTTTGGGTTGTGACAAGGTGGTATCAGAGCTCTAGGTTCATAGGTTCTACAAGTTATGAGCAAGTGTCTAGTAGAGTCTTGTGGATCGGTATGATGACGTCCACACTTATCTTCGAGAGGCTACAGGGCATTTAGGCTAATTTCCCATCTTTCTTTCCTTATCATGCGGAATTGATTCAGTTTGGATTATAACTCTTTTAATTCTTTCCACGCATTCGTGTGCGTATGTGAGTGCTCGATATCACCTGTGTATCGTTGGCTTGTGATTTCAGGGATGATGTGCGAGACTTGTATTCTGTGCTTTGGTGATAGGCCAGTCTGGAGGACTTGAGGCCAGGTTTGGACCATAGCTTAGGCTCGGTAGCTTCAGTTGTGACTTGTACATTTGGACTCATATGTCTAGTAGTATCCCTATGAGTGGAAATTTAATGGCTCGATTAGCGGTCGAATGGCTATGTGATGAGGATGATGCGATTACAGGATGTGTTAAGATGGATTGAATGTGATGAGAAGTGTTTCCTTGGAACGTAAAAAAGGCCATTGGCTGCTTGATTTTCGTATGATGTGACGTACAATATCGAATTGTGAGTGTGTTGAAGGATATGTCATGTAGTTTAATTGTGGAGAGAATTAGATTTTTCATGTTTTGTTAATGAGTTTGGACTTAGGAAGATTAAGTGATTGCGTAGTAATTGTGGATGCGAAAAGGGTATAACAAGATGCCAATTTGAGGCTAAGTAGGTGGGTTATCTCCTGCAAAGTAATCTACGCAGGTGTGTTTCTTATAATGTTGATTGGAGAGTTTCTTTTTTACCAACAGGTTATATGTGTTGAGATTTTAATTTGAATCTAGTTGAGAAAGTTGACTTGACTGTCAAGAGAATGAATGCGAGATTAGCGGATGATTAAGGTATTTTATGGTTGGTGTTGCATGGGCTTGAGAAGAATTTTTGTTGCACTGACTGCGGTATTAAGGCAGTAATAGAGTATGGGTATTGTGAGTTATAAAGTATTTTAATCTATGGCTTTGAGCCAAGTGGGGGAGCCTGCTATTGATAATTTAATTTCATGGTTGTATGTAAATGTTTAGTTTTGGGCTGAGGCATACATGTGGGTTAGTTATGACTTGCAGAGGTTGAGATCGAGGATGACTCGAATAAGGAAATTCCCGGATATGGGTTATATTGCACTTATGAATATATGAAAATCATGGAATGAGTGAGTTGTTAATTGTGAAGGATGTAGTGCGCACGGAGTATGAATTTGATTGGTGGTGTTAAGGCAGGGGTCTTCTTAGGGTGTTGTTGAGTTAATGGGGCATGTGTCTTTCGGCCCGTTTTGGCGGTGCAATTGATATTTGAGCTGAGTGGATGACTCTCAAGAAAGTTCTAATGGATTCAAGATTAATATGTAACAATTGAGAATTTTTGGTGGATTTGTTTATGGCTAAAATCTGAGATTTAAGTTGGATGGTGTCGAGACATGTGGCATTTTTGTATATCATTATGGATTTTATATTTTGGTATCAGGAAGGTGAATGAAATGGCCTTAGACTCAAATAAGGTATTTTCAGAGTGGGTGTTTCGGTTGTGGTATTTATAGGGGTAATTATGATGTGGTGAGACTCTACAGATGTTTTGGTGGCAATATTCTTGGGTTTTGGTGACCTACGTGGTTTGGTCGAGTTAGAGGAATTTAATTCTAATAGCTTGGTTATGTGCAGATGGATTTCAAAGTGTTCTTGATGGTTTCTACCATGGTTTGAACAAGATATTTTCTATTGGTGTGGGAAACATGTTGTGTATTGTGATTTCCTCCTGGAAGGAAGCAAGAGGAAGGTTTCTAACTAAACGGGTATGTAGTTTGTTGGTGACTCAGAGTTGATAATGGGATTCTTGTGCTTGTCAGATGATGGCATAATAGATGTGGTGTGTTGTGCGGGATTATGATTTATATGTATAAGGTGAAAATTCAGACTTGAAGAGAAGGTAATGAATGTTGGACAGCATGGTCAGTTTCAGATATTTCGATGAATGTTATAACTACTCGGTAATTCCTGAGAAGGGTGTGCATTTCAGAAGGCGCGTTGTGTTTTGACTTACGGATGTTCATCGGTATTGCAGTACTCACCTCGTTGATAGACTGCTGATATTCAAATTATTGCTTTGTGGCACTGAAGAACTATGAAAGTATTCCTCGTGGGATGATCGTGCATGAAAGATGTGTTAGTCATTCGAGTGCTGGAGTTGGGATCAGTTACGGTGGTCCATGTGTTCTATGAATTTGGAGACTGGGAGTTCTCCGAAGCATATTGTTTTCGGGTTGCGGCCTGTTTGAGGTGAGTGTTTTATTTAAACTCAGTGGAGGCACTAGTTGCGTTAATTATTTGTGATAGCTACGCACTATAAGTGTGCATATATGTGAGGTTTGAGCCAATGTGCGGGCATTGGGGCAAGTATTTATACACGAAAGAATACTTAGGCTATGATATGCCTAGAGTTGACTGTTTAGCGTAAAGTTATAACGTTTCTCGTGTTCTTACCTTTGTTGAGAACTATCTGGGCTACACTTGAGGTTACAAAGAGGCTAATTCCCTTAATAAACTGGGTAGTTACTATTTCTGTGTTAACTTGCCGATTGAGCCGTGATAGTATACTTTGCACATGCCTACACTATGACGTGTTATTTATACCAGTCCAAGAGCATGTAAATCCTATTTTATTTATCATATACATGTGTACTTATTTGATTGCTCCTGTATGATATGCTTGGACTGGAGGCCTGTGACCATGCCAGGCAAATTATGTTATTGGCACGTGAGTTATCCGTACTGGTTCAAATATTTATACTATAGCACGTGAGTTGTCCATGTGAGTGATGTTAATAGGAGCTTTAGAAGAGCTGGTTACTGTTATTAAATTCATGTGTCTTGGTCCTACTATATATAATGAGCTTATAGCATTGCAGTTGTGGTGGTGCTTGTTGAACTTGCAATACAGTTCTCTACTTTGAGACATCTTCCATTTTGGATACAAGTTGCATAGTTGTGGCGTGAGTTGTATTGGTGTGGCATGCCAGTGGGATAGTTGTGTTTAATAATGTAAGGTCATTGGACCTAGAATGGGTACTATCAGGTTTGATTACGGTATATTCAGGCGTATAATATTGAAAGTCGGCTTAGAAAGTGATTATGATTATAGTTGGGGTGGGAGAGCTCCATGACTTGTTGATCTGATAAGGGGTCATGAGATTTCCACGTGTTTCTTTCATTATCAGTAGTGTACGAAGGTTTTGGAATGAGGTTTTGTTTGATATGGGGTTTAATATGTTACAACCCAAATTCGCATACCATAGATCACGCCGTAAGTTAGTCGACGTAAATCCAAGAAGAGATTATCTTTGAGATGATAAGAAGTTAATCCTATTGGTCTTAAACGATACAAGGGTGTATAAGAGTGGTTAACAAGTATTAGAAGTTAAACGAATCAAGGATGTTGTAACCCGTATTTTCGGGTAACACTAGAGGTGATTAACTGTCCCAAGAGGTCTTGTTTTAATGTATTTGAATCATATAATATCCGTATCATAAGTCTTGAAGTCAAGCGAGTTATGAAACAAAATTCGATAAAAGTTGTCGCAACTTAGGTTTATAATTTTACTTAAACTTTAGGTCAAATGTTACTGCATTTTTCTCCCAATGTGCTTGGAATTATGGGGTGATCTACCTATAAAATTGAATATCTATTAGTCTAGTTTCCAACGCATTAAACCGTTCATCGATACGATCTCGGAATAGAGATATATTCACGTTTTCGCGAGAGTGTGCCAAGCTGCTCTCTATGGGGCCCACAAAGGCGGTTTAAGACATATGAACATATATAAGATACCTCAACCCCGTTTTAAGTCATTATTTTTCAGTATATTCAGACCTTATAACCCTAAAAGCAGTCTCTCAAGGTTTTCTCATGATCCAAGATCCAAACAAAGGGCAAACAACACAAATCAAATGTCAGGAATCCCGTGGCGCTAGTAAGTTTCTTGTTCTTCTTGTTGTTGCTGATTTTTGTGTTGTTCCAGCTCGTGTGGGAGGTTGTTTTAAGTGTTTTATGTTATGTAAATACACCTTCAAGTTTTTAATATCAACCCTAGGTAATTTCAAGTCTTCTAAAGTAATTCTAGTGCCGAAAAAACCCGAATTAATTGCTAGATCGCTTCCTTGTTCTTGTGGCAGAATTGAAGGGATATTTCGTGGAACATTAAGGTCAAATTGGAGTTGTTCTTTCTGTTTAAAGGTAAGGAATCTCTTACTCTATATATATTTAAGATTATCCAAGTTGTGGCTAAGTCGTTGATGCTAGAACTTGTGAAATATATATCGAAAGGCTTGGTAGTAATGTTGTTAATTGGTGGACTGTTTTGGAGGCTCAATATGATTATTAATGATGTTGTTTGGGCTGTTTGGTGATTTTATTGACTTGTGGGAAGTCATATAAATAGAGGAGGTGTTGTCCGTTTCATCGTAAAGTAGGTTGCGGCCGATACATCATAGTTACGACGCTTAAACGATAATGATAGTATCATTTCTCTTATTGTAGACTAAGGAGTCGTGACATTTGCATAGCTTGAGGTTGGGAAGTATATACAAGGTATGTGAGGCTATCCCCTTCATTCTTTTTCACGACTCCGATTGTACATAATGTAATGAACGAGCTCCCAAAGATACTTTACTCTTAGAAGCTAGCAGTACTTACATTGTTGCCCTTCTTATGAAACGATTGATATTGATGTTACTTCTCTTATTCTTATATTATCAATGTTGTTGGTAGTTCCTGATTCTTATAAGATTCTTGATGAAGAGTTAATCCTAATAACGTGTACGAAGGATACCGACCTTACGTCACTTTGAAAGGTTCAAAATGTGATTCCAATGAGTCCAGCATGCATCATATATATGTATCTATTTTACTCTACCGAGCCGCGCTATAGTCGGCCGGGTATGGCACCTATTGTGCAACCACTGATCAGTTGGGTTTTACCGAGCTCCACGTGGCCGGGTACGATTCTACCGAGCCCTATGATGGCCGGGTATGTTTTACCGAGCCTATTACGGTTGGGTACGATATGATGATGATGATGCCCACAAAGGTGTATGTTTTAAAAGTTTATGTATATATATATATGTATGCATCATGTATTTCATGTCAGTAGCCCTCAGGGGTACCCAGATGTCACAGGTTGTATATTCCCTATCACTATTTACATTATTATTCTTACTTATGCTTTCCTGCCTTATATACTCAGTACTTTATTCGTACTGACGTCCTTTTTATTTGTGGACGCTGCATGTCGTGCTGCAGGTCCTAATAGACGGGTAGGCGCAGCTCCCCCATCACAGTAGGCTATCCGGTTCAGTAGTTATTGGTAAGATCCTTTCTCCGGACTTGCCGTGGTCTTGGTATGCATTTTTGTTATAGACATTATGGGTATGTCGGGGCCCTGTTCCAGCAATGTTGTAGCACTTATGTTCTTTTAGAGGCTCATAGATAGGTGTCGACTCATGTATGGTTTGGAATGCCTTGTCGGCTGATTTTTGTTGTATAGTCTTTCATGGCACCATGGTAGCTCGTACCTTATATATAGTTTCTTGACAGTCTTGTCGTCCCATGTTACGTATGTTCATGACATTATCTTTCATTGTTGGATGTTCATGATCCATGTCTACCATTTATATTGGTCTTGTCGGCCCTTAAAGATAATAAGGAAGGTCAGATAAAGCCCAGGTTCTAGTCATGACCTTCCAGTTAGGTCGTGACAAACTTGGTATCAGAGCAAGTCTGTCCTGGGGGATGTCTATGAGCCGTGTCTAGTAGAGTTTTGATTATGGATGTGTAGCACGCCACATTTATAATCAGGAGGCTACGTGACATCTAGGGTTGTTACCTTCTTCCTGAATCTAGATCGTGCGTAGAGTTGAGTCGTAAGTGTTCATATCTAATATTCACCTTATTTTCTTTCAGCGATGCCTTCGACTAGGAAGCAAGCGATTAGTAAACGGCTTGATACAGCTGTGGGAGAGGGTAACATTCAGGTGCCTCCAGCCAGAGCAGGCCAAAGTGAGGCTCAGAGTGAGATGTCGTCTCATACCTCTCCGTCTCCTCCAGAGGATATTAGGAGGCACCCAGTACATCCAGTTCCCCCGTCTGGCACTACAAACCATGATTTGCGTAGTGCGGTGCAGTTGTTGACTAGCTTGGTAGCTGCTCAGGCTCAGAGGCAGAATACCAGTGCTGCTGATAAATCGGTTAGTGCGAGAGTTTGTGATTTTATTAATCTAGACCCTCCAGTGTTTACCGGATCAGACCTCAAGGAGGACCCACAAACATTTATTGATCAGGTTCATCGTACACTGCAGGTTATGCATGCTAGTGATACGGAGGCAGTAGAGTTGGCTTCTTATCGGTTACGGGATTTAGCGGTTTTCTAGTATGATAGTTGGGAGAGATCTAGAGGTCCGAACGCTCCTCCAGCCGTGTGGAAGGAATTTTCTGAGGCCTTTCTTCGTCACTACTTGCCAGTTGAGATACGACGAGCTAGAGCTGATAAGTTCTTGAACCTTCGACAGGGTAATATGAGGGTACGAGAGTATAGTATACAATTCGATTCTTTAGCAAGGTATGCTCCCCATATGGTGTCTGAGATGAGTGATAGGGTGCATCTGTTCGTGAACAGGTTGGGACCACATCTGATAAATGAGTGCACAACAGCCTCCTTGGTAGAGGGCATGGATATTTCCCGTATTCAGGCTTATGTCCAGACCCTAGAGGATCATAAGCGCCAGAAAAGGGCAGATAGGGAGCAGGATAGGGGCCAGCATAAGAGGGCGAGATTTTCAAGGTATTTTGATGAGTTCAGAGGTAGTATCAGGCCCCAATCTTCGAGGAGTTCGGCGCCACCTGTAGCTAGTGCTCCTCCACAGTTTCAGAGGCCTCGGTATGATCAATTTACCTATTCTGGTTCAGGTCAGAGTTCGAGGGCATCATGCTCACAATTTCATAGAGATACTAGTCAGACGAGACCCCCAACACCTCGTTGTGATCAGTGCGGCAAGGCCCACTTTGGACTGTGCCGTCGAGGTTCCGATGCATGCTATTCTTGCGGATAGCCTGGCCATATGATGCGGGATTGTCCTAACATGGGAGGTGGTGGTATGGCTCAGCCGACTGGATCTGTTTTTGGTTCTTCCTCATTAGTTCAACCTCCAGCACAAGGTTTTCAATAGTCGACAGGTCGTGGTAGAGGTAGAGGTTCAGTGCTGAGTTTGAGTGGTGCTCAAAATCGAACCTATGCTCTAGTAGGTCGACAAGATCTCGAGTCGTCTCTGGATGTTGTTACATGTATATTGTCTGTGTTTTCTTATGATGTATATGCGCTAATTGATCCAGGATCTACCTTATCATATGTTACACCTTTTGTGGCTAATAAGTTTGGCATTGAACCTGAATTGATAAGTAAACCACTTGCGGTATCCACTCCGATAGGAGATTCTGTGATTGCTAGAAGGGTATATAAAGGTTGAACTATGATGATTTGTAGTCATCAAACCTCGGCAAATTTATTTGAGTTAGAAATGGTTGATTTCGATGTGATAATGGGAATGGACTGGTTGGCCTCATGCTATGCAAATGTTGACTGTCGTACGAAGATGGTTAGGTTTCAGTTTCCGGGTGAACCCGCCATTGAATGGAAGGGGAACATTGCTACGCCGAAAGGTAGGTTTATTTCCTATCTTAAGGCAAGGAAGATGATCTCAAAAGGTTACATTTATCATCTTGTTCACGTTAGGGATGCGGAGGCGAAGCCGCCTACTCTACAATCAATCCCCGTGGTCAATGAATTTCTAGATGTTTTCCCAGATGAATTCCCATGCCTTCCTCCTGAAAAGGAGATTGAGTTTAGCATTGATGCGTTGCCTGAAACTCAACCGATCTTTATCCCTCCATACAGGATGGCCCCGGCAGAGTTGCAAGAGTTGAAGGCGCAGTTGAAGGACTTGCTGGATAAGGGTTTCATTAGGCCTAGCACCTCACATTGGGGTGCACCAGTCTTGTTCGTGCGGAAGAAAGATGGGTCGTTAAGGATGTGTATCGATTATCGACAGTTGAATAAGTTTACAATAAAGAACAAGTATCCACTTCCAAGGATCGATGGCATGTTTGACCAACTCCAGGGTGCCAAGTATTTCTCCAAGATTGACTTGCGTTCAGGGTATCATCAGGTAAGGGTTAAGGAGAAGGATATTCCAAAGACGGCCTTCCGGACAAGATATGGGCACTTTGAGTTCTTGGTGATGTCGTTCGGGTTAACAAATGCCCCAGCAGATTTTATGGATCTCATGAATAGTGTATTCAGGCCCTATCTTGATGTGTTTGTGATCGTATTCATTGATGACATTCTGGTGTATTCTCGTTCGGAGGCGGAACATGCGGGCCATTTACGGATAGTATTACAGACCCTTTAGGATCATAAGTTATATGCTAAGCTCTCTAAATGTGAATTCTGGCTGAACTCAGTAGCATTCCTTGGCCATGTGATATCTGATGAGGGTATTAGTGTCGACACTCAGAAGATCGATGCAGTGAAGAATTGGCCAAGACCTACAACACCGTCAGAAGTCCGCAGCTTCCTGGGGCTAGCAGGATATTATAGGCGGTTTGTAGAAGGTTTTTCCTCCATATCAGCACCATTGACTAAGTTAACACAGGAAGCTACCAAGTTCCAGTGGTCTGATGCTTGTGAACATAGTTTTCAGGAGCTAAAGAATCGATTGACATTTGCGCCAGTGCTCACTCTCCCAGAAGGAACAGAAGGTTATGTGGTATATTGTGATGCCTCAGGCATAGGTTTGGGGTGCGTATTGATGCAACGTGGGAAGGTGATTGCTTATGCATTAAGACAATTGAAGAAGTATGAAAAGAATTACCCTACTCATGATTTGGAATTGGCTGCAGTAATATATGCTTTGAAGATATGGCGGCACTACTTATACGGCGTCCATGTTGACATCTACACAGATCACAAGAGTTTACAATACATCTTCAAGCAGAAGGAATTGAATTTGAGGCAGCGTAGGTGGCTTGAATTACTGAAAGACTATGACGTCGAGATATTGTACCATCCCGGTAAAGCCAATGTTGTGGCAGACGCTCTCAGTCGTAAGTCAATGGGAAGCTTAATACATATTGAGGCAGGTAGACAAGGGTTGACCAAAGAGCTTCACCAGCTGGCCAATATGAGAATCAGATTGTTGGACTCTGATGACGGAGGTGTTACTGTACAGAATACAGTAGAATCATCTTTGGTAGCCGAGGTAAAAGCACGGCAATATGAAGATCCTACCTTAGTAAGATTGAGAGAGGGAATTCAGCAGTGTAAGATTACAACTTTCAAGATCGGAGGAGATGGGACACTGAGATACCAGGGCCGATTATGTGTGCCTAGTGTGGCAGGGTTGCGAGAGAAGATTATGATTGAGATTCATCAGTCCCGATATTCTATCCATCCTGGCTCGACAAAGATGTATCATGACGTTAAGGAGCAGTATTGGTGGGATAACATGAAGAAGTCTATTGCAGAATTTGTAGCCCAGTGTCCTAATTGTCAACAAGTAAAGATCGAGCATCAGAAACCCAGTGGATTGATTCAGAATATAGAGATTCCGACCTGGAAATGGGAGGTGATTAATATGGACTTCATTATTGGATTACCTCGCTCTTATCATAAGTTTGACTCCATCTGGGTGATAGTTGATCGACTTACAAAATCTGCCCATTTTCTACCAGTTAAGACAACTTACACGGCTGAAGATTATGCGAAGTTGTATATCAAGGAGATTGTTAGGCTTCATGGTGTGCCGATATCTATTATATCAGACCGAGGAGCTCAATTTACGGCTAACTTTTGGAGGTCTTTTCAGAAGGGTTTAGGCACACAAGTAAATCTCTGCACTGCATTCCATCCGCAGACTGACGAACAGGCTGAACGTACCATCCAAACGCTTGAAGATATGCTACGAGCATGTGTTCTAGATTTCAAGGGGAATTGGGATGACCATCTAGCACTTATAGAATTTGCCTACAATAATAGCTACCATTCCAGTATTAAAATGGCCCCGTATGAGGCACTATACGGGAGGAGATGTAGATCACTAGTTGGATGGTTAGAAGTCGGTAAGACATAATTATATGGGCCAGATTTGATTCACCAAGCCATTGAGAAGGTGAAAGTGATACAAGAGCGACTGAGGACGGCACAAAGCAGGCAAAAGTCTTATTCCGATGTCCGACGTCATGATCTGGAATTTGAGGTTGGTGATTGGGTTTTCCTGAAGATCTCACCGATGAAGGGTGTTATGCGTTTTGGGAAGAAGGATAAGTTGAGTCTGCAGTATATTGGGCCGTACAAAATTCTTCGACGAATTGGACAAGTTGCTTACGAGTTAGAATTGCCATCTGAATTGGAATTTGTCCACCCGGTATTCCATGTATCTATGTTGAGGAAATGTATTGGAGACCCTTCTCGGGTCGTCCCTATCAAAGATGTACAAGTTACAAAGGATCTATCATATGATGAAGTGCCAGTGGCTATATTAGATCGACAAGTCCGCAAGCTGAGAACAAAGGATGTAGCTTCCGTGAAAGTATTATGGAGGAACAAGAATATAGAAGAAATGACATGGGAAGCAGAAGAGGAGATGAAGTCTAAATACCCTTACCTATTCCAGAGTGAAGATAACGAGGATGCCGGGGGAAAGAAGGACGCATTATAAGGTGAAACGGCTCTATGAGGTAAGCAATAGCTTGTGAATACTCTTTTTTTTAATACAAAATGGTGATATGCAGATAATGTACATATCCATAATGCTTTGTATAGTCTTGTAAGGCCATAGGTTGGGTTTAACTGCTTGCAAGTTTGGCTAGTGTCCATTTTATGGGGGAAACTCAGCCGGAAATCTCCGTCGGAATCCACGATGAGTTAGACACCCCATAAACCCTTACATTCGAGGACGAATGTTCCTAATGGGGAGAGGGTGTTACAACCCAAATTCGCATACCATAGATCATGCCATAAGTTAGTTGACGTAAATCCAAGAAGATATTATCTTTGAGATGATAAGAAGTTAATCCTATTGGTCTTAAACGATACAAGGGTGTATAAAAGTGGTTAACAAGTATTAGAAGTTAAACGAATCAAGGATGTTGTAACCTGTATTTTCGGGTAACACTAGAGGTGATTAACTTTCCCAAGAGGTCTTGTTTTAATGTATTTGAATCATATAATATCCGTATCATAAGTCTTGAAGTCAAGCGAGTTATGAAACAAAAGTCGATAAAAGTTGTCGCAACTTAGGTTTATAATTTTACTTAAACTTTAGGTCAAATGTTACTGCATTTTTCTCCCAATGTGCTTGGAATTATGGGGTGATCTACCTATCAAATTGAATATATATGAGTCTAGTTTTCAACTCATTAAACCGTTCATCGATACGATCTCGGAATAGAGAGATATTCGCGTTTTTAAGAGAGTGCGCCAAGCTGGTCTCTATGGGGCCCACAAAGGCGGTTTAAGACATATGGACATATATAAGATACCTCAACCCCGTTTTAAGTCATTATTTTTCAGTATATTCATACCTTATAACCCTAAAAACAGTCTCTCAAGGTTCTCTCATGATCCAAGACCCAAACAAAGGGCAAACAACACAAATCAAATGTCAGGAATCCCGTGGCGCTAGTAAATGTCTTGTTCTTCTTGTTGTTGCTGATTTTTGTGTTGTTCCAGCTCGTGTGGGAGGTTGTTTTAAGTGTTTTATGTTCTGTAAATACACCTTCAAGTTTTTAATATCAACCCTATGTGATTTCAAGTCTTCTAAAGTAATTCTAGTGCCGAAAAAACCCGAATTAATTGCTAGTTTCGCTTCCTTGTTCTTGTGGTAGAATTGAAGGGATATTTCGTGGAACATTAAGGTCAAATTGGAGTTGTTCTTTCTGTTTAAAGGTAAGGAACCTCTTACTCTATATATATTTAAGATTATCCAAGTTGTGGCTAAGTCGTTGATGCTAGAACTTGTGAAATATATATCGAAAGGCTTGGTAGTAATGTTGTTAATTGGTGGACTGTTTTGGAGGCTCAATATGATTATTAATGATGTTGTTTGGGATTTTTGGTGATTGTATTGACTTGTGGGAAGTCATATAAATAGAGGAGGTGCTGTCCGTTTCATCGTAAAATAGGTTGCGGTCGATACATCATTGTTACGACGCTTAAACGATAATGATAATATCATTTCTCTTATTGTAGACTAAGGAGTCATGACATTTGCATAGCTTGACAACGTAATTAATTTTTAAAAAAAAATCCAAAAGAAAAACTTCTACAAAAGAAGGAAAAGTATTGAATTTTATGTGGCAAAGAAAAACTTATAAAGAAGGAATCAAAGGAAAATATTTTTGAATTTTTGAAAATTGGGGCCGGAACCGATGAGGTTTGCCTATGTATCTCACATCCGTTGAGAATCAAACCCGCGTAATTTGGTCAATTTTGACACAACAAGAAAATATGACTTTTGTAAACATTGACTTATTTTCTTTCTTTTTTAAAAAAAAAATTCGGCAGAGTTTCGGAATTTTTCAAATACCTACCTTTCACTCTTTTTTTTTCTTTCCCTATTCTAGAAGCCGGTCAACATGCAAGTCGAAACAAACATATGCATAAGTAGCACGTAAAAATGCATCACGATGGTCTTTTATATTGGGTACACTTATCCTAGACGGACACACCCCATGTATTGAGTCCCCAAAGTCAAATGCACGTGATGCAAACAAACGTACCTACTAGGGATCCGGCATGAGGTTATGTCATTCTAAGTTTAAATCCTGGGTGTATTGTTCTAGACCTGGCTTATCCGAGCGGACAATTCAAGCCAAGGGGGACAGCGTACCGGGAATACAGAAGCTTCATCGGCTTTGCAACTTGTCTGTACCTCGTTCTAAAATTAGGATATGACTCTAACAGAAAAGAAGTCACGCGAAGCGCACGCCTCCCAGAAGATTCAGAAGACTCAGAGAGAAGAGGGTTTCGTAATAGTTTATATACAGTTCAATCAATATCAAGGCGGTAAAAAGCGACATTTAGCACATTAGGCTCAAACATGTAATATTAGAGAATCACAAGAAAGCCAAGCATAACAGTTATTCTAAGCTCGAATTCTGAACCCTGAACCAGAGACTCTAGGTTTGTTTCCCCAGCAGAGTCGCCAGAGCTGTCACACCTCCTTTTTCCCGAGGGGATAGGGGATAGGGAGTTTTTTCAATTTAAGTGACATTATTCGAAATGGGATTATTTATTTATTCAGAGTCGCCACTTGGAATAATTTGTGGTGTCCCAAGTCACCGATTTATTTTAGAATCCCAAATCGAGAAAATTTGACTCTTATTTTTGGTCCGCAAACACAGAAGATCGGGTAAGGAATTCTGTTAACCCGGGAGAAGGTGTGAGGCACTTCCGAGTTCCGTGGTTTTAGTACGGTCGCTTAACAATTAATACTTGGCCTAATTATCTAATTTTTTTTATTTTTTTTACTTTTTAATTATCTGATTTATTACCTGTTTTAAACCTATTGTGCATTTTACCTTTGGCTGCTTTTAATTATGTATTTAAATCTATTTTTAGTATTTATGGAGTTATTTCTTGAACAAGTTACGATGTCGTACACTTGTCGTTTGGTACACATTGCAAACCACGCCACGTGATATGCACCCGCGATTTACAACATGTTTATTATTATTATTTGAAGTTATGGTCAAGTCGCGTGAAACGCGCACTCGAATTGGGATTTACGTATCGTGACCATGCCACGGGAACCGTACCCATGGCCACGATAATTTATTAATCGTGCCTAAAGCAAGCTATAAAGTTTATGAATTATTTGTCTTAAACTAATTTGAGATTTGTAAAGCCATACGAGTATGTTATTGTAGAAAAGCATGAAATAGATTAAATTAATTATACAAGAACTACAAAATGGGGCCATTGTATGAGATTAATGGGCCTAGCAAATTTCAAGTTTTGGCCCGAAAATAAAATAACTTTCTTCATTAGCTTATAGTAACCTCACAACTCCACTTCCTTCAACAACCCATGTGTCTAGGCCCAAACATTGGATCTTCACCAGTGACATAATTTTAGTTAAACTTGTTTAACAACTTAACTCTATACTTTAGACAATTGACAGCTTAATTTAAAACAAAGATGGAACTACTAAAACTCATTTATTAACACATGAATGACTAAATAACCAAATAGAGACATAACATTGCTTGAGCTTCCATTTCAATAAGATTTTTTTTTTTTATAAACAATCACAACTCACTTATCAATTAGCAAATTTTATTAAATTATTCATGGATGAACCCTTTTTAAAGAGAACATGCTAATGAACTAAAATAAATATACAAAGAGGAAGCTAAAAATTGGCATGTTTAACAGAGAATAATTTCATTCATTCAAGATATAAATGAACACCAAAGAACACCAAAGGAAAAAAAAGCAACTCATATCATTAATCAAAAAAAGATAAGAAGTGGGCCTCAAAAGTTGAATCTAAACTTTACGGTTTTACAATTTTGAATCTTAAACTCATTCAGACCGCACGCAAGACCTCAAACGGAGCATAGAAACTCGCTGACGACCTCAACTAAAAACCTCACTAATTAGACTGGATTTGGATGGTAGTTTATGGTATTAAAAGGGCTGTTCTATGGAGGTTTAAATGTTGTTTTTGAGTGGTGAAGCTGCTGGTTTTTTCGAAAGAAAGACGAAGAAAGAATGACACAAGTAGAAGTTCCCTTATCCTAAAAGAATAAAATAAATTTCTCTCAATTCTCTCCTCCCTCTTTTTTCTTTCTCTCCCTCCCTCTTTTTCATCACATTTCTCTTCTATTTATAGAAAAAACAATTCGGAATTTTCAGATTTTTTTTTTTAATTAAAAAGAATTTTCACTTCCCATTTTTCTTATTTTTAAAAAAAAAATAATTCCCCACTTTTCTTTACTTTTATTTTTTAATTTCTTGCTTTTTTACTTTTAATATATTTAAAATACCACTTTTTTACTTTTCTTTTTTTATTTCCCACTTATTTTACTTTTCTTTTTTTATTTCCCACTTACTTTTACTTTTTTTAAATAAAACAAATCAGATGCCCTTACTTTTATTTTTTAATTCCAACTTTATTTTACTTTTTATTTTTTAAATTTTCACATTCTTTTACTTTTATTTTTTAAATTTTCCACTTTCTTTTACTTTTTTTATTAAATAATTTCTACCTACTTTTACTTTTACTTTTTAATTTTATATTTCTACCTTTTTTATTTTTTAATTCCCATCCGAAATTTGTTTTAAAAATAAAATAAAATAATAATAATAATATTTATTTATTTTTGGTTTTTAATTCATTTTATTTAAAAATAAAGATAAAAATAATACTAATAGTAATAACTGACCTCTTAAATTATTAATAATTTCTCTCTCTCTCTCTCTCTCTCTCTCTATATATATATATATATATATATATATATATATATATATATATATATATATGTAACAAAGCTAAAAAATATATATTAAATTCTGAAAATATTTACATAGTAGAAGGTGATAAAAAATCAAATAAAGTCAAAAATTAGGTGCTCACAAATGCTACTAGGCGTAGAGCATTTAATACACCTTTATGAACGTTATCCTTTCCAGTGACAAGCAGGGTGGTTGTGTTCGGTCCTCAGCCATCCCATCTTGGATTCCACATATCCTCATTTTAGTCAACCACGTGTCATATCGTATTTTACCTTATACAGGTATAATGTCTACATCACGCCTCATTGGATAAGATCCTATCCCGGACCCTATGTAAATGAGGTATACTTTGTGTCGGGCTATCCTTTGCCAATATCTCTCACCTCCACCAACATATCAATAACTTTGTAAACTAAAAATTAAATAAATATAAAAAATTACCTAATACTCTTTGCCCCCGTTAGAATAATTTGCACTTGAGACTTATATCAAAAATTGTAATAGCTTGGGAATGAATGATGTATGGTAGATTTTGTTTAGCTACCAATAAAATGCCCTAAACATTATGAGAAATTAAGGTTCAAATTACAGCTATAAAAATGTTTGTGATTTATTTTTTTGTTTAAATTTTGATGGACACTGTTATTTAATATATGTGTTGGTGTGAGATAGCAAATATACCGCAAAATAGTCGAGATGGCACATGGTATCCCGTTCGCTAACCTTTAAATAATAATAATAATAATAATAATAATAATAATATCAGTATGCTAGTTTTTTTAAGAATATTAATTGTACTTGTATTAATTAGTACTTATCTCATAGGAAATTGACATGATCTGGTCAATAGGCCTTTTGATATTTCCTTTTAAAGTTATTCTTCTGTGAAGTTTAGGTTATGTACGAGAATTTTAGTTCATGATCAAGTTGCTTTAATCCAGTTTTATTTTGTAATTAAGTGTGACTTTTAATTTTAATCTACTTAAATATGATTTATTGTCAATCATTTTCTGGAAAAAGCATATTCAATTCAACGATGGGCTAAAAGCATCTTTCCAAATGACGTCCAGCTCAAATCCAAATGGATAATATTGGGCTGACCAGCCTTAGAGCCTACTACCTAAGAAGTATATGGGCTTTTCAAAATAATTACTGGGCTTATCATTTGGGAAGTACAAAAATAGCCATTTTTAGGGGTGTCATTTAGGCATTAGCTAATACTTATTTGTCCTGAAAATTTGAACTACTAAAAATCTTAATTTTAGGATATTTGTGTCCCAAAAAATTGAACTAGAAAACTGAAATTCAAGACACTTTGGCTAATTCCTAAATAACAGCCCTTTAGAGTATCTAGTGTCATTTCTACTTTAATCGGTGTATCTTTTTTCTTTTTTTTTTTTTTTTTTTTTTTTTTGCAAAAACCAAAAGGAGTATGATGACATTGTTGAATCTTGATATAGTACGGTTTTGATCATGTTATGATATGGTTTTGTACTGAAAGAAAAACTTTATGTTATGATATGGTTTTGCTCATGTTTGATTAATCTAAGGAAGAAAATGAAGATCTTATAGGTGATTTGGTTTGCAAACGAGTTATACATAGAATGTATTGTTAAACAGTATAATAAAATAACAAATAATAACTTGGTAATTGAATTTTGTTATCAGATGGTTGTTGTGCTGTATTAAGATATTAGATATGAATAGATGGTGCATATGTAAAAATATGCGAGATGCGACTGACTTTGATAAATATTTGTTTCTAATAGCACCCTTGGCCTATATTCAATCAGTTTATTTAATTTATTATAGGATCTACTGTCTTGTGCTATTAGAAATGATTAATTAAATACAATTTATGAATTTGGAGATATTATTTTTATTTTTTCATAATATTCTCGTTCGGATCGGCTTGCATGTATCTCAACTATTTTAATATTCTAATCTTCAAGACTTAATTAGATGAAAATAAATCGTCTAACTTTTTGTCTTTAATACATTTGCATATTGATCTCTCATTCATTTGCCAAGCCAAGTTGCATACTTTGACACATCCTTTATATGTTTTCGCAATCCGAAATTACTCTTAATTTCTCAAAAGCTCGTGAACCAATAATTTATATGTCTATATTTTAAATTTGAAAGCAAACATCGACCTCCTCTAAATGTATGTTGGTGAAAAATAATAGATATTCAATAAGAAAAATTAGAGTATGTAAAGTTGATCCGACCACCGTTATTACAAAATAGAATTTCTAAATGTATACAACCACTATTTTAAAAAGCGTTTTCGGGGGAGAGCGAGCTTTGGGGTGAGGAGCACCAAAAATACCCTGAGTCGATGGTGGGGGGCGAAAGTCTCAAAAGGCATACGCCCAGCAATTCGGGGTGTACACCCGGACGTTGAGGCGCATTCTTGTAGAGAGGCGTAAGCCGAAGAGACTTCTTCAAATTAAAACAAATTTTATTGAATAAGTCTTCAATATAATGCGCAAATTCTCAAAATTCAGCTTGTAATTACTCAAAAGTTTTAAAAAGCAATTGGAACATTAAATTTAAAAGTCAAGGCCTATTTTTATTGCTAGCAACCTTATTTTTTTTATTTTTTTTCAATTATTTATCTTGTCCGCTAGTCTGTTACTATCTCCTATAAGCAACGAACAATCGCTTTTTTTTTTTTGGAAATACACAAACTTATTTTTAGTTTTATGATTTTATCTTCTTTTTTTTATATATATATGAGAGATTTACTTTTACACGTAAGATTTTATTTTTTATACATAATAGATATAAAAGGGTTATTTTTTTAATTTAAAAATTATAATGGGACATGATGCCCCTTTTTTGTGGGGATGGAGCACATATTTATATATTTTTACTTATTTATAGTTTTCTTTAATTTTTATGCAATTTTACCTATTTAAAAATATTCATTGTAATTATATTATTTTATGAAATATTAAAAATTAAATATCATGGGGCATATGCCTCCTGCCTCGGGGGTTTAAGCCTCGCTGAGACATATATAAAATAACTCGCCTTACGCCTACGCCTTTATAAACATTGATACCAACGTAGGTTGTGGTGGAACGGATAAGATCCTCCACCCTTAACTAGAAGTCTCGGGCTTAAGCCATGTGTATAGAAAAAATTATGTTAGAGAGCGCTTTCCCCTTAAATGAGCCTTATGCAACACGAATTTGGATAAAATCAGGCTCCAATACGAATAGCGGGACCGTATAGGAAACCCAAAAAGTAATTTCTAAATGCATGCTAAGACCTCAAGGGGAATCGAGAACGTGTTACTGCTACAGATAGGTACCTTTTTGACTTTGTAAAGTGGATCGCTATTGCAATTATTGTATCATCAATAGTGAATTATATTCAGTAAAAAAGAAATGTACAGAGGCAGTGGTTTCTCTAGAATTAGTACCTAATCATTAACAAATATTCTGCTTTTGATTATAAAAACTTTTGGGATGATACATTGAAAATAACCACGAGCTAAATATATGATATTTGTAATGATTTATGCAATATTGCACTACTCTCACGAGGTATTATGATTTATGGTATGCCATCATTAATGGACGAGTCTTTTATTATTTATGGTCATTATTCTTTTGGTGGATAGAAGAATATGGAAAAGAAAAAAGAATAAATGTATTCTTTTTTATAGTGATGATGCCTATAAATAGAGCCACGACCCCTGGAGGGTAAGTCAGGATACAAATGAGACTTAACTCAAATGTTTAATGTTAACGAGTCTAAAACAATTAAAAATGTTTAAACTAATTATATTTGTAATCTATAATTTGATTTTCTTTTTTATATATCTTGGAATAGATTGTAGACGTGAATAATGGTGGAACCGTGGAGGAAAAATATTTAATAAAAAAAAAATTAAGTTCGTTGAAATCAAAACTGTTCACCTAGGTGATGTAGGATATCGTTGTAATTACCAAACGACAATAATCTCTTTCATTTTTATTAAAAAGAATATGATAAGGGCAACAATCAAGCTCTCCCCAGATTTATTTGATTTAATTTGGTAAATTTATAGCATAAATAAAGTATCATTTGGAATATCAAATGTTTTTTTTCTCATATAAATGCTTTTTGAATGTTTGTACCAGAAAATGTTTTCATTTATATAATTATTTTGTAGAAAGAAAACTCTTTTTATTTTTTATTGTATTGAGAATAATTTCCATACTGTGTTTTTAGATATTAACAAACATGTTAGATTCATTTTTCTTGGGCCAAATACCTAAGCCGTTCCTTAAAGTTTACTCTTATTTTCATTTTGATACTTTAACTAAACTCAATAACTATTGAATATTTTAACTTCAATAAAATGTACCTATTGAATGCATATGCTAACATGACATAGTGTAAATAATTACACGCTCTTTTGAGAGCGTGAAAAGAAAAGGCAAAGGAAATACTCCATAATTTTAATTTTTTCTCTTCTCTCCTTAATCTTATTTTTTTGCCACCTTCATCTCTAAGCACGACTCCACCATAGCCACTGCCTTTAACACCAAATTCCTTCCCACCGGTCCATCACTGCCAAATCACCTAAACTCAGAAGCCTCTCCATTGTTGAGAATCTTACTCCACCGTAGTAATATTCCAATCAAAGTTTAATTACATTTTTGAACTCTAAATTCGTGGGGTCAACCATAAACTATTACTGTCTATCTCGATTTTGAGATTTAGGGAATAAATTTGGAATTCTAATTTCACTTGAGTTGGAATTTGTTGGCTGAAACCGTTTGCTACATGAGAATTAATTTGAGGAGAAAATTTGACCTCCATTAAAGGAGCTTCGAACTTGAATTTAAAAAAAAAAGATCTTAAAACTTTGATTAGAAATCAATTGGGTGTTATAGATTCTTGTTGGAAACATTTTTGAAAATCTGAATCTAATGTTTGAGTGCATTTTAAGCTGGTTCGAATTGGGGTTTGGTTCAAATTTTTCAAAGCCTTCATTGCAAGAAAGATGACTTGGCTTCCTTGAATTCGTACCTATTTTTTGAATTTAATCATTGATTTATGTTCGAATTTACGAATATCTTTATTTCAATTGATTGTTGTGTGCTCAGATTAGTGATTGTGTGTGATTCTACTTGTTATTTGGAGAAAACGAGGAAGGGGTTCAGCGAGGAACTGCAGTAGCTAGGGAATTAGGCCGGTGAGGAGTTGGGGGCGATGGTAGGTGGGGGGAGGGGGTCCAGCGAAGTAGTTGCAGAGGGCCTTTTCTTTTCATTTTTTCTCTCTTCAAATTTGATTTTTTTGTCATGTCATTTTCTCATTGGTCTTGTTTGACAAGTAGATAGCAAGTGATATTCACACTCCAAACATAATGTAAAATTATTAAATTTGTGTTTAATCGGTACACTTTTATTGAAGTTGAAGTGTTCAATAGGTATTGAGTTTAGTTAATGCGTAAAAATAAAAATTGAAACCAACTTTAAAGGGCCGCTTATGTACCTTTTTCTTGTGAATAAATTCTCTACCATCATCAAAGAGAATATACATTGAATTATTTTTGTGATAATTTAGAAAATAGAACCCTGTCCACCAATAAATTAAAGTTGATTAGAGAGGAAAGATTCAATAGCAGTTCCCTACGCCACATATAAGAAATGTCTTTGTTTTATACAACTAAGATCGTAGACCACATGATTTTCTTATAATGAAAAATAAAAGAAATAAAAAGATCACTCGTGTAAAATCCTGGACCCTAATATGGGACGTACTGTATTAGTATATAAATATTTTTTAAAAGGAGAATATTTATTTGAATTGTACTATCCAGATTGTAGGATCATATGCATGTCAGGAGGGGGTTCCCTTTTCTTTTCTTTCTTTTTTCCTTTTTCGTACTTTGAAAAGTCAATTTTTTAAAATAACATTATCTCACAGAATAGAATATTGAAATTTTTACAACAAGGCTAACACTTTCTCAATTTTACTTTCTATTTTTCACATTTCACTATTTTTAATTTTTTTTTGTAAAATAAATTATTCCTCGAAGGTCGAGGATACGCAAATCACGTGATCTAAGGGGTGGTTAGGGATAAATACCTACCCACATTCAATATTCAACCAAATTAATAAATATAAGATGTATGTGAGCGGAAAGGCACGAGAAGAGGTAGAGGGCAACCTAAAAAGTATTGGGAGAATTGATCAGTCAGAACATGACGTGACTTCAGATTTTCGAGGACATGACCCTTGATAGGAAATTGCGGAGGTTGAGCATTAGGGTTGTAGGTTAGGAGATAGTTGAGCATATTTCTTCTTCGTACCAATGTGAGGCTATTCTGATAGGATTTTTGTTTTATACTGCTAGTGGTTAACGTTGTGTTCTTACTACTTTTTCGTTTTTCATAGTGCCAGGTCTATTTGCTGGTTATTCCTTTTGTTTTTCATCTATTTTCTGTTTCTTATGATGTTGTTATTATTTATATTGTTTATATTGATGATACTGATATATTGTCTCTTTTCGTTTTTTTGAACCGATGGTCTTTCGAAAATAACCTCCTCTACTCCCTTGAGGTAAGAGTAAGATTTGCGTTTATACTATCTTCTCGAGATTCCACTAATAAATTTTATGAGGTCGTTATTGTTGTTGATTTATGATACGAGGAAAAAGTAAAAACCAATAGGAGTATTTGATTGCCAATTAAATATGAAATGATGAAATGGAGTGAAACTTGCACTTTTGGGGTCCTTGAGTTCAAGAGAACAAAAATGTGAGACAAACTTCATTGAAAATTATTAGAAAAGAGAAACCAAAAGGCTTACAGCTCATGCACACGATGACAAATTGGTCCTTCTTTTGTCTCTTTCTTTTTCTTACATATAGACCCACCAACTTACATAAAAGCATCTTTATACCCCTTTAGGAAGGCACGTCTTTCTTATTTTATAAATATCCGAAATTTATTGATCCGATTAATTTATTTGTCGTATAAAATTTGATAAAAGAATAAATACTCTTAACAGTTAATTCAAATAATTTAGATTTACATGAAGCACATACAAAAGGAATCACTCTTTTCTATATATTTCATCATTTCTAAAACAAAGTAAAATCTCGAATCAAGGGAGTGGTCCATGGGTAGAGCTAGTACATTAATTATAGTTCGATTAAATTCAATAATTTTAGTCCAAATTTTATGTTTATCTTATGAAATTTATTGTGTATAATTTATTAATTTAAAACTTAGTAACTTAAAAATAATAAATCGTCGAATCAATAAGTTTCAAATTTTGTCTCTGTTTTTAGTGCAATCTAGTGATTAGTGCAAAGGTATTGAGAAACCAAAAGTCCTCAAGCTCAAATTTAAATGAAGGCAAAATTACTAGATTTTTTTTTTCTATTTAAATCTTGATGAAATTATTTATAACTATCGTAGAATTAATCCAAGTACGTGCACGATATCCACAAACTAAAAAAAAAAAAAAAAAAAAATCCTGAATGATCACTCAATGAGTCAATATCCAAGAAAGTCCCTTATCGACACGAATCTGATTTTTGTCTACCTAAGTTACCACTTCCCCCCCCCCCCAAACCCACCCAACCCCCTCACCCCCACCCTCTCAAATTAAACACCCCCGAAGTTTCCCATTATTACACTCTCATATCCACATTATCTGCCGATGATTCGGATCTGTTAATAATAAAATAAATGCAATCATGTGCTTGGACTTTACAAACAAATCTATTTCTTTATTTAAACTTTGAAGTCACAAACTTATTGGTCTTCTTTTCTTTTTAACTTATGCATTATGTTCCTTGCGCTGAAATTTTATCTCCAAATTAAAGTCTTATATCTATTTTGTTTTTTAATCTTTTTGAATAATGCAATGGGCCTTCACATTTGAAGTAGAGAGTTCAAAGTTTAAATCATATCAGTAGCCTAATATTTCCTTTTTTTTCCCTCTCCTGTCCCCATGTAATAAAAAGACGATAATTTGAATCAGAGTTCATGAGTGCGAAATGTGATTAGTCTCATAGTCACAATTGTCTAACTATCCTTCCTTATTTTAAAAATTAATTAATCACATACTATGTATTTTTCTCTTTTTTTCATTAATATAGTGAATTACTCTTCATTTTCTCATGATCCTAAAGTGATCCGTAATTAACTAATTAAGAGATCGTAAATAAAGCTACAACACACAGATTGGAATCCTTTTGGCCTTATCGTCACAACACTACTTTGAACCTTCTTTATTCCTATATATTAATAAATAAATTAATAGTGTGAATGAATATAATCTTTTCTCACGGTTGAAGAGGGAGGAAAGGAATTTTTTTTAAAGAAAAATATTGTTGAGGAGATTGAGAAATTGAGCTAAGGAAGCACGTTTTACTTGTCCATTTGCCTCGAGTTTGGCCATTCATTGAAGTTTAAGAAAAAGTGTAGGTAGGTGCAGAAATTTTGCGTTCATATAGATTCAGCCGCAATTTAAGGGTACAATAACAATAACAAAAAATTCAAGGGTCTGATCTAAAAAACTTATCCTAATACAAATATTAGTGACCAATTTCATGGTTCGAGCATGTGACATATAGGTTACAAAGAGATATCTTTATATATGACGTGATGAATTCATTGAAGTTTAATTTTTTCTTTTTGCGTGATTCATTTAAGTTTCATGGAACATGTAGCACTTCGAAATAGTGAAGTCAAATTCCATTGGAAACACTCACCTACCACGGGTCTTCACTATTTGATCACTTAGTTATTGACTTATTGTGACCAAATGCGAAATAACTTGCATTTGGGCATAAGAAGAGATTCTTGAAATGTATGAGGAGAATAACAATAATTACATGTGCTTTTATTATGAGGAGAATAATAATACTAAATATAAGGTTAAATATAGCTTTTTTGTGTGTTTTCTCTTTTTAATTTTTTGAATTATTTTGGTGAAAATTCTGTTTTCGTCATTAGACCTTAATGATAATTTTTGTAGCTACAAAAATGTTATGAGATATTTAATACCACAAGTTTTAAAATTTTTATAATCATACAAATATTATGATATAGAAGTATTTAAGATCACAAACATTTAAATATCTTTATTTCTTTATGAAATATTATGTCAAGTCAATTTACGACAAAGAAGGTGAAACAAGAGAGGAAAAAAATTATATATTAAAAAAAGAGAGAGAGAGAAAGCCATAAGAGCGAAGAGACAGAAAAATGGGAACCACATTTTCCTAGTGTAGTACTTCTTTTTTTCTTGCTAGTTTAGTACTAATTCAATGCATCAAATTGTATAATTGTCCATTCATTGAAATTCCATTATTAGGTGAACCATGGATTTTGCCCTTTTGCAAAAATGAATTCGAGTTTCAAAAGACTCACCTACCACGAGTAAGTAGATAACGAGCTTAAACTTCAATATGTGGTCAAATAAAAAATCACAATTTATGAGAATATAATATAACTATAGCCTAGAGCTACTAAAAATTATCTAAAAAAATGTCATATCACAGTCAAGGAGTACCCACTTGCATACCTTCTTGATCGACGGACTTGTCTAAGACCATTTTTCTATTACTTGGACATAAAAATAAGAGATGTTTTCTTTCTTATATAATATTTAAAATTATTCTAATTTTATATATTACCCGTCCTAAATAAGGATTACTTATAAATTATATACATTTCATTGTTAGTGCCTTAAATTAGGAGATTTAGTTATACCCTTTTCCTTTTTTCTCTTCTCTCCTCTTTCCTTATTCTCTCTCGCTATATATATATATATATATAGAGAGAGAGAAATAGTCAATTATTAGTGCCTTAAATTATGAGATTTAATTACATAATTTTTTTTTTTTATTAAAGTGGAAAAGTTGAGAAAAATATTAGAGAACATTACATAGATAACTTAGACAATTAATGATTCGCTTTGAAACAAGTAACACTTGGATTTAAATCAATTTTCTGATCTTGCTATGCAAAGTTTGTTCCCATATTCTGCATCTGCCGAGTTGAACTAAATATCCTAATCTTGATTTTGCAGGATTTATTTGAACTAAATTTTTCTTATACAACTAATTACATAGTATACAATATATTTACAACTTATCTATAATTTTCATACATTATTCTTACTCAGTTAAATACATCAACAATATCATATAACTTAAATACAAATTTTATACAATATGTCTTTTGTATGTATTTTGTATTTGATTTGTATATATTTTATATGTGGTGTGTTCTTCTTCCTCTCTAAAATTCTAATCAAAACTTCCTCTGTTAATACAATTTTGATACATATCAACAACTTTAAGTAAAAAGATAGTATTTATAACTTAAACACAAATTTCTTACAACGATTCATACATTATACAACTATTTTTCAACCTTCATACAACATTCAAATAAAAAAATATATAACTACAACATAATACAACTTAAATACAATTTACATACAACTATAATACAACTTTAATTCAATTTCGTAAGTATATTGTATGTCATGTGTTCTTCTCCTTCTTTTTCGATTTTCAATCTGAAATTCGGTTAAAATTAAGTCTAATCTTCACCAAACACCCTCAAAATTGAGATATATTAAACTCCAAAAAATATTCTCAATTGTTTGCAACAATACCTAGTTCAAATAAATACTAATTTTTGAAAATCCAAATTCGAATTCAAAACTTTGAAACTTTTTAGTGGCTGTCAATGGTGGAGAATCAAACATCTTCAAAATTTATTGATTGGCAATTTTAATTCGAACATCAATTGTGCAACACGAAAGGGAATTGCTAAGTTAAAACGATTGAAATCCATTGATGAATTTCATTAAAACTTTATACAACAAAAAAGCATAAAAAAACATAGAACATCAAAGGAAGAACAATTAGGAAAAAAAACAGAGAAGGAGAATAGAGAAACGAAGAGAGAGACTCAGGGAGAGGGGTCAAGTATAAAGAGATAAGGAAATAACTGATATTCCTTATTCAATTCCTAATATAAATGGATACTCATTTAAAACTTATTTATATATAATTGATAAACTGTATATGACCATATAATTAAGTTCAAATTTAATTAAGGAAGGTAATAAAGTTTCAAAATTCCAAAATTCAAATGCTAAGTTGTTAAAAGTAGATACAAAAATCACCAGGGCCCACTTAAACTAGTCATTTTAATCAAAATGACACGAAATATCAGGTTCCCCATCTTTGAAACTCGGACGTATTTTTTTAACACCTTGACAATTGAATCTTGTTCGCACTTAAATTAAAAACTATAATCCAAACTGTTTAGTGAAATGCTAATTAAATAAATTATTTAAACAACTTTGACTTCAATTCCTCACAAGTTGCAAATATGAATTAGACTATTTTAATTTTTACATGCTCTCAATCTGTCATACTCCCTCCCTCCGTCTCAATTGATCTGAATCCATTTGGTTGAGCACGAATTTTAAGAAAAGAGATAATATTTTTGAATTTATGGTGTAAAATGAAGAACATATATTTTGTGTGACTATAAATAATTGCATAAAAGTAAATTGTTTTCAAATAGGAAAATAAATTATTCTTTTTGGCACAGACTAAAAAAAAATATGTTCACATAAATTGAAACGAGTAGTATTAATTTTCTTTTAGTATCTCAATAATTACATTGGTGGTAGAGTTACTCTAGACTATTCTAGTCTCATATTTTAAACCTTTTTTCCATTATTCCCACTAAAACATTCAGGCAATCTTGTTACAAAAGTAAAGGTAATCATATCAAGATTTTGATAAATGTAACTTTGGTTGTTAAATGATACAAAAATAATATTAATATGAATTTTTTGATCAACTCAAAAGAGGAAAAATAATAAGTGACTAACTTTATGCTTAATGATTAACAAGAAATCAAGAATATATTTCCAACAAAGAAAGAAATTGAATTATCAACCACTTTTAGAAGAGAATTTTAAAAATGGTTTTAAATTAAACATGAGAATAATCTTGGTAAGAAAATCTGATTAACAATTTCATAAAAAGAAATAACTTAAATTCTCAACAATTTTTAAACCTCTTAAAATGGAATTAAATTACAAATATAATGACACATTTGGTAACTAACTAAAGTTTTCAAGTGCACTCACCATTTTAAAAAGACTCCCAAGTCATGGCCACCTACCATTTTGTCCACTTCAAAGGGCAATACCATCATTTTATTAAGCGAGCGGAAAATTCTCAGAAAGTAAAAGGGCTTAACTGTAATATATATAGAATAAAGGGACCAATCATGTGATCAATTCCTATATAAATACCCCAACTTGTAACCTCTCTGAAACAGCTCACGATAATATTGCGTATCTTTCTGCTTTCTTGTTAACTCATTCGCAATTTTCGGAATTTTCTTCATAGCAAATTTTTAGGGTTTCATCTCTTCTTCGGAATTTTCTGTAAGTAGATTTGTACATTTTAAATCTATTTTATTATTGAACTTGTTCCTGATTCATTTTTTGTTATTTTCTGTAAGTTTTCTTCGTATATCTGTACCTTTTAGATTTATTTTGTTGTTTAATTTGTTGTTTGATTCAATTTTCGTTTTTTGCAGGATTTATTGGAGGAAAAGATCGTAATATATCGGAGAGCATCGGATTTAGAACAAATTTCAAATTTTATATTGTAAGTATGACGATTGACGTTTTTTCCCCATCATTAACGTTTTTTAGTGTTTATGTTCCATTTTTTTTTATTTGTTTTGGTGTTCTAAAATTCAGGATTTCTTTTTTCTGCAAAAGTTTTATGCATGTGTGAAATTTAAGTAGATCTAGGGTTGTTGATAATTCTTTATGATGTTTTAAAAATAAATCACTATATGTAGGAACTACTGACAAAATAATTCTATGTGAATCACTTAGGATTAGATTTATATTAAAAATGTATAAGAAAAAATTGTAATTAAAGGAGAAATTGTTTTGGTGAAGGTATTGAAATGTCTAAGAAAATTATTGTGATTAAGAAAACACTACTTTCCGTGTGGAGATTTGAGATTTTTTTTCACAACTGCGGTGTCCGAGTCACTTGACTTAGCCATAGGCAGCTGGGAAGAGATTTGATTTGAGACATCATTTTTCTGAAAAGCTTTTTGATATCATTGTTGTTCTTTCCCTTTTATTTTTTAGCTAATGACTTTTTTGCCCTCTAATGAGCTAGCTACGATTTTTTAGGGTAATGTATTGAAAAGATCAATGTCTTTTCTTATTGAACCATTGGATTTGTTTTTTTAATAACTTATGCATGCGTAAATTTAAGATGGATATATAATTGTAATAATTGTATCATGATATTTGTATTTTGTAAAGGTCCAGCATTATTTGAACATAAAATCACTATATTCAGAAATGAAAACTTAAGTATATTTAAATGTTTATTAAAATTATAGTCAACTTTCATCCTCTAAATAGAAAGTGTGAAAAAGGAAAGGTGACGGAGAGTGTTATTTTCCCAGCAGAGTTGGGGATTTGTGATATGGCATTTTCCTTTGTTTTTTCCCTAAAGTTTATTTTCTTTTTGAAAATTAGCTACAATTGTATATTGGAGGCATTCCAAAGATTCTTGTTTCCTAGCTGAACAGTAGGACCCACCTTGGCAGCCTTACTTGACCTTTCCCCGTCTATATTAAGGTGGGAGAATCCATCCTTTATAGGTTAATCTTCTGTAAGGATAGAATATATATACAATATCGAAAGGGAGATCTGATCTCACTTTCATGATTGTGCGAGTCACACACTTTTTGTTGGATGACATGACTTGTTCGTTTTGGAGAACTACTTCAAGCAAAATCTTCTGTCTATTTTCTATATTTTAAAATTCAAAGTTGTAATATTGACATAATTTCTAAATCTTAAGGGCTCACTCTTAATCTTTTTGTCTGACTTTTTAATTGAATAGTTGTTACATGGTATTTGAAATAGTAAGACATTTCTCCATGTTCTATGTCAAATAACCGGTAATTGTTAGTTTTCGATGCATATTGATAATGGTTGTACGTGAATGTATGTTTTCATCACTAAGAATATAAGAGACAAAATATGAAAAATAGGAGCTAGAGGTTCTAAGATATTTGGGAGCAATGGATGACAATATCTTGGTCTTGGACATGTAATGCCTTTTGCAAATCATAGCTCGATGAGCCAACGGCTTTGCCACATGGTGACATGCCTTCTTTTTGATCAAATTGTTCCATAGGTGTTCGTTCTAAATGATATATGGGGATAGGAAATCTTTATTATTGATAACTGGTTCTTCCTTTGTGCTATCAAGAAACCTTGATAGTTCAATTATCTCCTGTAGAAAACGTTCCCCATCCAAAAGGTTTATGTAATCTACAGATAGTATATTAGTTGTTTAAATCTTATTAAAAAAATCAAATGTCTAAATATTTATTTTTATTTTTTACCTTATTAGAGTTCTATCTGTTATCTTAGCTTCCCATTGGGATCTGACTTACAAGTTGCCGTTGGCATGTACAGGTGAATGATCTAATGGAGTCAAAAGGTGGGAAAAAGAAGTCCAGTAGTAGTTCCTTATTTTACGAAGCTCCCCTCGGCTACAGCATTGAAGACGTTCGACCAAACGGTGGAGTTAAGAAGTTCCGATCTGCTGCATACTCCAACGTAAGTATCTGGATTTCATTTGTTTAGAACCCCTGATTCATAGATAATAAGGATTTTGTAACTGACACTCATCTTTTTTCTACCTTCTTATGCAGTGCGCGCGCAAACCATCCTGATATTCCCTAACCTTCCGTCCTTAACGCGTCAATAGACGCAACCCAAAAAAAAAAACAAAAAAAAATTTCTGCTTTCAGTTTCTTTTGCGCCCTCACTCCTTTTCTTCCTTCTTTTACTACTTTCTGCTTTTGTGCTCATTGCTCGGAACATTTTTCTCTTTTAACTTCTTTTGCTGCTGTGAACATTTTTCATCATGGATATGGCCTTGCCGGTCTCCGCCATTGGTTTTGAAGGTTTCGAGAAGAGGCTTGAAATTTCTTTCTTCGAGCCTGGTCTGTTTGCTGATCCTAACGGAAATGGACTTCGATCTCTCTCAAAGGCACAATTGGATGAAATTCTCGGACCTGCTGAGTGCACCATTGTTGATTCCCTATCAAATGACGATGTTGATTCCTATGTCCTCTCCGAGTCGAGCCTCTTCGTTTATTCTTACAAGATAATCATCAAAACCTGTGGCACCACTAAGTTGCTTCTCGCAATTCCGCCCATTCTAAAGTTGGCTGAGAGCCTGTCTCTCAAAGTACAAGACGTGAGGTATACCCGTGGGAGCTTCATTTTCCCTGGTGCTCAGTCGTTTCCTCACCGTCACTTTTCTGAAGAAGTTGCTGTCCTTGATGGCTATTTTGGAAAGCTTGCTGCTGGTAGCAAGGCTGTGATTATGGGCAGTCCTGACAAAGCACAGAAATGGCATGTTTACTCTGCCTCCGCAGGACCTATTCAGTCTAATGACCCTGTTTACACTCTTGAGATGTGTATGACTGGTTTGGACAGGGAGAAGGCGTCTGTCTTTTACAAGACTGAAGGAAGCTCGGCTGCTCATATGACTGTTCGATCTGGCATAAGGAAGATCCTCCCCAATTCTGAGATATGCGATTTTGAGTTTGAACCCTGTGGTTATTCCATGAATTCAATTGAAGGAGCTGCACTCTCAACCATTCACATTACCCCGGAAGATGGCTTTAGCTATGCTAGCTTTGAAGCAGTTGGGTATGATATGAAAACCATGAAGCTGGGTCCCCTGGTTGAGAGGGTGCTGGCATGTTTCGAGCCAGATGAGTTCTCTATTGCTTTGCATGCTGATGTTGCTACCAAGTTACTGCAGCGGGTTTGCTCTGTTGATGTGAAAGGCTACTCTCTTGCTGAGTGTAGTCCAGAAGAATTTGGCAAGGGTGGTTCCATTGTCTACCAGAAGTTCACTAGGACTCCTTTCTGTGGATCTCCCAAGTCCGTTCTGAAGGGCTGCTGGAAGGAGGAATAGAACGCGGAAAAGGAGTGTCTTTGAGGGCCTGTTTTGTTTTTGTTTCAGTGTCAGTGTCAGTGTCGTTTGTTTATGTTTTTCAGAATAAAGGACTTGATGTCCAAGCTGTGTGTAGTTCGGATTTGTAATGCTGATGTGCAAATTCCGAACTAGTCTGGTTATTTGGTGTTCCACCAGAAGCCCTATGAATCTCCATTCTGTTCCGTTGTTTCAAATAAACATGTCTGTTGTGTGTATTTCTTGCCCCACGGAGAATTGTGATGTGTTTGTTTTAGGTTTCCTGTTATTTAGTTGATACTGCAACCTATCTGTTCTCATTTCTATTTAGTCGTTTAGAGGACATAACAAATCTTAAAAACAGGAGAAGGGTGTAGCGTTTTGTGAACTAACAGCCTCTATGGTATATAGACAACGCCTCAAATTTCTAACTGGACTTGAAGTAAATTTTAAGCTATATCTTTTGTATGGCTTGGGTAAATATTGTTCCCTCTTTGTTATCTAAGCTTATGCTCCAAATAAAAGACGAATCAATTGCATCTTGCAAAATTAGCGTCGATGTTGTTAGCGCCAGTAATAGAAAACCGATATTATTAACCTTGAGCTTTGCAGTACCTTCTAATTTCTCACTTTGGTTTTTGTTGATCTTACCACAGTTCCTACTCCGTATATTTCAACTGCTAAATAAAAAAGAGTGAATAGATCATTTGTGTGGACAGAATTCCCCTTGTAATATATACTCCAGTTTGTTTTCAATTTAGCACGCAAAATACACCTCCTGTTAGTGATAATGACTTGTATATTTGACTTCTATATATGTGTCCTTTTCTTTTTGATGGTTCCAGTCCCCCTTTCCGCCTTTCGTAGTGTATTTCCCCAAGTATTTGCTTTCGCGTAAATAACCTGTTGAGCCTCCATTCTTTACCTTTATGAAGCATGTGAAAACTAGAGGAAGAAAATAATAGGTCAAACAAGTCTTTATTAAGTTCAAACTAAACATCATACTATTAATTTTTCCTTTCCCAATTCATCATTTGTGTACATTCATGATCTCTTGAAAAATGATCTTACTTTTGACTAGATAAGTGCAAACTGGCTATTTGAATTGTGATCAATTAAAATGCAGGTGGGAGGTAATTGTCTTTAGTTACATTTGACAATCCAATCTACAACAACACCACCACCTCAGTCCCCAGCAAGATTTGACAATCCAATCTAGCTACCGATTGAAAATACAGTTGACAGTTAATGGGGAATACGCAATTTCTATCTTTATTTGTTCTAGTTTTATATACAACAAAGATGGAGGTGGAATCATAATAGATGTATTTGAAGTGACATATACTTATGTACGTAGGCAGAGCCAGGATTTGAAGTTTATGAGTTCATGATTCTAGTTCTTTTAAGTTATTGGATTCTAAATTAATAATTTATAAATATCCAATGGATTTCTTAAGACAAATACAAAGTTTCGACCAAAGCTTCCCGAACCCGTAAACTATAGTCTAGCTCCGCCCCTGCTTATGTAGACAAAACTCTTCTTGAAAATACACTTGATGGGGGTATAGGTTTAGAATGTCCAATTAAGTAACCCAATAGCTATGATGTTCACTTTCAAATTTTTAAGTTTGAACAATATTTGAAACTGATGATCAATGTACAAAATCTTCTCTCTTTTAATCTAAGAGATGGTTACTGGTTATAATTGGGAGAGGAAAATCTTGGCATATTACAAAAAGACTAAAAGAAAAGAAAAGAATTGAGTTTGTTGAATAAACATTAGTACAAGCTATCAATTGAACAGAAGAAAAAGAAGAATTACAACTAAGGTGAATCCAATATGAAACCCAGGGGCGGATCCGCTCGGGTTCAACTGAAACTAGTATTTTTATAGTACAAATTTATGTGTAAAATTCATTACAATTGCAACAAATAGTAGATGTGAATCCATAACTTAAAATATAATGGATTAAATGTTAAAAATCTCTTAAAGTTTGAATCCATAAAATTTAAATCTTGGATCCGCCTTATAAAACCGCATCGTACTTCATTTTACTGATAGGATTCTGCAGTCTGCAATGAGTAGTACTTTGCTTTTTTACTTCCAGTAAAGACAAGTTATAATTCTGCTTTCACCCTTTTTCTGGTAAAACGTATAAAATATCCCTTGTGTATGTATCTGTTTTTTTGCATTTTAAACATCTTGTGAGGGAAACTGTCGTCAAATTTGAGGTAGGGTAGATGATTTAAAGTTTGTAGGTTCCTATAATAACCGTAAGTTAGTATATAATAATAACTGTAAGGGCAGGGCAGTCAAGTGCACGAAATATCCTGTGTTTTATGCATGGGTCCGGAAGGGTCGCACCCCATAAGGGTGTGATGTAGGCAGCTTACCCTGATGCAAGCAACGACTGATTTCACGGCTCAAACCGGTGACCTATAGATCATACAGAGACAACTTTACCATTGCGCTCAAAGGCTCCCCTTTTTATCACAGTAAAACAATTACAGATATTTAGTGAATTTTTATTCTCTGCATGAGTTGTTATATCCAACTCTGGGTTTTAGTCAGACTTCGGCTTGGTATAATAGATAACACTATTTTACCCCAAATAGAAGAAATCTCAGTGCTATTGAGGGAAGAGAGGAAAAGCCCAAGTAAGGGACAAAAGGCCTTGATTATAGGGGCAAGGACACTCACAGTTTGAGTCCAGCCAAGTGCCAAAACAACTTATTGAGGAAATAACTGTAACTTTAAGGGGATAAAATGTAGGATAAAATTTTTACCTTGTTTGGTTGGAGGTATAATTCTGGGAGATAAATTTATACCGTCAACTAATAAATTTAATTTCAGACTTAATTCAGGATATCACATCTTATCCCATCAAATGTGAGATTATTTTATCTCATCTCTCATGTGGTATAAATTAGTACCGGAATTATAATCCCATGATTATAATATAGGAATAATTTAATCCGCGTACCAAACGACCCCTAAAGCAAGAAGTACTATTAGGGAAAATTAACCTAGATTCAAAATCGGAAGAATCGGAAACAGACTCGAAAACTAAACCCTTTCTCTAGCGGCACTTTTGGCTTTTGTTGCCTAGATAGAGCGATTTGATGTTTGTGTTGGTTTTGTTTTGCCATAGGCGGCCCGGGATTATTGAAACCATCTATCTCTATAAGTATTAGAACAAGTTCTCTTTTTTATTGCGGAATTAGACCTACAATTAATATCGGCTTATCTGTCAGTCGCGTCGGATCTGCTGCTCAGTTGAAAACTATGAAACAAGTCCGCGGTAGTTCAAAACTGGAATTGACACAATATTGCGAAGTAGCCGCCCTTGCTCAATTTGGCTCAGACCTTGATATTGCGACTCCGACATTATTCAATAGAGGTGCAAGGCTGACAAAAGTACAGAAACAACCACAATATGCACCACTGTGACCTTCGGAGGGTAGAGCTTCAACAACGATTGTCACCCGTATTTCGTAAGTATGTGATGTAAGGGTGGTGCAGTTTTTTGCTCGTTTTATTTGTCAACTAATTTTAGTACATTTAATTAACAATCCTTATGAAGCATTAACATCAATGCCATCATATTCATTTTACACGCGTTAAACAAAACAAATGAAGAATTTAAGTAATATTGGTTCAAACCCATGGTATAATTTCCCTCTAATGAGGCAATGGTTCATTGGTTTGATTTTATAACTCAATGCACAATAGTATGATGGGATGAGTTTTATTCTAACCGAATAACAACAACAAACCCAGTAGTCTTTCACGAATGGGGTCTGGGGAGCGTAATATATACGCAGCCTTACCCCTACTGGAAGGGTAGAGAGGCTGTTTCCGATAGACCCTCAGCTAGAGAACGACTAAAAAAGAAAAGGTAATTGCAACAAGTAGGAATAACAACAAGATGAAATAAGATCGAATCCAAGAATGCAGTCAAACTCTAGGTAGTAATAACCATCTATGAATAAAAGATAACATACTAACACTAATGCTAGCGAACTAAGTAAGACAAAGAGAAACTCTCGACTACCTACTAATCTTCTACCTTAATCTTTGAACTCCGCACCCTCCTGTATAGTGCCATGTCCTCAGTCAGCTCTAGCTGCACCTTGTCCCGCCTAATAACCTCTCCCCAAGACTTCTTAAGCCTATCTCTACCCCTCATGCTGCCCACCGCGGCTAACTGCTCACACCTTCTAACTGGGGCTTCTATACTTCTCCTCTTAACATGCCTGAACCATCTCAACCTCGCCTCCCGCATCTTATCCTCCACGGAGGACACTCCCATCTTTTTCCGAATAACTTCATTCTTAATCTTATCCAACCGGGTATGCCCATACATCCACTTTAACATCCTCATCTCATCTACTTTTAGCTTCTGTGTATGAGAGTTCTTGACCGGCTTACACTCAGCTCCATACAACATAGTTGGTCTAACTATAACCTTGTAGAACTTACCTTTAAGTCTTAGTGGCACATTCTTATCACACAAGACACCGGAAGCGAGCCTCCACTTCATCCATCATGCTCCGATACGATGCGTGACATCTTCATCAATCTCCCCGTTACCTTGTATTATAGATCCAAGATACTTGAAACTACCTCTATTGGGGATGACTTATGTATCAAGCCTCACCTCCATATCCCCTTCCTGGGTACCGTTGCTGAACTTGCACTCCATGTATTCCGTCTTGGTCCTACTCAACTTGAAACCCTTAGACTCTAGGGTCTGCCTCCAAACCTACAGCCTCTCATTAACACCACCCCGCGTCTCGTCAATTAAAACTATGTCATCACCAAATAACATACACCATGGTACCTTACCTTGAATGTGTCTTGTCAATGCGTCCATCGCCAAGGAAAATAGAAATGGACTAAGAGCTGATCCCTAGTACAACCCCATCCTAACCGGAAAGGGTTCCGAGTCTCCTCCCGCTACCATAACCCGAGTCTTAGCTTCATCATACATGTCCTTAATAACCCCAATGTAGGCTACTGAGACCTCTTTAGCCTAAAAGCATCGCCAGAGCACCTATCTCGGGACTTTGTCATATGCTTTCTCTAGGTCAATGAACACCATGTGCAAGTCCTTCTTCATCTCCCTATACCGCTCCACCAATCTTCTCACAATGTGAATGGCTTTCATAGTTGAACGCCCCGGTATGAAACCAAACTGGTTCTCAGAAATGGACACACTGGTCCTCACCCTCGCTTCAACCACCATCTCCCAAACTTAATTTCATAGTATGGCTTAGCAGCTTAATCCCCCTATAATTATTGTAACTTTAGATATCGCCCTTGTTTTTATACAGAGGAATCATCGTACTCCACCTCCAATCATCGGGAATTTTCTTCGTCCTAAAAATGATGTTGAACAGCCTAGTGAGCTACTCCAAACCTGCCCTACCCGCATTCTTCCAAAATTCCACAAGTATTTTATTTGGCCCGGTAGCTCTACCCATGTCCCATGTAAATCTTCCGCATAATCCCCTCGACCTCCTCTACTCTTATGTGCCTACAATACCGGCGCATCTCGGAGTGCTCCAAGTCGCCCAGCACTCTTTAATTCTAACCGAATGCTCCTTAGAAATATGGCAATCTTTAGTTTTTAATCGGTTTCAAAAAGAAAGATGCCTTATATGTTTAAAAATTCTTTAATTTTAAACTTTCAATTTAAAGTTATATATTGGTTTGTGGGATGGCAAACACACGAGTACTTATCTCAATTGTTGAGATATGGTTGTTGGTTGATACATATGGGTCCTCAAATTCACGAAGGTTGATTAAAGAAACTTGCCAAATGTGTTCCTTTGTTAGTTTGTTAGGTTCTTGATTTCTCACATTTCACGTGTAGTTGTACCTATAACCTATTATAGGAAAATAACAAATTCAGTAAGAATTATACAACATGATGGAAAGTTTTCAAGACTGTCTTCAACAAATGACCTCATATTCTTAGTAGCTAGGATTTTTAGTTTATGAGTTTTGAATTTTAAAAATGATAATTTACTGGATTATAAATAAATTATTCATATATATTAAGTGAATTTTTTAAGTACAAATACATGATTTGGACGAAAATTATTATTGGATTCTGCCGAATTTGATATTACATTTCCCTTAGAGGGAATAAATATGTGCTTATGTTGATTTCGTGTAATTCGTTTTGGTTATGGTATTATTTAATTGCCTCAATTTAGACCCCATGACGTTGGATCTAAAGCTACAAATATTTTTTTAAAAAAACAGTCTGATACACTAAACTTCTGTTATACTAGAAGTCGAAGGAATTAAGGTGCGAATCAATTAGATTTATTGTAAACAGTATTATCTTGCATTTCCGCCAAACAAGGCTTCCTATATATAAAGTACCTTACAAAATATAAAGGTTGAAAATTGAACAAAATAACAAATTAAAGGTGCTTAGATTTTACTCCTAACTTGTATTTTTATTGAATGATGACTTGTAAATTAATTCTCAAACATATTATTTCTGGCATTGGATCTTGTGCATGCTATGATTATTTTGTACTCAAAATAATTCTAAGATATCCTCATTTTGGGGGATATGAAAAACATCAATTTGTTTCTACTATGCTAAAATAATTCTACCCAAAATTCAGGGATTATATTTAACAATAATTCTTGAGATACATGACTATCGTCGCCTCAAATTCGGGATAATAATGTTATAGCCTTAACCATGAGATAATCAATCTAAAATATCTTAAACAAGAGGATGTTACGAAAATCCCCTTTATGTAAATAAAACTTAACTTAATTAATATTGTTTCAATGATTGCCTCACGTTTAGCCTCAGGGCAGGATATCTCCTTAACAAGTTGATTACACCATCCATGGATGGATACGATCTTTCACCCTTAATCAGATATTTCGAGTTCGAATCTTAAAAAAAAAGAATTTTTACACAAATAGCCGGTCATATTAATTGTTTACTTTTTTTAGTTATATATATAGATTATACATTGATATACACAATTATACTCATGTAATACATAAATTATGCATATATTATACATTCACCGGCTATTTTTAGTTTAAGTGGTAGGGTGAGCGGCTATTTGAGTTAATTCTTAAAAAAAATGAGAAAATGATATTGTATAGCCGCTCTCAAAATAATAGTCGAAATATATATATATATATATATATATATATATATATATATATATACACACACATATATACATTATGTATGTTATATACAAAATTATATAAATTTTATATATTTTTCAGCTTACGAATATATATAATTTATGGCACGGGCTAAAAACGAAAAAAAAAAAAAAAAAAAAAGCCCAATACTAAACAGCAGGTGAAAACACATAAAAACAAGGCGATAAGATGGTATTAGTGTATGGATCCAAAGGTAGATATTGTTGCAAATGTTGTTTGTCTGTTTGTTATTCCCTTGCACCTTCCTTAAATTATTACTGCTACTTTATATCTTTGTTTCTTCTCTTAATTTCTTCCACTTTCTTCTCTAATGTTTCTAAAGAAACGTTAATTCAAATTATAACTTTAGTAACATCAATGTGACATGTGGGAAGTGGAACATATTGGCCATTGGGACCTTCAATATAAGGCAATATACTATTTTGGTGATTCTATTATCAAAAAGCCAAAGGGAATAATGGAGAAGGGAAAAAGCACAACATATTTTCTTCAATCAAAGTTGATGTACTAGAACAAGTGCATTGCACTTGAGGTCTTCATTCATTATAAAGGCTCTTTTAAGGGTAGTGTCAAGAGGTTCAATAAAACCTCGTAGCAACGATAAAGTTATCTAAGTGTGATCTATAAATTAGTGGTTCAAGTCGTAGAAACAATCATTAATACTTGTATTAAGTTAGGTTGTCTATACCGCAGTCATTGAGATGCGATTCTTCCCCGACCCTACGTATACGCAAAATGCATTGTGTACCGGAATGCATTTTATCAAGGGTTTAAACATCATCTATCATGATAGAAAATTGTAGGCCAATTTCATTGTCTTGGTAATTTTTTCATATCTATGTAAATTTTGACGGACATAATTTTTTAATATTTGTACCCATAAAAGGTATGGACTAGTAAAATAGCCAAGGTATGCCCAAGTTAGCTCAAACACAACCTTTATGAAAAAGAGTTGAGCAATAACACTGACAATATATGTATATTTTCACACTATAGTAAAGTTTACCGGACACCAATTAATACTTATCAAGAAACTTGCATAATTACCTTAAAAATAAATTCGTCGTGTAAATATTTTTTACGTTGTTATAGCCTGTTTGGCCAAGCTCGAAAAATCAGCTTATTTTAAGAAGTATTTTTTTTTAAAAGTGCTTTTCAAAAAAATACTTTTGAAGAAAAACAGTTTGTGTTTGGCTACTCAATTTGAAAAATACTTTTGAACAATAATTTGTGTTTGACCAAGCTTTTCAAAAAGTGTTTTTATGTGTCAAATTACAAATAAGGACATGAAGAGATTTGCTTAATAGTTAATATTATATAAGTAGATAAACAATTACAAATTTTTATTATTAAAGATACTAATTAAGTTTTTTATTTTATTTAAGTAAAATATAAAAATAAAATTGAAAAGTACTTTATTCTTTCAAGATAATTTAAATATATCAAAAAATCATCCAATAAATATGAAAGTTCATCCCAAAAGTCATTTTATATTACTTAATAGTTTAAACTAAGTAAGGTTATTTTGGTATATATAATATTTTGCAAAGGGTATTTTTGATAAGAAGAAAAATCAAAATTGTTTCTGCTTCTGGGGAAAAACTACTTTTTCTGCTTCTTATTCTAGCCAAAAGCACTTTTTTTTTTCAAAAAAAAGCTTAGTCAAACACTTGAAATTGAAAAAAAAAAAGCACTTTTATGAAAAAAGTCATTTTCGATATACAGAAAAGTTTGGCCAAACAGGCTATTATTAGTATTTATAACTGAAACCTCTTGTAGGAAAAAAGATATATAAGGGTTTAACGGAGTTAATAAATTATTGATGGAGAGATAAGAGAGAGATTATTTTTAAGAGAAAGAGATTCGGTGGTTTGGGTAGAAGATAAGTTATTGTTCTTGCTTCTATTTTATTTGGTGGTGGGAGTAGGAGTTTTGGATTGTAAAAGGTAATGTTCACACTTTAAAAAGGGAGGGAGAATTAAAGGTTTAGAATGAAGGCATCCCAAGCTTTAGAGGGCAATTTTTTGGAAAAAAGATCCAAAGTATAATGGGAATATATGCCAACTTTGCTCAAAGAAGCAACTCATACATAGATTGAAAGGGCAAAAGTGATCCCACTCTAACTTAAATTCTTATTATCACCAAGGAAGGTTTTGTCTTTCACTAAGTATAATCATTTACTTATATGAGTTTTTCTAATCCTAAATTCGAATAAAGGAGAAGTTTTGCGACAAAATGAAAGTTAGTGTAAAAATAGTTTTAGCTCTAATGAATTCTTTGAATGGACTTTGTTGGAACATGCCTTTCCAAGCACACTACATAGTAGACTTGAGTAGAGCGATCCAACTTATAATTTGTTTGATCGATATTCAACTTTATACGTACGTGACCACATTTTGAACATTGATTTTTTTAAAGGTTTTTCTATATATAATTAATAATTAATAAGAGGATAGATTATTACAAATTTTGATATAAAGGTCATGAAAATGTAACTTAAGGCAAGATTTAGAACAAAAGGGATTCTCTACATTTTCTACAAGTAACAAGAAGTCATGGATCATGATAATTTCACTACATATCAAAGTACAAAACCTAGGGGGTACTGGGGTGTACAGTTAAAATTTGAGATAGGTTGTAAACAGAGGGGGGACAAATGTGGGGTTGGGGTTGTCAACTATTTTGGATGCTTTTACAATGTGTTCTCTCCTTTAGTAGACAAGTCCAAAACCAAGAATCATGTGAATTTGTACACCTCACCCATAAAAGTACTAGAAATAGTTGTTCTATTACCCTCTCAAACAAAGAAAACTAGTAAAAATAACAATTATTTCTCACTCATTTGGGTACCACCCACTAAGTAAAAATCTCCATTAAGATTATGGTCAATAATCTCCACTCAATTTGTTTGACTGTCTTTCCCTTCAAAACCTTCCACGTACAAGGGGAAGGGAAAGGAGAAAAGAAAAGAAGTTTGTGTCTCTACTAGTTGATGTGCACGTAAGTTAATTCACGTATTATCGTTTTAAAAGAAAAAAATAATTCTTTGAAGGGTGTGCACACGGGGTAGGAGATGGGGGTGGAGTATTTTTTAAAGTTTTTCATCCGATATTTGTACCGATAAACCGACTAAATACGAATTCGCAGCAAAAAGTCTGTCATCGAAGACAAAGTATTTCTTAACAAAATAAATCCGGGACTCGAATTCGAAACCTCGATAAAGTATATTTGTTGATTGACTATAACTTATGATAATTTAAGGAGAGAGAAAAGGGAAAGCAATGCATGAATGGGGCTTTTATAAAGGTAACATAGAATTGACAAGAAAAAGAAACCAATGACATGTCAGGTGTTTTCAGAGAACAACAATATAATACCAAGTGGAGTTTTTGTTGGTTAATGTCTTGAAAGTTTATTGAGAAGAAGTGACAAAAACAGTGCCTATTTAATGCACTGATCCTATTATTGGGGTTTCCCTTATTACACTATGGATTAATTTGATCAATTTTGTTATATATTAACTTGAGTCCCTCAGAAATATGTTTACTACAATGAGAAACTCTGTAGTATGCATAAATTTAACTATTCAAAAAAATAATAATAATAAAGAAGTCACAATTGGCCTGTTCTTGGTAATTATCTCGAGAAATTCTTAGCTTAGTTTTAAATTAAAGAAAAAGAAGAAAAGGTTTCATTTGTGATCCAAAAAATAATCAAACCAAACAATGTTTGAAATATGTCAATTAATCCAATTATTATTAGCGAATTCTAATCAATGACCATGATTTAGAACGTTAAGCCATAATCATTAGGATGCATCAAAAGAAACACAAGGGTTTCATTTATGATCCAAAAGCCAATCATATTAAAGAATGTTTGACTAAGGTCAACCGTGATGATGTTCAATTGTTCATGTTAACATTGCACGTGTATTCGAAGAGTACTACACTATCATTATTCATTACACAAGCTAAATTAGGTTTAAGTTTGCATGTACCTAGATTTATTCTACCGGATATATACTACTTTTACTGTTACACAGGGATTACAAACTGGCAGGTTGGGTCGAATATAAACGGGTAAAAAAATATGTAATACAAAAACAGATATATTATTCGTTGAATATGATCCCTTTTGAGAGATTTCTTAGTTTTCCAAATTTGAGTAACCCCCAATTTGAGGTTTTACAAATATAAAAGTTAAACATATTAGTTATTCATTTGTTATCTATTTTTTAAGTAGATAATATGGTTCTTATCCATATTTGATCTATTTTTAAAAAGTTAATTATCCAACTCATTTTTAATGGATAATATGAGTGGATAACTATTTTTTTAAAACTATTTTACCACCACTACTCATACATATATCGAATAGCTATGTTTTACTAAAACTTGGACATATACAAAAAAATCGCCTAATTTTTTTAGCCACTATTGAAATTTGAACTAGAAACCCCATGGCAAGAATTTTTTCTAAATTTTCCAAATGGAGATTTCTTGTTATTCTAATTAGTACTATGGGCCTTGAGGATACATTTACTCATTTCTTCGTATATTTCTCTTTCCAAGCTCACGAAAATATTTTTAATGAGTGTGAATTTGAGAATCTAAACGATATAGCTGGAACAAGTAAAATGGTGACGCCTTCATGTCCCTTTTTCCTAAAGATATATTCCATTCGTCCTAAATTGGTTGTCCTATTTCGTTTCTCAAGAATCAATTTAACTTCTTTTGAAAGCTACGTCAGATTAAATAGATTAATATTTAGAATTAAAATTTAGATATTCAAAACCTATATGAAAATACTATAAGTTCGATTTTTCTCATTTAATATGTTGAAAAACATATTTTGAAATGTTGGTCATCCAGTTAGATTATGCTGAAGTAGCTAATAGTCTTAGTTTTATTCGGATTTAAGCTTTGGAAATAAAGTTTCTTTTAATAGCGAATGCTAAAGCTTCTCATAATTGATCCTTTTCTAAAGTGAATTCAAATTAGTCAGGCTAAAATTCCTCAGTTCTATGGCGAGAATCTGAATTACTCACGCCGGACGCCAAATTCGTAAAAAAATTATTTTAATTTCTGGAAATAGTTTTCTAAACCAAACGGCTATAAACAATACTCCTACATTTCACGTATATCATTTTCCTCTCTAATAAGAAATGTCATACTTTCTCAGTCCCATACTTTCCATTTTAGTATGTCGAATGCCATATTTTTTAATTTAAAAATAATTCAATTTTAAAAATACTCTACTATTTTATTTTTAATGAGATAATTTATAACCATATAAATATTTACGACTTATTTTACACCATAAATTTATTTAAAAAAATTTTATTAAATTTCGTGTCGCATCAAATACACCTTTATAAATTGCGACGGAGAGTAGTGAGTTTTTATTTTTCTCTCGGATATTTCTCCCTTTTGAGGTTTGGGTAGGGACAAAAATTGGTAAAAAGAAATGTGCAGCTTTTTGTTTTTAAAGTTATGCTTTTATTAGAGAGATTTTCGGTATCAAATTAAAGCCAACCCCACTCACATAATAATAATTGGTAAGAAATAGAAAAGCAAAAGCAAAAGTAGGTAAATAATTTCTTCAATAAAGATCTCACGAGGAGCTATTACATCACCAATCTCGAGCTTGTCTCGAGATTCTCACCTTTTTGGCATGATTATGTCTTTGTGTACTTGTAAAAATTATCGATAAATAATTTTGTTTACTTAACTTTTCAGTTCCGTTTTTCCCACTTAAATAAAGCATATTTGGAACATTTACATGCAGAAAATTTCTACAGTTGGCTCTTCGACAGAATAGTAAACTTGTTTCCTTTTTTCTATCACTATTAAACTTTTCATCAAGATCGTTGCATATTGAGAATATTTTAGTAAGAAGCGTTCCTTCTTTAATAGACTTTACGATAAGAATTTGAATCATTCGAGATTCTAATACTCATACCAAATTAAATATCAAGTGAGAAACTAAAAAATATACGACAATAAATTCAATATAATCTCATAAGGTGACGAAATTTGGGGAGAATAATGTGTATGTAAATCTTATACCTCTATCGAATAAGGGTAGAGAAACTATTTCTAAATAGACATTTGGCTCAAGAAAAAATAATAAAGAAACAAAAAAAACAAGAAGTAACAAAAACAAAAATAAAATATACACCATACTAATTAAATGAGTGTCTTTTTCTTTTATTGGAATTGAATTTAAATGGTAATACTTTCATTCAACATCATATGGGAATATGATCTTAATTCCATTCTCTATCTTTCCCATGTCAACTATTCTGGCTCATTTTGAACCCTAAAAATATTTTTGATTAAAAAATAGTTTAATTGTTTCTAAAAGTATGAGTATAACAGTACAATCAAACCTCTCTATAACTACCTCGTTTGCTTCAAATATTTTTGGATATTATAGCGAATTGTTGTTATAGAAAAAGTATATTATAACAGAACATGAAATTTGGTTCCGAAAAAAGCTTGACTTTTATAGTGAAGTGATGTTGAATAAGTATGTTGTTATAGAGTATTTAGCAAGAACTTTTAAAGATCTCTACCTGTATGGTATGGCTCAACTCCAAGAACTTTTAAAGATCTCTACCTTCATGCCTATCTAGTTTGGAGCTCCGACTATTTGCATTCACGCTACATAAGTCTCATTTAGGAGAAAAACGCTTCTTATCAGAATTTATTTCGTTTTTAGAATTCGAATTCGAGACATATAAGGGATGATCTTCTCCCCCTTTCTCCTCATACCCCTACTTATATTCATTTCAGGTTAAGCTATTACAATTAATGTAGTAGTTGTTTTGGTTAATTAAATTTGTTTCAAAAAATTATAAATACGAGACTTTCTGTTTCAGTTAATGAAGTATTAATTATAATTAAACTAAATGAAACAATTAAGAGAGATGAAAGTAGTTTAGACAAATACTTTTATAGGCTTTTAAACGACTTTTTTTTTATAAAGTGTGCAAAAATCTTAAATAAGAAAATATGGACCGTGGATTAGGCTTTTATATATTGACAACTTGAATGAAATATTTAAATAATTTAACTCGAAATACTGGTAATACTTTCACTTTAATTTATAAATTGAAGAAGGATTTTCTTATTTTCTCATGAGGCAAGAAACTATAGATCGATGTACGTACCATCTATATATCAGTAGTCACTGGGACACACTCGATGTGTGTCTACAATTATTGGTTGGCATATTTTGGCATTTTGTTAATTAACAAATAGTTTTAAACTAAATATCAATCTAAAAATGATAAAATCTAGTACGTAACAATTATGGGAAATTTGCAAAAGCAACTATTATGGACAAACTCAGGAATTTACTCTTAGGTGGTGAAACTTTTCTATGAGCTAGTAGTATATAATAGAAAGAGAAATTATTAATCACAAGTTATCAATGCAAATGCCATTTTATACAAATTGAGCTACCATTAAGGGTCGTGATGAGATGAATAAGATCCTTTCATAGAAGCGAAGGCAGTATATGAAGCTTATGATTTCAAGATTATAGTCTTCTTAAGTTATTGGATTCTAATAATTTGTATATATTTAATAATTTTTAAAATATATACAAAATTTGAACAAAAATTACTTGGTTCGGCCGAATCTGTAGCCGAAGAGCTAGCTCCTCTCCTGCCTCCCCCTTAATTAAAAGTTTTGAATTCGAGCTTTAGGTATGAAAAAATTCGAATTCTACTTTAATAGTCCTTACTTGACGTGAATCTCTGAATTAATCGGTTCCCATGTAGATATCGAGTATTGGTTGGGACGCTAAAAGTCATGGAAGTAAAAAGAGTCAATAAACTAAGAGTCCATTTGGACATAAGAAATTTTCCTTTTTTTTTTCAAAATTTTTTTTTTATTTTTTTTTTAAATCAGCATTTGTTCATAAAATTTTCAATTTTCATTTGAAAATATATTTTGAAAATTTTCGAAAATTTGAAAACTCCAAAAATTTATTTTTCAAAAATTTTCACTCAAATCACTCACAAAACTTCAAAAACAACTCAAAATTATATTCATATCTAAATACAACTCTAAATTTCAAATATCATTCACTTAGATTTTTTTTTTCTTCGTATTTTGAAATTTTACAATTCTTATGTCCAAACGCCCACTAAGACATTGTAAAAAAGTGAAGATGATTATGGAGAAAACTAATTGTGGAGGAAGCTGCAAATCTGACTTCTCTCCTTTCACATTTGTATGCCAGGCAAGGTACTGTTTTAGTTTTAAGTTTGTATTTTAAATCTCATCTAATTGGCCTCATAAATGATCTACTTTAGGTCTATGTATTAACGGTGCAAAAAATATTTACAAAATTAAGTCACTTATAAAATAATTACAGGTAAATTTTCAATATAATGCTCGTAACCTAATTAAAATGGTGCCTTACTAGTTATTACAGAATAATCTATCCTAGTAGTCCAGTGCACGAAGCATCCAACGTTTATGCAAGGTCCGGAGAACGACCGCACCCTAAGGGGTATGATGTAGATAGCCTACGCTGATACAAATATCATGGTTGATTTCACGGTTCGAAACCGTGACCTATTTGTCACAAGAAGACAACTTTACTATTGTTTTAATCTTCCTCTTTAGAGAATAATCTGCACTATAGTATAAAAAGATTTTGCAATATCAATTTAAAACTTAAATCCTACCACATTTGTATTACATGTAATACTGTCTTTGGATTTTGGGAAAAGATTAGCTTTAGTATGTCTGCACATAAATCCATGATTTGTTTCTCCTAAAATAACCATTATTTTGCAGATTTCCAATTTCACAGGGAATATTAGATTCCCTGCTCTTTTAATTAAAACTCAGATTATTTGAAGCAATCCCAATAAGCATGTCCTACTTACCCACAACCCCTCACCCTCATTACCCACATAAGAATTTTCAGAATAAATCCATTTTAATAATCATTTTAGTGCTTAACAGTCAGGTTTCCAAATAAACTTTACATTTTTTTATTTCTTGAAAAAAGAAACGGTGAAGAATTCTGTGTTTAGTCACCTTTCTTCTTAACCAATGCATGATTGAAGGAATATTTTCTTTTTTCACCACCATTTGAATTTATCTAGACATGTTTAATTAAATAATATCCAACTTTTTCCAGGTCTCACATTCGAATTTTGAGAATTTAGGCCAAAACCCATATGGCAACGTGAATTTGAATTAGTCGGACCAAAAGGTTAATTTTTTTTTGTTTTAAAACCTTCCCTATAAACCAATACATGATTGAAAGATTTTTTATGAGTTTGAACCGTAGAAGCAACTATTAATATTTGTATTATGATAGATTGTCTAAATCATTACCCTTTAGGGTGCAATGCTTACCCGTACCGTGCATGAATACGGGATGCATTGTGTATCGGACTGCCACCACCTTTTGAATTTATCTAGACAACAACAACAACAACAACAATAACCACCGTTTATTTAATTCACTAGTGGGGTCTGATGATGGTTGTGTGTACGCGAACCTTACCCCTATCCTGGGGAAGAGAAGTTGTTTCCGATAGACCCTCGGCTCCCTCCAAGAACTTACTACCTTGCTGAGTAACTCAAACTCACAACTTCTTGGTTGGAAGTGGAGGGTGGTCACCGTGTTAATTATAATAACGTCCTATTGTTACTTTTTTTTCCTTTTTGGTTACAAAAAATTAGTATATATTTGTTCTTTGCTTTACTGAACAAAAGTGGCTAGCATGTTTTGGCTCACTTCTTTTACCACCAAAAACCTCTGTTTTTTGTTCTTTGAAAGACTCTGACATAAAGCTGTTTTGAGTGAGTGAGTGAAGTATAGTTTCTGTAAAATAAAACAGCAAAGCATGAGGAGATGTACCACTTTCCAATAATACAAATGTATTGAACAAATTTGTTGTTTTTGGGTTGGTTTGAAATCTTTACCAAAAACCAAGACAAAAAAAAGACCCAAGTTCCAAACAACTTCTTGAAAAGCTCTCTTCTTCATAAAAAAAAGGAATTGATTTTTCTCTGTTTTTAGCTGTTTCTTGAACTTCCAAAACCAATGGAAACAAGAAGTATAAATGGTGTTTTTGGTTTTTTGGTCTTATTGAGTTTCTTAGTTTATTCCAATGCTATGCTTACTCCAGCTGGTGTTAATTATGAAGGTTAGTTCTAGTAATTTCTCATAAAGTTAGAAACTTTGAGACCTTTTTTATTGATCAAATTTAGAAAAATACCAAGAATTTCATTTTTTATCTTTTTTTTTAAATGTTGATTTTGGGCAGTGCAAGCGTTAATGGAGATCAAGAATTCATTACATGATCCACATAATGTTTTGAATTGGGATGAAAGTTCTGTTGATCCATGTAGTTGGAATATGATCACTTGTTCAAGTGATAAATTTGTCACTGGCTTGTAAGTAGACATGTTTTCTTGAAACAAATGAAAATCCTTCTAAAAATAGCAAAAGTATGTGCTAAAAATAGTTAGGAATTTTTTTTTGAATTATGCAGGGCAAGTCCAAGCCAAAGTTTGTCTGGAAAAATATCACCATTTATTCACAACTTGACTCACTTGGAGTTACTGTAAGTACTTTAATTTTAAAAAGCTGAAATTTTTAAATGATTGATTCAAGAATATGGTAAATAGTAAGTACTAATATTATTGTGTTTTTCTTGTTTTTTACAGGCTTCTGCAAAGTAATAATATATCAGGACTAATTCCAACTGAACTTGGAATACTTCAGAAACTTAAAACAATTGATCTTTCTGATAATCAGCTCACTGGCCAAATTCCTCCCTCTTTAGCTCAATTGCAAAGCCTCCAATACTTGTAAGAACAAATTCTATCTTTTAAAGATTTTGAAATAGAAATGAGTTCTTGCCTTGAGCCGAGTGTTTATCGGAAATAGCCTCTCTACCTTCATAAAGGTAGGTAAGATTGTGTATACATTACCCTCCGCATACTTCACTCGTGCAATTTTTAACGTTCTTGAGCCGAGGGTCTTCCGGAAACAGTCTCTCTACATTTATAGGTAGGTTAAGGTCTGCGTATACACTACACTCCCCATACCTCACTTGTGGGATTCCACTGGATTGTTGTTGTTGTTGTATACTTCACTCGTGGGATTTCGCTGGATATGTTATTGTTATTGTAAATGAGTTCTTGAACTAAAAGCTAATGATTATGTTTTTTGAGTTGGTTTAGGAGACTAAATAACAATAGTCTTAGTGGAGCTGTTCCTTTGGAGTTGTCTAATATTACTCAGCTGACTCTAATGTAATTTCCTTATCCTCTTTTATTTGAGCTTATTTTTTCATATTTGTTTGCTGTTTTGTTGAGTATATTTTGATGGGGTTGTTATTGGTCTGTGTAGAGACTTGTCTTTTAACAATCTGAGTGGTCCTGTGCCAAGGCTTCTGGCTAAAACATTCAAGTAAGTTTCTTGAACAATTCTTTAAATTTCAGTTTCAATTTTCCCTTTGCTTAAGATGAGAGAAAGGAATGAGAATATTTTACTTTTTTGTTCTGTCATTGATACAGCATTATGGGAAATCCTATTATATGTGCAACTGGGAAAGAACCAGAATGCAATGGAACAACATCCTTGCCACTGCCCTTAATCACTTTGAACAACTCACAAAGTAAGAATCTTGAACCATCATTATATCCACTTTTTTCTACTTCTGGTTCTCAACATTGTTATTACTGTAATATTTTACTAGCCATTGAGATTTATGAAGTAGGTTTCTTTTTGTTGTAATCTCAGCTGATGAAAGCATGTAAAATTGTATAGTCCTATTCCTAACTGAGAAATATGTTGTTATATCTCAGATGCTCAGCATTTTGGAAGATCTAAAACTCACAAAGTTGCCTTAGCCTTTGGGACAAGTCTTGGATGTATCTGCCTACTAATTATTGGGTTTGGTTTCTTTCTGTGGTGGAGGCAAAAGCACAACAAGCAAATTTTCTTTGATACTAATGGTAAGTATGATATAGCTAAAATCTGTTTCTTGGATCCTCCAAAAAATGCCATCCTTCTCGTGTAAGACCCTCCAAAAATGCAAGCCATATCACATCACCCGTCAATGAAGTTGAGTAGTAACTAGCAAACCATAAATACTTTAATGAATTAAAAATAAAAATCAATTCATAGTTATGCAATAGTCATTTCAACAAAAAAAATGTGCCTATTTGTACCCCGAAATCTTTAAATTTATGTGATGAAGAATCCGACCTCTGGACATGTTGGACACTTGCACCTGTATTTGAGCAACATAGGCTAAAACAAGTAAAAGGTGTACTAATAATGTGTTGCTTTAACCAAGAGGATCAATTTTGCTGACAAAATTGTTGATAATTTCAGAACAACATCATGAACAAGTGTGCCTGGGAAACTTGAGGAGGTTTCAATTTAGGGAACTTCAATCTGCTACACACAACTTCAGCAACAAGAACATACTGGGAAAAGGCGGTTTTGGTAATGTATACAAAGGTTGTCTTCATGATGGAACAATTGTTGCAGTGAAAAGGCTCAAAGATGGAAATGCAATTGGAGGAGACAGGCAATTTCAAACTGAAGTTGAATTGATCAGCTTGGCAGTGCACCGAAATCTCCTCCGTTTGTATGGATTTTGCATGACACCAACTGAAAGGCTTCTTGTTTATCCTTACATGTCTAATGGAAGTGTTGCTTCGCGCCTAAAAGGTAAAAACGCCCTCGAAAATCTAAAGGTTATGATTTTGCATAACTTCATAATAGTGTACCCATCCTCTTAAAATCCTGGATACGCGTCTGGCGGAACCGGCTCCGGACCCGAGGGAAGTCGGCCTGTGACCTATACCTCTCTCCGAAGCGGAGCAGCCTGTGATTCCCGAACTGCAGCCTCCCCTTCTGGAGGACTAGGCCCGTCATCATAAAAATTTACCTTACAAATGACCTGATTGTGAAAAATTTACACCCTAAGCGTATAAAACTTAAATTCATGGATAATTGATGAAGCCATTGGTTTCTATATTCTTGCCCTTAAAAAATGTTGTTTTAACTGTTGTTTCTTGCAGCCAAGCCACCATTAAACTGGAGTACAAGAAAAAGAATTGCATTAGGAGCGGCGAGGGGTTTGCTATATCTACATGAGCAGTGTGATCCCAAGATTATTCACAGGGATGTGAAGGCTGCAAACATATTGCTCGACGATTACTGTGAGGCTGTTGTGGGAGATTTTGGATTGGCAAAGCTATTGGATCATAGCGATTCACATGTCACAACCGCAGTTAGGGGAACTGTAGGACATATAGCTCCTGAGTATCTCTCTACAGGACAGTCCTCTGATAAAACAGATGTTTTCGGGTTTGGGATTCTACTTCTAGAGTTGATATCTGGCCAAAGAGCTCTTGAATTTGGTAAAGCGGCCAATCAGAAAGGTGCTATGCTTGATTGGGTAAGTATAACACATTCCAAGATGTGATGAAACCTTCCGATTAAAGTTGTGTGTCTTACTTTCCTTTTTAGTCTACTGCCAAAAGGATGCCTCTGGCCTTTCTATATTTAGTAAGTTCTAAATTTCAACATTCACATTTTACCTTTAACGAAACTCCCTTATAGGAATAACATGACATGTTTTAAACCACAAAATTCAAAGTGTATTTTCGAGATGTTATACTCACCTTCAGTTTAAGATCATAAGATTCAAAAGTTTTATTTACATTTTTAAACTTTGTGCCCGATCAGGCTAAGACACATAAAATGAAAGCAAGGGAGTATCTTGATTCTTGTTAGGTTGACAATTCAATGTGCATAATATCAATTTGCATATTGTTGCAGGTAAAGAAGATTCAACAAGAGAAAAAGCTTGACTTGCTGGTGAACAAGGACTTAAAGGACAACTATGATCGGATCGAGGTCGAGGAAATGGTACAAGTAGCTTTAATATGCACTCAATATCACCCAAGTCACAGACCAAAAATGTCAGAAGTTGTAAGAATGCTAGAAGGAGATGGACTTGCTGAGAAATGGGAAGCTTCTCAAAAGGCAGAATCAACCAGATGTAGAGCTAATGAGTTCTCCTCTTCAGAAAGATATTCTGATCTTACTGATGATTCTTCATTGCTTGTCCAAGCAATGGAACTATCAGGGCCAAGGTGATATAGAGAGAAGGACAATCAATTAAGCTGATATTGAGCTTGTGTATTTTTCTTTTTTGATAACCGAGAAATCCTCGAGGGCCAATAGCGCATGGTTCAAAATTCGGTAGATAATGGCCCGACCCTCTACTCTCCACTTAATTACCAGGATTTTGTCTATGGTAGGGTTCGATCGAGCTTGTGAATATGATCATATGGAAGCTGCAAAATGGGATATTTTGTGATTGTACAGATACAGAATTAAGAGCAACTGACGGCTGAGTTTCTTTTCTATCTTTCTTTTTCCCTCTTAATGTTTTGAGTGTGAATTTTTCTTGGATGTGGGACTGTAAACTTGAACTTGTAAGAATAATTTGTTGAAATTCAATTTCAGCTTATAAATATTGCACCATAATTCTCATCGAAAAATGTTGCTCAAGGGGATTATCTTTCCCAGGTGAAGGGGGTATTATTTCCCAACCCCTAAAGGTTAAGTGGTTTAAGTGAGAATTTACTTTTCTTTTTGAAACATATTAATAAGGATTATCTAACCATTCTAATTTGAAACTGAGAAATCACAATCTAGATAGATGACTACTGCATCAACATTTGTTTTACACATTTAACTTCCAAAGATTTAGCCAAAGATCATGGTCTGATTAAGTATTCTTTAAAAGTTGTTAATGAAACCTTGATAAGCTGCATTTCAGCCTCTGCTCCTGCTAAACTCTTAAAGATTGTGTCCTGCCTCTACAGAAAATACTGTAGGATCATATGTAATTTTGGAAAGAAGAGGGGCAATTTTTAGATATATAAAATGTATATTGCCAATGAAGACAAATGACCTAAGCTTGAGGGTACTAATTTCGGTGGGGTTTGATGTATCTACGTGTTTCAGCACCAAATTCTCAAGCAACGGGCACTTGGAGATTAAACTTCCAAGAAATTCAGAAGAAATTGTGACTCAACCTAGTTCTAGGCTAATTTGTATGGATTACTCCTGAATGGAAGTTGAAGAACAAGATGCTGAATACCATTCCTAGAGAGGAAACATATCAAGTTGTCAATCTTAGGACAGTTGACATGATCAGAAATGGAGAGGATAAACTTACAAATTGGTCCTGTATGAAGGGCCAAAAGGTGATAAATAATGTTTGTAAATTTAATTGTAGGAGATATTAAGTCCTTTGTTGTTTTTCTGCACCAGTTATATCTCCATTTCTTTGATAAGATGCTTGTTCTCACAGCATCTCGTAAAGGCAACCTCATTAGAATGTTGTCAATTACACTATCGGGAAGGTCGCTAAAAACCTTGAGAGGAGGTAAATGTTGCCTTTTTCCATAAGGAGGCATCATATTAAAGATTGCAACAAGAATCTGCAGAAATTTTTGTACCAATATCTTCACTGCTAATTTGTATGGTCTAATTAATCTTAGTAGTTTATCACCACAATGTACAAAATCTTAAGCTGACTTGGTATGTGTAAAGACTGTAAACACAACAAAAGCTGAATAATCCTGTCATACATCAACAGCAAAACAACGTATGTTAAAAGAGGCGACAGTGTTATCAAAAGGCGCACTTAAAGCATGCTTAAGCCTCAGAAGCAAGGCACGAAACATGTTGAGAGGTTCGATTCACTTAGCGGGCGTTTAAGTATCGTCGTCAAGGCTCTAAGACATACTTTTCCTTACCAATAAGTGTAACAAGAGCTGACAACTAAACAATTGATATTTCCTTTAGTGTATTCTTCTTCAATTTTTTTGTTCATATATTTGTTATTCATGCTTATAATTATTACTCTTGGACTACACAAACATGTTTTTTTTCTCTCCATTGAAGCCCATGCGTTATTGTGCTTTGCAGTTAAAAGCCCAAACAGACATTAGAGTTTTTTTGCTTTTTTCGCTTTTGATAACACTGAGGCGATCGATTTCTATGATCCCCTACTCGCCAGCTTGATTTGATTTACTAATCACCCTAACAAATGGCAGAATTCCAATCGTAAATCTAGTTTTTTGCTGACAAAAGAGTTTTTACCTATATGGAAAAGTAATTTCCTATTGTAGCATTATATATCAATAGGTATCACTTGATACTTCCTTCAAGACCTAAATGTTGTTTCAGTTATCACAACTTAAAAACTGTTACCAAACAGTAGCGTCCATTGGATTTCTTTAAGTAGTTGTCAACCTATTGTCGCAATTTGGCTCGTATATACATCTTTTGGTCCGGGGCTGTGTGTTCTTGTTCCAAATTGATGTAAACTTTGCATTATTCTTTAAACGGTGTCAACTTATTGTACGTATACATATTGTTTTCAAGAAACCTACTTGGTCCTTGCACTGCCTAGAATGGGTGTCATCAGAGGCGGACCTATGCTCGGAGAAGAGGGGTCACCGGATCCCGTTAACTTCAGCAAAATTTCTAAATATATAAGTGTGTATATATGTTGAAAACGGTCATATATTTTACTTGGAACCATTAAGCTCAAAAGTGTAATGGGGGCACTAGTTAAACAGTTCGCTCATGTGCTCCCGACAACTTCAAATCCTGGGTATGTCTCTGGGTGTAATCCGACACCACTTCGTCGGAAAACTTTTACCAAGTATAAGTAGTGTTTTTCTATAAAAGAATGTGTGTATATATAGAGTAAACCAACACTGCTTAGAAAATAATGCAAAGTAAACATCTATCAATATGCTACATCCATGATAACGTTAACCCCCATCAAGTTTTAAGCACAACCCTAGTCAATTTCAGCTGATTTAATTATACCCAAAACATAAAAATACAATCTCGATTTGAAAATTCTACAGAACCCCAGAACCATAAAAGCACTTTGAGTTGTGCTAACAATTAAGAAAACAGTAATAATTTAAAATAGGATAAATAGAGAGAGGAATTTATGAACCTAATGAAGATGAATTGTGAAGTATTCACTTCTCAAATTCGGAAGTGTTTGGAAGAAACTGAAGAGAGAAGCAATCTATAGTTCACACTTAAATGACGAAATCCAAAAGGCGACACCACACTGAAAAATTGGTAAATTGCAATAATGCCCTTATTATTGTATTCGATTTTTCTTACAAATACCCTCTATTAACCTATGTTGTAAAACCTTTTGTAAATGTGGATGTCCACTGCTCCCGCTACTTTCACGTAAATAATCTTTCACTACTCATTATTATTATGATTGTAACTCTCACACCTCCATAACGTCTTACCATTATCTTTCCCATGATCTCAACTGTTAATGTCATATTTAAGACAATCATTTTGTAACCTTCTATGTAATAGTATAAATAGAGACATAAAATATGATATGTGACACACTTGAACATTCATAAAATAAGAAAGTTATCTCTTCTTCTCTTATTCTATTATTTATATTCTTGTTTTATATTGTTACTTTGAGCTATATTTCTTAAAACGTTATCGGCACGACTCTAGCCTTCTCCAAAGTTAAGTGCAATTCTTCGTCCGAAAGGTATAACACGTTATCTTCTACATTTCTTCTTCTCTTCTTGCCATTTCTAGTGGTATTGTACTGTGTGAATTAAGTCAAATTGTTATCATGATCAGTGATCATTACGAATCAATATGAATCACACTACACTGTGGCAAACATGATAGATTGCTAGTTATTGGCGTTATAAGCCATCGCCTTAAACCTATATTATTATCAATATTTTGTCTTCATTTATAGAAATTGTTGTTTGATATAATACGTAACTTTACGTTCTGAAATCAACATAAGTACTAATAAATAGATTAAGGTCATCATTACCACTATATGTATTATGACAACACAATTTAAACATTCGTAATGTTCATATACATTTATTTATTTTCACTATTATCTTAATCATTTCTAATTCATTTATTTTCTTTGATAGTTTTCGTCATGTCTTGTCAAAACTTGAGTTTGTGACACTTGATATTTCTGTAAAGAATTACCTATCATGGGTTCTTGATGTTGAGATTCACTTAACAGCTAAAAATCTTGGTGAGACCAATACTTAGGGTAATGAGGCATCAAGCCAGGATAAAGCGAAGGCCATGATTTTCCTTCGTCACCATCTGGATGAAGGTTTGAAGGTTTAATATTTGACAGTGAAAGATCCACTTGAATTGTGGACTGGCCTGAAGGAAAGGTATGATCACCTTAAGGCTATAGTATTGCCAAGGGCTCGATATGAGTGGATGCACTTACGGTTGCAAGATTTTAAGACCATAAGTGAGTATAACTCTGATGTATTTCGAATAACTTTCCAATTAAAATTACGTGTTATGAATGATGAAGATTTGTTGGAAAAGATTCTTACGACTTTTTATGCCTCAAATATGGTATTACAACAGCAATACCGTGAAATGAATTTTAAAAAGTATTCCGAATTGATCTCATGCCTTCTGGTGGCTGAGTAACATAATATTCTTTTGATGAAAAATCACGAAGCCCACCCACAGGGTCATCTCCAATTCCTGAAGCGAATATGGTAGCGAGACGTGATAAGTTTGGAAAAAGATAATGTAATTATAATGGCCATATGAATGTACGTGGGCATGGCAATGGCAATGGCAAGAGACGATATAATAATCGTCATTGTGGTGGTCATGGCAAATGAGATAACAATATGGGTTCTCAAAACAATTCTTCAAGAGGCAAAAGTGGTAACTGCCACCGTTGTGACATGAAAGGTCACTGAAAAATTGAATGTCGTGCACCTGAGCATTTTGTCATGCTTTATCAAAACTCCATCAAAAGAAAGGCAAATAATGATGGAGCATCTTCTGCTAATGCCCCTGTGGAGTCTCACTTGACCTTCAAAAATGATTTTGAGGTAGGGCCTTCAAACAAAAATGATGATAATGCCGATGCAGATCTTGCTTTGAATAATGATGATGATTTTGAAGGCCTCGATGATCTTACTCATTTGGAAGTGGAAGAATTCTTTGGGAATCAAAACTAAAGTTTGATCATTTTATTGGGGAATGCAATTATGTCATTATTTTCAGTATTTCTTTTTCTTGTTCTAAAGTTATTTTTTTATTTTTAAGTAGTACTTAAGTTGTCTTATGTTGTTGTTGGTGTTGTTAGTTTTTCCGTATTTCTAATGGTGTACTTTTATTTTTTATGAAGAAAATAAAATTTTCCAGTCTTCAATTGGATCCAAGATGAGTAATGAAGATTTATTCCTTTTGGATAGTGCTACAACTCACATAATATTAAGAGAAAAGAATTTTTTCTCTTATTTGGTTATAAAAAAGGCCTATGTTAATACAATATCTGTTAGTACAAAATTAATTGAGGGCTCTGTATGAGCGTCCTTATTACTACTTGGAGGAACGATATTGATTATTAATAATGCATTGTATTGTAGTAAGTCTCAAAGAAACTTGTTGAGTTTCAAAGCTATTCGCCAAAATGGCTACCATTTTGAGACCTCTAACGAAGGAAAGGTTGAATACCTTTATATCACTACAATAAAAGCGGGAAAAAATGCGTGCATGAAAAATTACCTGCATTTTCTTCTGGATTATACCACACAAATATTGGTGTGGTTGAATCACATGCCATAGTAAACAAAAGGTTTACTACTTTCAATGATTTTATCATTTGGCATGACCGGTTGGGCCATCCCGGTTCTAACATGATGCGCAGAATAATAGAGAATTCAAATGGGCACACATTGAAGAACAAGTAGATTCTTCAATTTAAGGAGTTCGCTTGTGCTGCTTGTTTTCATGGAAAATTGGTTATTAAACCATCAACAGTTAAAGTTGGGATTGAATCCCCTGCATTTCTGGAACGTATACAGGGTGATATATGTGGACCTATACACCCTCCATATGAACCATTCAAGTATTTTATGATCTTGATAGGCGCATCTACAAGATGGTCACATGTGTGCTTATTGTCAACTCGCAATATGGCATTTACGAGATTGTTAGCCCAAATAATAAGGTTAAGAGCACAATTTCCAGATTATGCAATTAAGATAATTCGTCTTGATAATGCTGGTGAATTTACATCTCTGTCCTTTACTGATTATTGTATGGCCACTGGAATAAAATTGAGCATCCGGTTGCTCATGTTCATATTTAAAATGGTCTAGCAGAATCGTTGATTAAACGCCTCCAATTAATAGCTAGACCATTGTTAATGAGGACAAAACATCCCCTTTCTATGAAGTCTCTGGCCTTTGTGCGCATAAGGCCAACCAGTTACCATGAAGTCTCCCCATTACAATTGGCTTTTGGTCAAGAGCCAAATATTTTCCATCTAAGATTTTTTGGATGTGCGGTATATGTTCCAATTGCTCCACCACAATGCATAAAGATGGGTCCCCAAAGAAGATTGGAAGTATATGTTGGTTATGAATCTTCTTCTATTATTAAATATCTGGAGCCTATGACATGAGATTTGTTTACAGACAGATTTGTTGATTGTCATTTTGATGAATCAGTTTTCCCAACATTAGGGGGAGAAAATAAACAACTGAAAAAATAGATAGATTGGAATGTATTATCTCTATCTCATTTGGATCCTCGTATAAATCAATGTGAACAAGAAGTTCACAAGATCATTTATATGCAAAATATTGTAAATTAATTGCCAGATGCATTTACTAACCTTTCACGGGTTACTAAATCGCATATTTCGACTGTAAATACTCCAATTCGAGTTGATGTCCCAGTTGGACAATATGATAATGAAAATGAGCCCAGACCAAGCCTTAAACGTGGTAGACCAATCGGTTCCAAGAATAAGAATTCACGAAAAAAGAAAGGATCAAATGATCAAGTTGATCATAATGTGGAGGCAATTGCTCAAGAAGAGCATAAAGACATAACAATTGAAAAGACCTCACGTGAGATTCAAGTACCTGGAAATGATGAAAATGAAGTGATCTCAATAAGTTATGTTTCTACGGAAAAAAAGTGGAACCGAAATAATATTGTTGTTGACAACAATTTTGCATATAATGTTGCAGTTGAAGTAATGCAACAAAATGAGGATCTTGAGCCAAAACCTGTTGATGAATATAGAAGGAGAAATGATTGGCCAAAAATGAAAAAATACAATTCAAGCGGAATTGTTTTCACTCAAAAAATGTGAAGTTTTCAGACGAGTAGTCCGAACGCCTGAAGGAGTCAAGCCAGTGGGGTACATATGGATTTTTGTGCGAAAACGAAATGAGAAAGGTGAAGTCGTAAGATATAAAGTACGACTTGTGGTACAAGGGTTTTCGCAAAGGCCCAATGTTGATTATATGGAGACATATTCTCCTATGGTAGATGCAATTACCTTCAAGTATCTAATAAATCTGGCAGTCCATGAAAAACTTGATATGCGGTTAATGGATGTTGTCACAATTTACTTATATGGCTTATTGAAAATGAAAATCCCTGAAGGATTTAAAGTTCATGAAGCACATAAAAGTTCAAGGAAAACTTGTTCAATAAAGCTTCAAAAATCCTTATACAGATTGAGGAAATCAAGGAGGATGTGGTACAATCGCCTTAGCGAGTATTTGCTAAAGGAAGGGTACAAAAATGATCCTATTTGCCCTTGTGTCTTTATTAAGAGGCATGGATTTGAATTTGTCATCATAATCCATAGATGTGTATGTTGATGACTTGAATATCATTGGCACTTCTAAAGAGCTTCCAAATGTTGTAGAGTGTTTGAGGAAAGAATTTGAAATGAAAGATCTTGGTAAGACAAAATTTTGTCTTGGCCTATAAATTGAGTATGTAACAAATGTAATTTTTGTCCATCAATCAACATACACTGAAAAGGTTTTAAAGCTATTTTATATGGATAATGCACATCCATTAAGTACCCATATGGTTGTGAGACCGCTTGACATAAATAAAGATCAATTTCGGACTCAAGAAAACGATGAAGAGCTCGTTGGTGATGAAACTCCATATCTTAGTGCAATTGGGGCACTGATGTATCTTGCCAACAATACCCGACAAAATATTGCTTTTGGAGTAAGCTTATTAGCAAGATTCAGCTCCTCCCCAACAAGAAGATATTGGAATGTTGTTAAGCATATATTTAGATATCTTTAGGGAACTACAAATATGAGATTTCAAGTTGGAGTTTTCAAATCTATATCTATATATTATTAAAAGGAGAGGGGAAAGCTCTCTCCTTAAGCCAAGTGGTAGCCTAGAGAAAAACTGCATGGCATTAGTAGTTAATAATTAGTTATTGGTTATTGTTTTTGAATTTAAATATCAATAAAATAATAAAATAAAATATTTTATAATAAAAAATGAAAATTTTAAAAATATTGTCCATTCAAATTGGAAAGTAGTTTCAAGTTGGAGTTTTTAAATTATTTTAAAATAAAAAACTAAAATTACAAAAAAAAAAAAATTACAAAAAATAAAAAAATGCCAATTTAAAATTTCTTTGTTTTTAAATAATTTTTGTTTTTATTTTTAAAAATAAAAAGTTTATTTATTCAGAAAATATTATTGAAAATAATAGAATAAAAATAAAATAAAATATGTATCTTCTATTATATTATAAAAAGAAAGTAGCATACAAAAATTTAAATGAAGTAATATGCTAATAAAAGTTTCTATTAACAATGCAATAATACTATATATTGGATAATATAATAAAGAAAAATACATAAGAAAAACGTTATTCAATTACTATACAACTCTCTTTAATTTAATAGAGATTTTATTCATTACATTTCAGATAATATTATTAAGAACAATAAGATAAAATTTAAAATAAAAAAATATTTCAAGAGTAATAAAATATATATCTTCTATTATATTACAAAAAAAAAGTGGTAGATAGAAATTTAATTAATATTTTTTTAATATTGACCGCTTATCGTGCGGGTACGACTACTAGTTTTAAGTTTAATATGAACAAATCGCAATTGCCTCCTATTTAGTTTGGTAAAACTACAATTAGGCCCCTTGTACTCCTTTCTAACTACTCTGAACGTTACAGAAAATAAGGGAAGACCGCCTGAGCGAAGCGAGCAGTCTCGCTCCTTGATCAGCGGGTAGGAGCATCCCAAAATATGAGGCAAAGAATATTGTGTTTTGACCAAAATGCTAAATTTTATGATTGTCAAGTATCAACCATTAATTGCTCTTCTACTCTAGTAGTACTACTACAATTCTTTTACGAACGATTTCATTTACTATCTAATTTCCAGTTTTTGTGGTTTGAAATTGTACCAATTAAGAGTGTTTTATACCCACCAAATAGGGCCGTTTATTGGGCGGATTGGGCGGTTATTTACTTTTAACGGTTTGGCTTATCGGTTATCGGCTTTTAAATGTATAATCCGCTAGCCATCCGATAAGATGTCGGGCGGATTGGTATCGGTTTAGCTCTTATCTGGCGGTTATCGGGCGGTTTATCGGATTGTTTGCTGACCGTTGTGACTCAAAATAAAATTCCTATGCTCAGCAGACTACATTCCAGTCTATAGAATATGGCACCTAAGAAGAGAGCTAAATAGAAGAAATATAGAGCTACATTCCAGCATATTTCCCACTAGAATCATCTTTTGGGATGAGCCTATTAACAACTTATAACTATCAGAAGAAATAGAAGAGAATACTGGGTATAACACATGACATCAAAATTATCTAATAGTAACTAACTGGAATAGTAAATTATAACTAAATATCTAATAGTAAATTAGTAATAGATAGAATACTGGAAGTGGAAGAAGGGTTTTTGATTATTTAATATATTATATGGATAAAATTATATATATATATATATATATATATATATATATATATATATATATATATATATATTCTTAACGGGTTAACGGATTATCCGTTAAGAAAATTGAATAATCCGCCCCCAAACCGATAAGCCATTAATAAAAAAATTTCAATCCGTTCCCCGTCCGTTAAACCGATACCAATAAGCCATTAAGCTTTGATTTCGGTTCGATTTTGAACACCCCTACCACCAAACACAAAAGAGAGAAATTATGGTAAGACAAAGCTGGGAAAGGTTTTGCTTTATAAAATTCATTAAATATATATATAAATTTAATTACAAATTTAGAATCCATAAATATCAAATCCTCAGCCTCTGATCGTGGTATCTTAAGTGCAATATTTCTACATACTGAGACCTTCTGCCTACAACTGAACTTGCCCAATCAAACCAATTACTTTTACAACTACTAAGTTTATGCTAGTACCAAATCTCCATGTCTATACCTTATAGGCATGTAAGTTGTGGAGTAAATGTTTCAAGCTTGCCAAAGGGAAATGATCAATTAGAGAATTAAAACACAACACAACTTTCAAATAAACAATCAGGCATGAAATGTAAAAAAAACCTTAGCATCATAAAACATACTACTCAGAACATCCATCCAGATACACTTGTTCCCAAACTAATATAGTCTACTCACTATCTTATGGCAAAGGCAAAACACAGCTTTATAGTACTGCATCAACATTTGTTTCTATTTTCACACTTTTAACTTCCAAAACATTTTAGCCAAAGATTCATGAACTGATTAAAGGCTGGTGAAGATCAAGCGCAACTACGGACACTAATCTACATTATATACAACTTCTGCTTTAGATGACACCTGCGGAAATTTTGTTATCTCTGCGACTACTTTAAGAGACTTTTTATCTTTCAGTCCATAGGGGTCTCGATTACCATTTTGACCAGCACTGGAGACTTGGTCAATAGAAGCTTGATAAGCTGCATTTCAGGCCATGTTCCTGCTACACCTATAAGCTTAACTGAGCCTGAGGTGATTCAATGTCACATCTGAGAAGCTTGCAGGAATTTCAGTAACATAATCCCTAGTCCCTGGATCAAGCATTTTAAAACATTGATACACCTAAGAAGGATAAAGAAAAATTGAAAATATACTGACTATCAAATAATATAAGTCATTATCTACGAATAACACAGATAAAAGAGTGAGAAAAACATCATTAAGAACCTTCATTTCAATATCTTCTAAATATGGAGAGCTCCTTATCAAGCAAAGAGCACCTTGAAGATCATGTAATTCATCCAGGCACACCGAGACAGTTCAGAGCAGAGGAAAGCCTTCTTGGTACTTCAACTGCTTCGGCAAACAAATGCTAGAAAGATAATGCAAGAAATCAGGATGACTCAAAGCCCAAAAGAAGGTACATACAATTATGAAAATGCATTACAATGAAGTCACGAAGCAACACTTACCCAAAATTTATAGCAATCCCAGTGGAGATGCTCAAGAGCATGAATAGGCTAAAAAGACTTGGCAAGATCAGGTTTTCTTGCCTTCACAGAAAATTGTCTAAATAGAATCGAAACTTTTGCGAGAAGAGGGACATTTTGCAGACGAATTATATGTATACCGCCTATGAAGAAAAATGACCTCAGCTTGGGAGCATCGACTTCAATGTGAGATAAATAACATGACGGTTCGAGCACCAAATGCTCAAGCAGCGGGGAATCGGAGATTAAACTTCCAAGAAATTCAGAAGAAATAGTGACTCGACATAGTTCTAGGCTAATTAACCTTTCAAATCCCTTAAAGACTGGTGGAGGACGTACTGGAATTTTGCCAAGGTGGAGATTTGTTGAAATTGGCAAAAGTACCACATCGGTGGATGACAATTTTGAATGAGAATTTCACCCTATAAAAGGAGGCCTAATGTTTAGGATTTAAATACACCTCTCATTTGCCTTTTATCTTCTTAAGGCATTTGTATCTTCTCTCTTTAGTATTATTTCACTTGTAATTTTGGAGTGGAATAAAATATTGATTGTGTCCGAGGAAGTAGGCAAAATTGGCCGAACCTCGTAAATTCTGGTGTTCTTTTATTGTTGTCTTATTGTCTTGTTTATTATTTAGTGGTTGTCATAATTTTTGGTATAGTAGTTGTGACTCATTCACACTATATACATTTGGCTTCCGCAACAATTGGTATCAGAGCCAAGGTACTGTCTAAGTATGCTCTGTGGTTGCAGCATAGTCTGATCTTCCACATCAGAAAAGATCTATCTTGGTAACTGAGTCAAGGTTCTGTCTGAGTATGCTCTGTGGTTGCAGCTTAGTCTGATCTTCCACACCAGAAAGGAAATAATCTTGATTTGTGTCGTCAGCTACTAAATAATATTTGTGTCAAAATGGGAGACAGTAAACAAGAAGAATCTACATCAAGTGTCAATAATACGTCATCGTTGGCATCTTCGCTTATGACAAGAATTGTGTCAAATGCGAAATTTGCGGTAGAAATTTTTGACGGGTCAGGACATTTTGGGATGTGGCAAGGCGAGGTTCTAGATGTTCTTTTTCAACAAGGGCTAGATCTTGCCATTGAAGAAAAGAAGCCAGATGTTATTGGAGAAGAAGATTGAAAAATTATCAATCGTGTTGCTTGCGGTACCATTCGATCCTACCTTGCTAGAGAGCAGAAATATCCATACACAAAAGAAACTTCTGCAAGTAAATTATGGAAAGCACTGGAGGATAAATTTTTGAAGAAAATCAATCAAAATAAATTGTACATGAAGAAGAGACTGTTTCGCTTCACCTATGTTCCTGGTACTACAATGAATGAACATATCACCAGTTTCAATAAGTTGGTCACAGATTTGCAAAATATGGATGCAACTTTTGATGATGGTGACTTGACCTTGATGTTGTTGGGGTCACTTCCTAATGAGTACGAGCACCTTGAAACTACTCTACTCCATGGAAATGACGAAATTTCTCTCAGAGAAGTTTGTTCGGCTTTGTATAGCTATGAACAAAGAAAGGGAGAAAAACAGAAGGGCGGAGAAGGAGAAGCACTAATTGTGAGGGGTCGTCCTCAAAATCAAACGAGGACTAAGAAGGGAAGATCCAAGTCGAGATCTAGACCCAACAAAGATGAATGTGCCTTTTGTCGAGAAAAGGGGCACTGGAAGAAAGACTGTCCGAAGTTGAAGAATAAGGCCCGAAATAACAATGGAAAGGCCATTATGGATTCAAATGTAGCTGATTGTGATGATTCAGACTTCTCATTAGTTACAACAGAGTTATCAACATCATCAGACATATGGTTGATGGACTCGGCTTGTAGCTATCATATGTGTCCCAACAAGGACTGGTTCGTGAATTTTCAAGAAGGAGAATATGGAGTCATCCACACAGCGGATAACAACCCTCTTACCTCATATGGCATTGGTTCAATAAGATTAATGAGACATGATGGAATGATCAGAACATTAACAGATGTTCGATATGTACCGGGTTTGAAGAAGAATCTCATCTCTGTGGGAGCCCTAGAATCAAAAGGGTTCAAAATTATTGCAGAAAATGGAGTGATGAGAATATGCTCCGGTGCACTAGTGGTAATGAAGGCCAATCGAAAGAACAATAGCATGTACTGCTATCGTGGTAGTACAGTTATTGGGACAGCAATAGTGACATCCAGTGATGACAAAGAGGCAGAAGCAACCAGGCTATGGCACATGCGTTTGGGACATGCTAGAGGGAAATCCTTGAAAGCTCTATCTAATCAAGGATTGTTAAAAGGCGTAAAGACTTGCAACTTGGAGTTTTGCGAGCATTGTGTCAAAGGGAAACAGAAAAGGGTTAAATTTGGTACAGCGATCCATAATACTAAAGGCATTTTGGATTATGTACACTCTGATGTTTGGGGTGCTTCCAAAACACTTTCATTGGGTGGGAAACACTATTTTGTAGCCTTTGTTGATGATTTTTCCAGAAGAGTGTGGGTGTATACAATGAAGAGGAAAGATGAAGTGTTGGGAATTTTTCTCAAATGGAAAACGATGGTGGAGAATCAAACAGGCAGGAGGATCAAGTGTATTCGCACAGACAATGGAGGTGAATACAAAAATGATCATTTCAATAAGGTCTGTGAAAATGATGGCATCGTCCGACACTTCACTGTCAGAAATACACCACAACAGAATGGAGTGGCAGAACGTATGAACCGGACTTTACTGGAGAAGGTACGGTGTATGTTGTCCAATGCTGGCTTGGGCAAAGAATTTTGGGCTGAGGCAATTACATATGCATGCCACCTCATTAATCGTCTACCATCTGCTGCTATTGATGGCAAGACACCATTTGAAAAATGGTATGGAAAACCTGCTGTAGATTATGACTCTTTGCACGTGTTTGGCTCAATTGCATACTATCATGTGAAAGAGTCAAAATTGGATCCGAGAGCAAAGAAGGCTATATTTATGGGGATTACTTCTGGAGTCAAAGGATACCGCTTATGGTGTCCAGAGACAAGGAATATTATATTCAGCAGAGATGTTACCTTTGATGAATCTGCCATAACAGATAAGGTGACAGTTGAAGATGTCAAACAAACTGGTGGTGCATCAAAGCAGGTGGAGTTTGAGGGAAAATTTATTTTTCCTACACAAGAAGCAGAGGAGGAAACTCATGAAGATTACCCTCTGGAAGAAGAGCCAGTAGAGAGGGAGATTCCAACTCAGGAACCTCGACAACAACTTGAATCAATAGCAACCAACAGGCCAAAAAGGACAATAACGAAACCTGTTCGTCTCATAGAGACGGTTGCTTGTGCAACCTCAATTGTAGCTGATGGTGTTCCTACCACTTATAAAGACGCAATCCAAAGTTCAGAAGAAGATAAGTGGAGGATTGCCATGAATGAAGAAATGCAGTCCCTTCATCAGAATCATACATGGAAATTGGCCAATCTCCCGAAAGGGAAAGAAAGCAATTGGGTGCAAATGGGTATTTGCAAAGAAAGAAGGATTTCCTAACCAAGAAGATGTTCGCTACAAAGCAAGATTGGTGGCCAAAGGATATGCTCAAAATGAGGGAATTGATTACAATGAAGTATTTTCTCCAGTTGTAAAACATTCCTCCATTAGAATTATGTTGGCTTTGGTAGCACAGTTGGATTTGGAACTAGTTCAGATGGATGTAAAAACTGCGTTTTGATTTTTACATGGAAACTTGGAGGAGGAAATCTACATGACTCAGCCAGAAGGATTCAAAATTGTTGGAAAAGAAAATATGTTATGCAAACTTGAAAAATCGTTGTACGGATTGAAACAATCTTTTAGACAATGGTACAAGCGATTTGACAAGTTTATGTTGTGGCAAGGGTACAAGAGAAGCAAATACGATCATTGTGTGTATTTGTGCAAAGTTAATGATAGTTCCTTTGTATATCTTCTCCTATATGTTGATGATATGTTGATAACTTCCAAGAATTCGGAAGAAATTAATAAGTTGAAGATTCAACTGAAGGAGAAGTTCGAGATGAAGGATCTGGGTGAGGCAAAGAAAATTCTTGGCATGGAGATAATAAGAGATAGACGTTCAAAGAAACTCTGTTTATCTCAGAAAGAATATTTGAAGAGAGTACTACAGCGTTTTGGTATAGATAAGAAGACTAAGCCAATTAGTACGCCACTTGCTCCCCATTTTAAGCTAAGTACTACTATGTCGCCAAAGGATGAAACTGAACAGGAGTATATGTCAAGGGTACCATACGCAAATGCTGTTGGTAGCTTGATGTATGCAATGGTTTGTACGAGACCTGACATTTCACAAGCCGTTGGAGTTATTAGCAGATATATGCATAATCCAGGAAAGGAGCATTGGCAAGCTGTGAAATGGATTCTACGGTATATTCATAGTACTGTAGATGTTGGGTTAGTTTTTGAGCAGGAAGGCAATCGGTCTGTAGTTGGATATTGTGACTCAGATTTTGCGGGTGATCTGGACAAACGAAGGTCAACTACTGGTTATGTGTTTACTTTTGCAAAGGCACCAGTTAGTTGGAAGTCTACTTTGCAGTCAACAGTTGCTTTGTCTACAACAGAGGCAGAGTACATGGCTATTACGGAGGCTGTGAAGGAGGCAATTTGGCTTCAGGGGTTGCTAAAGGAGCTTGGTATTGAACAAAAAAATATTACAATTTTTTGTGATAGTCAAAGTGCTATTCAATTAGCGAAGAACCAAGTTTATCATGCAAGGACGAAGCACATTGATGTTCGGTATCATTTCGTACGAGAAATCATAGAAGAAGGTGGAGTCACGGTGAAGAAAATTCATACTACGGAGAACCCTGCTGATATGCTGACAAAAGTGGTGACTGCGGTCAAGTTTTAACATTGTTTGGATTTGATCAACATTGTTGAACACTAAAGATTGAAGATGAAGACACAACCAAAATTTGTTATTGAGAGAAAATTGAAGATGTGGAATTTTGCCAAGGTGGAGATTTGTTGAAATTGTCAAAAGTCCCACATCGGTGGATGACAATTTTGAATGGAAATTTCATCCTATAAAAGGAGGCCTAATGTTTAGGATTTAAATACACCTCTCATTTGCCTTTTATCTTCTTAAGGCATTTGTATCTTCTCTCTTTAGTATTATTTCACTTGTAATTTTGGAGTGGAATAAAATATTGATTGTGTCCGAGGAAGTAGGCAAAATTGGCCGAACCTCGTAAATTCTGGTGTTCTTTTATTGTTGTCTTATTGTCTTGTTTATTATTTAGTGGTTGTCATAATTTTTGGTATAGTAGTTGTGACTCATTCACACTATATACATTTGGCTTCCGCAACACAGTGAACATGTGAAAAATGAAGAAGGCAATTCATAAGGGTTATACCAATAGGAATTTTAAGAACAAGATGCTGAATGCCATTCTTGGAGGGGAAACATATCAAATTGTCAATATTAGGACATTTGACAAAATAAGGAAACCAAAAGGTTAACTTTGTAATTGGTCCTGCATGAAGTTTTAAAATGTGGGAGACAATCTTTGGAAAATTACTTGCAATGTATGTTACATTCCTATTAGGTTTCCAGAGTGTATGATCAAGCACTCAACTGTGGAAGTCTACACTCTACACCACTTATATCTCCATAACTTTAATAAGATGCTTGTCCTCACAGCATCTCGTAAAGGCAACTTCATTAGAATGTCATCGATTACACTCTCGGGAAGGTTGCTAAGTACATCGGGGGGGGGGGGGGGGGTTAAACGTTGCTTTTTACCGTGTGGAGGCATCATAATAAATGGTTGCCAACAAGAATCTGCAGAAAATAAACAAGAATAAGATAGGTAAGGAATCTTCGAATAGTCTTTCCTTTATCAGGCTTATTTTAATTGAACCAGAACCATATGCACATGCCGGTCTCAAATTAAACGGGCTAAACGGTCACGGACTAAGTAGTCTTTTTGTAGGGATCGGTCCGGGACGGGACCGGGACCGTTTGGTCCCGGACTAAACGGTCCCGGCCCGCGGACTAAATGGGCTAAGTGGGCCCAACGGATTTTAAAAAAAAAAATTAAATTAGAGACAAAAGAATATTTAAAAAAATATCTAAGGCAATGCGTTATAAATTTTATTATAAAATTGTGACCTAAATTTTATTTAACATCCTAAATTTTAATATTCAATATTTAATTACGAATACAGCTTATATATATATATACACACTATATTATATTATCTATACATCTTATATACTATACTATACTATATATACATCTTATATAATTTATATACTATACACTTAGTGTGTGTGTATATATATATATATATATATAGAGAGAGAGAGCATATATATTATACATTTAGTATATATATATATATATATATAGAGAGAGAGAGCATATATATTATACATTTAGTATATATATATATATATATATAGAGAGAGAGAGATATATATAATTACACTTTTTTCCCAAACTAAATGTATAATATATAAGCTATATATATATATATATATATATATAGCTTATATTATACATTTAGTTTGGGAAAAAAGTGTAATTATAAAAAAGAAAAATAGGGAAAAAGTGTAATTATAAAAAGTTTGGGGTTAAAATCAAGTTGGGGGGTTAAATGACTATTTTATAAATAGCGAACAGCTATTTTTGACAGCCCAACGGTTATATATATATATTTTTTATATTTTAAATATAGCCGTTGGGACCGTTTGGCCCGCTAAGGGAACGGTCCGGTCCCTGGCTGGCTAAATGGTCTCGGGCCTGACGGGCCCAAATCATAGGACCGACCCACGAGATCTGGTCCGTTTAGCCCATTTGGCCTGCCGGTCCCGGGCTTGGATCGACCCACTTGCCACCCTTATGCCGGCTTTTCTTTCTCACAGCTTAAAATTACTGTAACATTGAACTCTTGGAACACATCTAAAATGTATTTGGTACACAATTAGAATATGCATACACATTACTTTAAAAAATAATAACTGGTCCAAGTAAACTATTTTTACCCCCCAAAAAAAAAAGGTACTTAATTATATGCAAATTAAGAAGATTCTCAAATGACCTAAAAAGACTTCATGAAGCCTAAAACGAAAGAAACCATCTAAAGACATGAACGTCTACTCTATTCATTCATTTAACATAACAATTAAGTGTACTTAAGGCTAACTGTTGCAGTTAGTGAGATATAAACGTTATGTATTGTAATTTAATTGGAGTTTCATTTTTGACTTGTTGAATGAAAATTTCCACTCCAACAAGTTTTAAGCAAAACCCAATTCAATTTAAGCTGATTTAATTACACCCAGTATATAAAAATACAATCTTGATTTCAAAATTGTACAGAACCCCAAAACCCTAATAAAAGCACGAGTTGTGTAAACAATAAAGAAAAAAGTAAGTGAAAAAAAAAGAAGTAGAAACAGAGAGAGGAAGATATGAACCTGATGAGGATGAATTGTCAAGTACAGTGGAAGAAACTGAAGAGAGAACCTAAATGATGCACATTGTAAAATGGATAAACTGCACTTTGCCTCCTTGAAGAGAGAACCTACAGTTTGAATGCCTTGTGTTCACCGAAAGTTACTTTTTGAATGCCTTGTGTAGGGAGTGTTCACGGAAAATCCAAAAATCGAACTAAACTGAAAACGAATTAGACCGATAAAAAAATTACTACTCCCTCCGTTTCATGTTGTCATGGTTACTAAAAATAGTTGTCTCAAATTATTTGTCACTAGTCAAGTTGTTCGAGCAGTCATAAAAGAAAATATATCATATAATCCTGTTATAAGCTTAATCGAGAGAGAAGAGATACAATTTATATGCGTTATATACAAATATACATATTTTCGTGGGTACTCCAAAATCCTGTGTTATATTAGCAGTCATATAATTGGAAGAAGTTTAACTACTTATGCAGCTCTTCTTTGTCAATTGTCAATACATACACTTTGTCATTTGGAGGAGGTTTTCATGTTTTGTGAAGCACTTAGAACTATCTCATTAAGACGATCCCAAAGAAATGTTAGTTATTTGTCAACTTGCAGAAAAGTTCAATCCTTCCATTTTCATATTTTTCTTCGTACAAAAGTGGTAAATACTGTTAGTCCCGCCAATATTGCTGTATTTGTAAATAATAATTCTGTAAAATATAAGTTATCGTAATGAAAAAGTAATTAATTCGAGCCCACTGAATTCACAGTGTTTCCTTAAGGAATTTAATCCCCTCCTAATACCCAAGGTAATGAATTATTTCCTCCCAGGATAGAACGAATCACACACTGGTATAGCGGTACTTCAAACCCTAGTGTTTCAGCGAACACAAAGTTCGGTAGCAAATCACACTTACAGTTGCTTTGTTTGAAGTTAAAACAATGCAGAACAAAGGAGTAGAAACTCAGAAAATCGTATGGAAATGCTGAGAGGAAGGAGTGCAATGTATAGCCAAATCTGTTGAGCGATTTCAGTTCGTGTCTTGTGTGTTGTATGTTGTGTGTCTTTCTTCAACAGCTGCTGCACATATATATAGCAACCAGTGTTGAAGAAGAACAATCGTCCACCCTCCATGGTGGAGCAAGTTAATATTTACTATTAACAAATAAATTTGGTCCAAAAAATTAATCAATCAATCATTTGACCAAATTCGAAGCCGAAGCCGAAGCCGAAGCCGAGCCGAGCGACGACGACGACGGCGCGAGGATTACTTTCTTCTTAATTCTTTAAGAGCTACAAGAAGAACAATTATATATATACCCACCAAAAATCTCTTCCTCTTCCAATATGGGACAATGTCTCATTGTCAAGAGGGGAAAACTTAAAATTTTACTCAAAAATTTCATTTTCCCTGCATTTCTCATTCACCCTCATTTTAAGACTATTTCATCTTAAAACAAAAACCTCAACAATCCCCCACATGAATGAAGAATGGCTATATCACAGAAGTATGCATGAAAAAACTGTGTGATTTACAAGCAAGGATTAATCGCATCTGGATAAGTAGGTTTCCCTTTGAACTTTCCGTAGTAAACTTATGTCGGATATACTCGGTCAATCGGTAGATTTGATATCTTTGAACCGTCAATCTTTGGTGTATACCTAGACAACCATAAGTCACACAATCAACCCTTAACCGTCTTTGGTTCTCATTGTTGTGTTCGTTTCAGCCATGAACACCGCCTGGTTTCATAAGTGCGTAGAGAACTGGCCTTACAAAGTTCTCCTTGAAGCGGCTAACACTTCACACTTACATAGGTGATTTCTAAACGTGTCATCCTGTAGATACACTATTTGATATACCCCGTATCAAATTTAGAAATCATTAAAAAGCCTTAATGCTTTATCCTTGGTACTGAACACTGTCTCATCACGAGAACAGACTTAAATTTTATTTGACAATGTTGAACCGTCATTAATGACTTTGTTTGATCTCCTTGAACCTAGATCTTGGGATCTCCAGTCTTCTAGGTAGAGTTACCGCCACAATGACTTGTTCTCGGCCATAGCCCCATTCGCCTTGATGATTTCTCAACTACCTCTCTAGTTAGACCTTTTGTAAGTGGATCCGACACATTATCACTTGACTTTACATAGTCAATCGTGATAATTCCTCTAGAGAGTAATTGCCTAACGGTTTTTTGTCTTCGTCGTATATGATGAGATTTACCGTTATACATGACGCTCCCAGCCCTTCCAATTGCCGCTTGACTATCACAATGTATGCATATTGGTGCCAACGGTTTGGGCCAAAATGGAATGTCTTCCAAGAAATTCCGGAGCCATTCAGCTTCTTCACCGGCTTTATCTAAGGCTATGAATTCAGCCTCCATTGTAGAGCGGGCAATACATGTTTGTTTGGACGACTTCCAAGATACCGCTCCTCCACCAATAGTGAATACATATCCACTCGTGGACTTAGAATCAGTTGAACCGGTGATCCAATTTGCATCACAGTATCCCTCAATCACCGCAGGGAATTTACTGTAGTGCAATTCAAAGTTCTGGGTATGTTCTAAATATTCCAAAACTCGTTTCATTGCCATCCAATGAGATTGACCTGGATTGCTCGTATATCGACTCGGTTTACTTATAGCATAAGTCCGAAGCCGAGCGAGCGACAATGACGGCGCGATGCTTGCTATCTTCTTAACTCTTTAAGAGCTACAAGAAGAGCAATTATATATATACCCACCAAAAATCTCTTCCTCTTCCAATATGGGACAATGTCTCATTGTCAAGAGGGGAAAACTTAAAATTTTACTCAAAAATTTTATTTTCCCTCCATTTCCATTCACCCTCATTTTAAGACTATTTCATCCTAAAACAAAAACCTCAACAAATACATTGAAAGATTTATGTCATTAAAGTACTTGTGAATTGTGTATATCTTGCATTGAGCAATCCCTCATATTTTCCCACCTTGAATATAATATTTCCTTCCTCCTTTTTCTTTCAGCAACTTCGATCTTCTCGTGAGAATTCATATCCCAGGACTCTTTTCAGCAGTTCAACTTATTCAGTCATTATTCATGTTCATCTTCCCTTAAACACTTTTTAAAACTAAGAAATCCATGTTCAAGAACACAAACCTTTACAAATACACTATCTCGACTTCATAGCGATGTCGACACTGACAAAATAAATTATCATAGAAGAAAAATGACTCATTTTGACTGTTAGAAACAAGAACACGACAAAAAGGAAGAGACAGAATAACTTGAGATTAACTGAGCTTGGGTTTTAGGTGTAGATGAAATCCTCACATAAAGAGCATTAGCAGCGTCCCACAGCACAAATTGAAAAGTGGTAACAGTTTCAGGGACGAAAAAACCGTGAGAAATTGTTTGTTGTAATTGCTGTAGTATATATTCAAAAGATACCAAGTTGGAAATATAGCACCCCAACTGCAGATCTAAAGCAATTCACTCCTACCAATTCACAAGGCGTTTCACCCTCAAATTCTTCTGCATTTTGTCACCTGACCTTGAGCAGAGTTAGAGAACAATGACTTTTGAGTACCCGCAAGAGGGTGGTTGTATGTTCTCAGGTTCTTTTATTAGTAATTAATGATGCTGCAACTGCCAACCAATCTAGTTTGGTTATTTTTCTCGACGGTTTCAACTCTAGCATCGACAAAATCTCTGCACTATCAACTAATTTTCAGTGAAGAAATGATCAAGAGTTTCATGACCCCTTTTGCTACTCTTCTCTGGGAAGGGAGGATGATAGTGTTGAAATTGGCAAAAGTACCACATCGGTGGATGACAATTTTGAATGGGAATTTCACCCTATAAAAGGAGGCCTAATGTTTAGGATTTAAACACACCTCTCATTTGCCTTTTATCTTCTTAAGGCATTTGTATCTTCTCTCTTTAGTATTATTTCACTTGTAATTTTGGAGTGGAATAAAATATTGATTGTGTCCGAGGAAGTAGGCAAAATTGGCCGAACCTCGTAAATTCTGGTGTTCTTTTATTGTTGTCTTATTGTCTTGTTTATTATTTAGTGGTTGTCATAATTTTTGGTATAGTAGTTGTGACTCATTCACACTATATACATTTGGCTTCCGCAACAATTGGTATCAGAGCCAAGGTACTGTCTAAGTATGCTCTGTGGTTGCAGCATAGTCTGATCTTCCACATCAGAAAAGATCTATCTTGGTAACTGAGTCAAGGTTCTGTCTGAGTATGCTCTGTGGTTGCAGCTTAGTCTGATCTTCCACACCAGAAAGGAAATAATCTTGATTTGTGTCGTCAGCTACTAAATAATATTTGTGTCAAAATGGGAGACAGTAAACAAGAAGAATCTACATCAAGTGTCAATAATACGTCATCGTTGGCATCTTCGCTTATGACAAGAATTGTGTCAAATGCGAAATTTGCGGTAGAAATTTTTGACGGGTCAGGACATTTTGGGATGTGGCAGGGCGAGGTTCTAGATGTTCTTTTTCAACAAGGGCTAGATCTTGCCATTGAAGAAAAGAAGCCAGATGTTATTGGAGAAGAAGATTGGAAAATTATCAATCGTGTTGCTTGCGGTACCATTCGATCCTACCTTGCTAGAGAACAGAAATATCCATACACAAAGGAAACTTCTGCAAGTAAATTATGGAAAGCACTGGAGGATAAATTTTTGAAGAAAAACAGTCAAAATAAATTGTACATGAAGAAGAGACTGTTTCGCTTCACCTATGTTCCTGGTACCACAATGAATGAACATATCACCAGTTTCAATAAGTTGGTCACAGATTTGCAAAATATGGATGCAACTTTTGATGATGGTGACTTGGCCTTGATGTTGTTGGGGTCACTTCCTAATGAGTACGAGCACCTTGAAACTACTCTACTCCATGGAAATGACGAAATTTCTCTCAGAGAAGTTTGTTCGGCTTTGTACAGCTATGAACAAAGAAAGGGAGAAAAACAGAAGGGCGGAGAAGGAGAAGCACTAATTGTGAGGGGTCGTCCTCAAAATCAAACGAGGGCTAAGAAGGGAAGATCCAAGTCGAGATCTAGACCCAGTAAAGATGAATGTGCCTTTTGTCGAGAAAAGGGGCACTGGAAGAAAGACTGTCCGAAGTTGAAGAATAAGGCCAGACATAACAATGGAAAGGCCATTATGGATTCAAATGTAGCTGATTGTGATGATTCAGACTTCTCATTAGTTACAACAGAGTTATCAACATCATCAGACATATGGTTGATGGACTCGGCTTGTAGCTATCATATGTGTCCCAACAAGGACTGGTTTGTGAATTTTCAAGAAGGAGAATATGGAGTCATCCACACAGCGGATAACAGCCCTCTTACCTCATATGGCATTGGTTCAATAAGATTAAGGAGCCATGATGGAATGATCAGAACATTAACAGATGTTCGATATGTACCGGGTTTGAAGAAGAATCTCATCTCTGTGGGAGCTCTAGAATCAAAAGGGTTCAAAATCATTGCAGAAAATGGAGTGATGAGAATATGCTCCGGTGCACTAGTGGTAATGAAGGCCAATCGGAAGAACAATAACATGTACTGCTATCGTGGTAGCACAGTTATTGGGACAGCAACAGTGACATCCAGTGATGACAAAGAGGCAGAAGCAACCAGGCTATGGCACATGCGCTTGGGACATGCTGGAGGGAAATCCTTGAAAGCTCTATCTAATCAAGGATTGTTAAAAGGCGTAAAGACTTGCAACTTGGAATTTTGCGAGCATTGTGTCAAAGGGAAACAGACAAGGGTTAAATTTGGTACAGCGATCCATAATACTAAAGGCATTTTGGATTATGTACACTCTGATGTTTGGGGTGCTTCCAAAACACCTTCATTGGGTGGGAAGCACTATTTTGTAACCTTTGTTGATGATTTTTCCCGAAGAGTGTGGGTGTATACAATGAAGAGGAAAGATGAAGTGTTGGGAATTTTTCTCAAATGGAAAACGATGGTGGAGAATCAAACAGGCAGGAGGATCAAGTGTATTCGCACAGACAATGGAGGTGAATACAAAAATGATCATTTCAATAAGGTCTGTGAAAATGATGGCATCGTCCGACACTTCACTGTCAGACATACACCACAACAGAATGGAGTGGCAGAACGTATGAACCGAACTTTACTGGAGAAGGTACGGTGTATGTTGTCCAATGCTGGCTTGGGCAAAGAATTTTGGGCTGAGGCAATTACATATGCATGTCACCTCATTAATCGTCTACCATCTGCTGCTATTGATGGCAAGACACCATTTGAAAAATGGTATGGAAAACCTGCTGTAGATTATGACTCTTTGCACGTGTTTGGCTCAATTGCATACTATCATGTGAAAGAGTCAAAATTGGATCCGAGAGCAAAGAAGGCTATATTTATGGGGATTACTTCTGGAGTCAAAGGATACCGCTTATGGTGTCCAGAGACAAGGAATATTATATTCAGCAGAGATGTTACCTTTGATGAATCTGCCATAACAGATAAGGTGACAGTTGAAGATGTCAAACAAACTGGTGGTGCATCAAAGCAGGTGGAGTTTGAGGGAAAATTTATTTTTCCTACACAAGAAGCAGAGGAGGAAACTCATGAAGATTACCCTCTGGAAGAAGAGCCAGTAGAAAGGGAGATTCCAACTCAGGAACCTCGACAACAACTTGAATCAATAGCAACCAGCAGGCCAAAACGGACAATAACGAAACCTGTTCGTCTTATAGAGACGGTTGCTTGTGCAACCTCAATTGTAGCTGATGGTGTTCCTACCACTTATAAAGACGCAATCCAAAGTTCAGAAGAAGATAAGTGGAGGATTGCCATGAATGAAGAAATGCAGTCCCTTCATCAGAATCATACATGGAAATTGGCCAATCTCCCGAAGGGAAAGAAAGCAATTGGGTGCAAATGGGTATTTGCAAAGAAAGAAGGATTTCCTAACCAAGAAGATGTTCGCTACAAAGCAAGATTGGTGGCCAAAGGATATGCTCAAAAGGAGGGAATTGATTACAATGAAGTATTTTCTCCAGTTGTAAAACATTCCTCCATTAGAATTATGTTGGCTTTGGTAGCACAGTTGGATTTGGAACTAGTTCAGATGGATGTAAAAACTGCGTTTTTACATGGAAACTTGGAGGAGGAAATTTACATGACTCAGCCAGAAGGATTCAAAGTTGCTGGAAAAGAAAATATGGTATGCAAACTTGAAAAATCGTTGTACGGATTGAAACAATCTTCTAGACAATGGTACAAGCGATTTGACAAGTTTATGTTGCGGCAAGGGTACAAGAGAAGCAAATACGATCATTGTGTGTATTTGCGCAAACTTAATGATGGTTCCTTTGTATATCTTCTCCTATATGTTGATGATATGTTGATAACTTCCAAGAATTCGGAAGAAATTGATAAGTTGAAGATTCAACTGAAGGAGGAGTTCGAGATGAAGGATCTGGGTGAGGCAAAGAAAATTCTTGGCATGGAGATAATAAGAGATAGACGTTCAAAGAAACTCTGTTTATCTCAGAAAGAATATTTGAAGAGAGTACTAAAGCGTTTTGGCATAGATAAGAAGACTAAGCCAATTAGTACGCCACTTGCTCCCCATTTTAAGCTAAGTACTACTATGTCGCCAAAGGATGAAACTGAACAGGAGTATATGTCAAGGGTACCATACGCAAATGCTGTTGGTAGCTTGATGTATGCAATGGTTTGTACGAGACCTGACATTTCACAAGCCGTTGGAGTTATTAGCAGATATATGCATAATCCAGGAAAGGAGCATTGGCAAGCTGTGAAGTGGATTCTACGGTATATTCATAGTACTGTAGATGTTGGGTTAGTTTTTGAGCAGGAAGGCAATCGGTTTGTAGTTGGATATTGTGACTCAGATTTTGCGGGTGATCTGGACAAACGAAGGTCAACTACTGGTTATGTGTTTACTTTTGCAAAGGCACCAGTTAGTTGGAAGTCTACTTTGCAGTCAACAGTTGCTTTGTCTACAACAGAGGCAGAGTACATGGCTATTACAGAGGCTGTGAAGGAGGCAATTTGGCTTCAAGGGTTGCTAAAGGAGCTTGGTATTGAACACAAAAATATTACAATTTTTTGTGATAGTCAAAGTGCTATTCAATTAGCGAAGAACCAAGTTTATCATGCAAGGACGAAGCACATTGATGTTCGGTATCATTTCGTACGAGAAATCATAGAAGAAGGTGGAGTCACGGTGAAGAAAATTCATACTACGGAGAACCCTGCTGATATGCTGACAAAAGCGGTGACTGCGGTCAAGTTTCAACATTGTTTGGATTTGATCAACATTGTTGAACACTAAAGATTGAAGATGAAGACACAACCAAAATTTGTTATTGAGAGAAAATTGAAGATGTGGATTTTTGCCAAGGTGGAGATTTGTTGAAATTGGCAAAAGTACCACATCGGTGGATGACAATTTTGAATGGGAATTTCACCCTATAAAAGGAGGCCTAATGTTTAGGATTTAAACACACCTCTCATTTGCCTTTTATCTTCTTAAGGCATTTGTATCTTCTCTCTTTAGTATTATTTCACTTGTAATTTTGGAGTGGAATAAAATATTGATTGTGTCCGAGGAAGTAGGCAAAATTGGCCGAACCTCGTAAATTCTGGTGTTCTTTTATTGTTGTCTTATTGTCTTGTTTATTATTTAGTGGTTGTCATAATTTTTGGTATAGTAGTTGTGACTCATTCACACTATATACATTTGGCTTCCGCAACAATTGGTATCAGAGCCAAGGTACTGTCTAAGTATGCTCTGTGGTTGCAGCATAGTCTGATCTTCCACATCAGAAAAGATCTATCTTGGTAACTGAGTCAAGGTTCTGTCTGAGTATGCTCTGTGGTTGCAGCTTAGTCTGATCTTCCACACCAGAAAGGAAATAATCTTGATTTGTGTCGTCAGCTACTAAATAATATTTGTGTCAAAATGGGAGACAGTAAACAAGAAGAATCTACATCAAGTGTCAATAATACGTCATCGTTGGCATCTTCGCTTATGACAAGAATTGTGTCAAATGCGAAATTTGCGGTAGAAATTTTTGACGGGTCAGGACATTTTGGGATGTGGCAAGGCGAGGTTCTAGATGTTCTTTTTCAACAAGGGCTAGATCTTGCCATTGAAGAAAAGAAGCCAGATGTTATTGGAGAAGAAGATTGGAAAATTATCAATCGTGTTGCTTGCGGTACCATTCGATCCTACCTTGCTAGAGAGCAGAAATATCCATACACAAAGGAAACTTCTTATCCTTTAGAACATTCTCATATAAACTGCCACAATCATTAAAGAAGTGGCTGCCACCTTCATTATAAAACAACAGAACTAAGGAAAACAATACAAAATTTAAAGAGATTCTTGAAATGTCTCGTGGATGAAGGTCGAGTGATATTCTTGCATATGATTTTATTCTCCACAGAGATGCACACCAAATAAACAAATAGAGAAAAAATCCATCACCATATAAAAGGTTAATGACAAGTTTTTCCCGCCTCTAAATATTTATGCGGATAATAATTCATTAAAATGATATCTTCATAGCCAGAAATGTTATCCTCATTGTTCTCTAAAACAAAACCAAATGGTCCTATTTATACATGGACAATACTATTTATGCACACTTCAAAAACTCTATATCCTAAGGTCATTTCTTAATGTAAAGTTGGCTTCCAGAACTCTACTTAGCCAATCTACTCTTCTCAAAGTTGTTAATATGTGTATGCTTGTACTCCAAAAACTAAAAAAGAAGAAGAAGGTTCTAGAAGAAACTTAACTTGATGAAAACATGAAAAACTCTTGACTTTGTGGCTTTGAAAAAAACTATGGCAGCCTTTTCTCCTGAGCAAGAATACTAAGTACAATCTGCCACATGTAAGTAGAGCTTTAGTGTATTGATATATCATTAGGAAAGGTGGAGAATGTTTTTATGTACCTATGTCTTCTAACTTCTTCATCTAAAGTCTCACAACTTTTTACATCTGGCAAGCTATTTCTGCACCATAAAAAATCCATTAAAAATGCCATGTATTCCAAAACACCCCAGTAGTCGTGAAGTTTAGAACTACTACAGAATCAAGAAAATAGGAAAAATAAAAATCTTACTTGTTGCAGCATAGATATGATAAAGTACCAAAACTGAATCATCCATTAAAAAGATCAATAATCAGCAACACACAAGCATAAATATGATAAAAATACAACAGCGAAATAAAAGGAGCTGATAAGAGATATACATGGGATTATAAACCTGACTTGAGAACACCTGGGCAGAGCAAGAACAAAAATAAACAGCTTTCAATCAATGAATAAGTCCTATATAGAGGCATTATTTTTCAGCAATGTGTGACTATTTACAGAAAGATCAACGGGCTTAATTAGCAGATCAGTAAATCGATGTCGTTACCAACAAAATATTTATCCATTATTCCAATAAGTACTGATAAATACGTTAGAGTGACATCTCATCTATTTGGCTTCTCGAGTGAACAACATGCCTCCATCTTATGAAATGTTAATGCTGAAAAAAGAGAGATGCCATGTCAGCATCAGCATCATGCACGGACAAAGTTAAAGAATCTTATGAAATTATGATATGATATATCATATTATTTTAATAAATTTTAGTTGTTATTTTATTTTTTAATATAATGTGCAGAAATATAACAAAATTTATATAATTGAAGGATACACATCATATGATAATTAAAAAAATTATTTGCTTTTTATTTTATTTTATTAAATTATCAAATACTTAGTACTAAATATTTACTAATGTAACTTTTTATTAACTTCTCAATTGGCATAATATTTTGTACCTATTTTTTTTAATAATATAACATAGATATATTTTTTCTTACTCTGAAAATATTTTTGTTGTTTAAAATTCTTTAATTGTCTAAATTTATCAATATATCTTTTGAGTATTATTTACTTACCTCTTATTTTTATTAATCCCTCTCTTTTTATACATTCTTTTCTACTGTGATATTTGCTTAGTTTTCTCGTTTTGCAGTCTACTTGTAATGAAAATTATGTAATATATTTTTTTGTTTAAATTATAATTTTGAATTCATCAAAAATATAAAAAAATAAGCCATTAATTTTTTTAAAAAACATATAAGAATATTTTTAATAATTGTTATTTTGTATTATATATATATATATATATATATAATATTCTTACCTTATGTATAAATATCCTAATATTAATTTATTTTTTAATAGGGAATTATGAGTTATATTATTCTATTTAATAACTGAAACTTCCTATATGGAAAAATTAATTAATATATACATTTACGTTAACGCTTGGAATTCTTTTTTTTTTTTTAATATTCTTCCCTTATGACTCTTTGTTTATTATAATTTCAATTATGAGTATATGTACAAATTTTCTCATCATAATTCTACTTATAAATCTTATATTTCTATATTTTCTCTAAAATTTATATTTTTTTTGTTCCTTGCTTATTCTAATTGTATTATCCGTTACTTAGTATTATCAAATTATGACATGAAGTCTTTAGTAACTTACTACATTAGTAGAATAAAATGGATATAGTTTTGTATTACTCATAAAATTTAACTTGACTTTATCTTATATGACTATTTCTCATAATTCTCTCGTTGTTCAAATTTATCAATAATATTTTTGATTATTATTTATTTACTTATTTTTGTCAAATAAATTTAAAGTATGGATAAAATCATATTATCTCTATTTTTCTCTTTATATATTAGTTTTTTTCTATAATATTTTAACTTTTTTATTTAGCTTTTATCTATAATATGAATATTGTTATATTATTTTTCTAAATGTGTGGTGTTGAATTAGTTCAAAGTTTAAACAGAAAAGTTCATTTGTTATATGTCATAAATATACTAATAACTGTAATAATTATTATTTTAGTATCACTTTCAATAAGAAATTAAATTAAATTATCCTTCCTTTTTGTATTTAGTAAGAAAGTTGACTTTTAATGTTTTATTAAAATTATTACATAAAAATTGATATTATTTTTTATATTTTGATTTGTTTCTTAGAATTATGTCAATTGTCTATATTTTTTGTTTTTGTTTTATCTATTATAATATTTTCATTTATGTGATCTTATCTATTTAGCACGGCCATATGAATTATTTCAAAAGACAATTCTCATCTTAAAGATCAAATAAGTCTTATCCTTTTATATATCTCAACACTGAAATTTGTATTTACATATTTTTTTTCTCCTTTTATTTTTGTCCATGTTATTAAGTTACCCATAATTTAGAATTGTTGATATCTTCTGCTACTCTCATTGTAACAATGACTTTGGGTTTTCTTTTTCTTGTAATAAAAAAATCATCTACTTTTATTCTTGTGTTCTTTTATTCTATAGCTCAAATTAATGTTTAAACTTATCAATAATATTTTTGAGTATTATTTATATATTATCTTTATTTTATTTTTTACATTACTCAAAGTATAAATGTTCTCACACTATCTCCACCCCCTCTTTCTATATTATTTCCCTTACTGTAAAATTTGATATAATTATTTCATCTTGTATTTAATTTAATAATAAACAAAATAAAATAGAAGTGCATATGCTCATACTTTATAATTTACCAAAATCTTAAGGTATTTTTTCGTCTTTGAAGTTTTGTTTTTTCAATTCAAAAGCTTGGATAAGTTTTTGTTTGATTTTGTTTAACAGAATAAATAGATAGAAGAATATAAACTATTATTATTATTATTATTATTATTATTATTATTACACATAACAAAAAAAATACGTAAAATCTTGAACATATAGCTTAACGCATATGTCGTTATTTCAAGAGTAAATTTATTTTCTCCTTTATTTTCAATATAGAATATTGAGTTTTTATTTTATTTTAAATTTTCGCTATTTACTGTGTGGAAGAGCAATTTACTCTTCTTTTTTTTTAAACAGTTGATGTAGCTTTATTTATTTCGTCTTCCTTTTTGTTAAAGTAATTCCTATAGCTTTTTATATTTATGAATGTTTCGACGGATTTGTCTTCTCTTGTTTTTGTTGTCATAATTATAGTATTCTTTATGACATATGCATCTTTATATGAAATTGATACAACTTTTAATTATCTTAATAAATCCATACTTTTTCTTTTTTTCATATTTGTCGGGACAAAAGAAACTACTAAACCAGATATAAAACAATTAAAGATCCATAACAAAATTAAATTGAATATTGCAATATAAGAGTCAAAACTAAATTAAAAAAAAATAATTAAGATTTCCATTAAATGGGATTCCATATAAGTTCTATTTTCTTATTTGAAAATTTCTCCCTAAACTCACTTTAAGAATGCCATGTGGCTTTTTAATAGCTTGCCACTTGGCTCAATCACAATGCCAATTATGTATGACAACTTTATTCCTTTAATATATATATATATATGTTGATTTTAGAAGTTCAAGATAAAATTGAATGTTTTGTTTTCCTTTTTTAGTAATAATTGTTCTTGAAGATAGAGATAACACATATATAGAATAAATATTCAAGAGAGATTATATTTAAAACATAAATAAGGGTAGAATAGTCTAATCCCTTTCCCAATTCATATTTCTTAAGGGGCGTGTAAAAGAGAAAACTACACATAATATGAGACGGAGGGAGTATATTTTTTGTTTTGATTTGATTTTGATTTTGATTTTGAATTTAAGAAACCAATTAAATTTGTAAACGATGGTATGATGGACATTGATTATCATGTTTCTACATTTTCATGGTTCATCATAATACTAAATTTTTGGAAAATTTAGTTGGTTTATTAAGCTAGATGACTTATGATCCCGTTTTTAGCCGTTGCAATTTCCATTGTGTAAAAGCATGTTTGGCCAAGCTTTTTAAGGCAAGAAACACTCCTTTTTGTTTATTTTTTGTTTTTTAAAAGTATTTTTTTTTTCAAAGTTGGAGTGTTTGACCAAATTTTTATAAGTAAGAAAAGTGGTTTTGAGTAAAAACAGAACCATTTTTGAAGAAACAAAAAAAAGTATATAGCTTCTCCTCAGAAATACAATAACAACAACAAAGCTTCTCCCAAGAAGTATTTTTAAAAAAAAAATATTTTTGAGAAAAATACACTTAAAAGTACCTTTTAAAAAGTTTTGCCAAATACTAATTGCTGCTCAGAAGTGATTTTCAAAATAATTAATCAAACACAAGTTTTTTCTCACAAAAAGTATTTTTGGAAAAAAATACTTATCAAAATAAACTGATTTTAGAAGCTCGGCCAAACAATCTATAAATATGTGAATCTCTTTTTGGACTTTGTTAGCTCCTTAAATTTTATATACGAGCTAGCTTTATTTCGTAATAATTTCTACACTGAATGCTTTATCAAGAAAAAGAAAAAAAAAAGGATAAAAAATAGTGAATGACAAGAAATTAAAGACATATAATTAGCATGGACCAGTGCCTTTCCTGGTTCATATATACAGAAAATTAAAGATGAATCAACTGGAAACAATACATTTTGGCATGAAACAAATAAAGAAACATAGCTTAACTACTGCATCAAATATCCGTTACTATTTTTAAACTTTTAACTTACAAAACGTTTAGCCAAAGATGATGATCTGATTAAAGACTGGCGAAGTCAAGCAAGATATTACTAATAGTAATATACATCATATAAAACTTCTGCTTTAGATGACGCCCGCTGAAATTTTGATATCTCTGCCTCTACTTTGACATATTTTCTACTATTCAATGTATAGTGAGGGTCGATTACCATTGTGACCAGCGCTGGAGACTTAGCCAATAGAAGCTTGATCAGTTGCATTTCAAGCCTTGTTCCTGATATTTTTCTTAGCTTAACTGTCTTGAGGTGATTCAATGTCATATCTGAGAAAGCTTCCACTTCAAGACATATCAGAGTTGGCCGAATATAATCATCATCGTCTTCTTCATCCACCTAACAAAGATTACCATAAATCCATCTCTCTAAACTTAATGAGGATAAAAAGTAGTATAAAAGGCAGCTCGGTGCACTAAGCTCTCGCTATATGCGGGGTTTGGGGAAGGGCCGAACCATAAGGGTCTATTGTACGCAGCCTTACCCTGCATTTCTGCAAGAGGCTGTTTCCACGGCTTGAACTCGTGACCTCTTGGTCACATGGCAACAACTTTACCAGTTGATCCAAAATTTTCCTTCATAAAAAGTAGTATGAAAATAAGAAAGAAAGGAAAGGCCGGACCACAAGGGTCTATTGTACGCGGCTTTACCCTGTATTTCTGCAAGAGACTGTTTTCACGGCTTGAATCCGTGGCCTTCTGATCACATTGCAACAACTTTACCAGTCACGCCAAGGCTAAGGCTGTCTTTCATAAAATGTAGTATGAAAATAAGAAAGAAAGGGAAGTCAAAAACCTGAATTTCCAGATATTGCAAACATGGGAAGCTTCTAATCAAGCAAAGAGCAAATGAGATGACCTTGAATCCATTCAGAGAAATCTCAGATAGGTAAAGACGTTTGACACAAATAAGATCAAAGGGAAGCCTTTTTGGTACAACTTCACCTGCTCGAGCAAAGAACTAGGAAGAAAAAGCCAGAATTCAGAATGACTCAAAGCCCAAAGATGTTCCATAAGTAAATATACATACAAAATGAAATGATGAAGCACATTTACCTTGATACTATCGCTATCCAAGTGGAGAAGCTCAAGAGAAATAAAAGACTCAAAAAACATGGCAATATCAAAGTTATCAGCCCTGACAAATCCTGTATCTACAAGTGAAAGTTTTGCAAGAAGAGGGACATCTTTTAAAGTAATAAACTGTATACTGCCTGTGAACTTAAAGGATCTCAACTTGGGAGCTTTAATTTCAACAACGTTCAAATGTTGTGGGATTCGTAGCACCAATCGCTCGAGCAACGGGCAATGATAGATTAAACTTTCAAGAAATTTCGACGATATTGTGACATCATGTAGTTCTAAGCTAATTAACCTATCAAATCCATTGAATGCTGGTGGAGGATGTATCAAACAGTTTTCCAGAGTCAGATGCCTCAATTGAAAACATGTGAAAAGTGAACAAGGCAATTTGTTAAGGCCACATAATGGAAGTTTAAGAACGAGATGTTGAATGCCATTCATAGAGAGGAAATATATCAAGCCATCAATCTTAGGACAACTTCTTGTACGAGGAACATCGAGGATAAACTTTGTAATTGGTCCGTCATGAAGTATCAAAATATGGTAGATAATATAGGTAATTTCACTAGTACTAAATAGTGAAAAATCCTTTTTACTTGTCCAAATAGTTCTATCAAGCGTTAACTCAGGAAGTCTGCACCAGTTATACTTCCATTTCTTTGATAAGATGCTTGTCCTCACAGCATCTTTAAAAGGCAAACATATAAGAATTTCGTCAATTACATTCTCAGGAAGGTTGCTAAATATATCCGGAGGTGAAGTTCGATAACAATATTGTTTTGTGTCCTTAGGAGGCATCATGTAACAATATTCGATAACAAAAACCTGTAGAAAATAAACAAGAATACAAAGATTAGGAAGATCTCCAACCTGTCTGGACAGAAATTTTGCTCACATTAACAAATTAACATGCCACAACGGTAAGTAGAGCAGAAAAGGGTGTGTTCTAATTATCACAGAGTTGCATTCTTTATAGCAAGGATAGGGGCAGACCTAGAGCATTGAATACGGATTCCCGGGAACCCAGTAACTCTTGCGTAGATCCTGTATTTATATTAAGAAATTCACTAAATATTTGTAAATATCTAACTGTGAACCAAGTTATTATTGCATATTAATTTGAAATTACGGTAGGAACTCATAAGCCTCAAATTCTGGATCCGTCTATGAGCGAGGATGCCTTTTGTCTAAAGCTTCGCTCGTGTTTATAGCAAGGATGCCTTTCGTCTAAAGCTTCGCTCGTGGCAGATGCGGATCTAGGATTTAAGTTTTATGGGTTCAATATGTAAAGTTTTTATCATTGAACCCATTGTATTTTTAAAGTTATGAGTTCATATTGCTATATATTGCAATATTAATGAATTTTTATGCATAAATTTATGTTCCGCGCCAAAAGTACTGGGTTTAATTGTGCTGACTTTTGGCGATGGAATGATGGTGCGTCGTGCAAGTGGTGCCACAAGTGTCGTGCGCATGGGACTAAGCTCAGTACATGTCGAATGCGTGCAAGAGGACTAAACAGATTCGCTATACTAAAGGAAAAATCAAAAGAAAAGAAACGAGAATCCTATTACAGTTTGCTTCTATTAGGCTTATCAAACTTATTATCGAAGTGAAATTGATGTATACACAAAAGCAGAGTCGCAAGAAAGTTATAAAGTAAAATTTAATGTCAGATATTCTCATCAAACTTCAAAGCAAAAAAAAAAATCAAGAATATTCTCGTAAAAGTATCTAATTGTGAATTATATGGGGTACCATATGAAAGGTATTAAGTGCAGAACAGAATCAAAGAAAGAAAAATACGTGGAATAAATAATAAATACTTATACCTTTAGAGAATGATGAAGAAAGTAGGGGAGCGGCGTTGCCGAGATTATGAAGTTGAAGCCGGTTAAGATATTTATATGTAGTTCATCCTACAAAGAGTTTGGGCTTTGACCAATGTTCTTCTCCCATACAATTTGGGATAAATAACATAGTCGTGCTGAGAAAAAAATCTTCAAAACAAAAAATAAAATACATTGTCTTTGATTAAACTTTTAAAATCTACTCATTTGAAATATATTTTATGTTTTCGAGAAAATATTTTTGAAAAATAAGAGTTTGCGGACTAATCAATTTTGAGAGACATTTTATTAGAGTAGCAATTTCTATTTTATCAAGGTTTCAAAAGTACTTCTAGGTTGAAGCTATTTTTTCAGGCTTCTAAAAAATAGCTTCTGCTACTACTTGAAGGTACTTATTATTTTTTGCTTAAAAGCTTGGGCAAATACCCCACCTCTTTAAAATAATCATATGCTATGAGTGTCAAACTACCTAATTTTCAGTATGAATTTTGACATAAAATCTGCAAGTTTTTTAAAAAATAAAATAATATTTACATATTTAATAAATACATAAAAAGCACTACTAGTTATAATAGTCTATACTTTAATTTATCTTTAAAATATCTTGAAAAATTATGGTCAAATAAAGGTTTCTTTACTCTCCAAACAGTAATAGTGCAACAAAAAGTAGCAAAAAGAGAGACTATAACCTCTCATAATGTTTTGCTCTATCACATTAATCTCCCCGTAGTTTATAATATTACGTTCACCTTTCTTATTTTGGTTTTGTAATAATTCTTTTTACATGTTTCATTAATGTAAATAAGACATAGTTTGATGAAATTTTTTCCTTCTAATATTAAATTCTTTAAATTATTTCCCTTATATATATATATATATATATATATATATATAATACACACACACGCTACAATTAAAATATATTGGTGGTTTATTTGAATGAGCTAAGAACAAGGTCCCAAGTCGTATATATAAGTTGCACTTACACTTGTTACATAAGTCGCAAAAAGTTATTTACACATTTTTACTTTATGAACGATCTCTCACCCCCTAATCTTTTTTTAAGTGAATTTAATAACTCCTGATTCAATACATTTATATGGAGTAGTTCATCAAATTGACATAAAATAATTTTTCCTTTTTGCTAAAACATAAAAGTATATGCTACATTATTTCAGTTTACTGAATTGAACCGCTATTCTAATCCCATTCAGAGTGACCTCTTAATTTTTTTTAAAAACAATTAAACTTTAAAGTATTTGGCATCCGAAACCTACAAGCAGATAAACCATAAATGAAGAAACAATTCCCTTTAATTAAATAAACCTCAACACTAACCATCTTTAGTTTTGAGCCTCAAAATTCCCTGAGCCTTAGTTATAGTGAATTGGTTGGTAGTGCTGTACTGTTTTGTTTCATTGCTTAAGAAAAGCATTGTGTTTGTTACACACAACCTATACTTCTTTCTTTTAAATATGTTAAGCCCTTTTCTTCAATATAAAATTTTCTGCTGGATAAAGCATGAGAAATACTATTACAGAAATAAACGATGTTTTTATACTACTTCATAGTTATTATATTTTGATTGTTAGATGATGATATTGTTGGGGTATATACTATTAATCATGCATTTAGATATAGTATATTCTAACAATTGTCATGGTTAAAAGTCTAAGTGAATGATTGTTGGGATATATTGTTTATTCAATTTAATAAAGTTTTAAATAGATAATATATTAGTGTGTTTCCTTTGCTTATATAGTAGATGATTTAGTGTATAGAGTTTAGTTTATACACGGAAGATTAAATCATTTGTTATTATAAGTATAAAGTTTGAGTTCACAATCTAATGATGGAATTGGACAAACCATCAGGAATGATTGTAGCATACGATTGAATGCAATTTATCTTGATTATAGAAATGGTTTAATTTCAATTTCTTGTGCTAGTACATTAATTTGTATGTATTGAACGGACCAAGTAGAGATAAGTATTTTATACTGACTTAATAAAATAAATTCTCTAGCCATTAAATGTACTTATACTCTAAATCTTGATATATTTATTATTAGATGTGTATATTATTATTGTTTTAATTTATTAAAAGGCGAGATCCTTTCTTAGGTCAATATACCTGGTAAATTGGATAATAATAATGTACATTGGCGAAATAATAGTTAATTGATGGAATCCATATCTCGGTTTAGAGATTGATGATACACCTTTATGAAAGTTTATAAGTTTTCATGTGTAAACCCGGCCGGTGAATTTTATATCCGGCACATGAAATAAGCTAAGCGAAAGTCTAAAGAAAATAATCAATAAATTAAATCGTCAGTAATCTAATTTAATTGATTAGTATTTGAATCTTAACATGGGGAGTTAAATAAGATTTAATAGATGAATTTCGAAATTGAATAAGGACTGAAACTATGAATTTTTAGTGGGAATAATTCGTAATTAATTATGGTGAATATTAATTTCGAAAATTAAAAATTAATTCCATAATTGGAAGCCTTGTTAATTAAATTCTGTGGTCTCTGATGTGCCTAAAGAATAGGAAATAAAGGAATTATTTTTCTGGTGGAAAAGAAAACCCAACAGGTTTTGAAAAAAGGTTTTAACCCTTAAAACTTGCGTTATAAATACATAAGGTTTTCCACATAGAAGAGGTAGAACAAGGTGACCGAAAATTTCAGCCTTTTTCCTAGAAATTTCGCCCGCACAAAATTACTATTTTCGAATATTATTTTGGTAACACAGTAGAAGACCGTAGAACGTTCGAAGATCGTAATCGTGCTGGTGATGGAGATTCCATTGAGACGCTGTGGTTCTGAAGGCGTACATGACTGAAAAGCTGTGTTCACGCTTCAAGAGATAACCCGAAAAACTCTGTATATGCTAGTTGTCTAGATTACATGTGATTTTGATGTTGGGATTGCTTCAGCAACATATAATTATCCATCAGATACATGTCTAGTAACTACTTTTGCATTTCTTGATGTAAAACCTAATTAAAGTTTAGAAGAGATGTCACAATTATTCTAATCATGCTTGAAATCATCAATAGCCTCTTTCTTCTTTTTCCCCCTTTTCCGTTGATTTATCTGTCTTAATTCCATCTATCTTTATGACCTTTGTCGTTGTTATTGTTTTATTATTTCTTTTCATCTTAATGAGCCGAGGGTCTATCAGAAACAACTTCTCTACGATTCTATTCCAGGGTAGGGGTAAGGTCTGCCTACATATTATCTCTAGACCCTATTTATAGGATTATATAGGGTTGTTATTATTGATGATGATGATTTACCTGCCTTGAAACATAAATTTAAGTGCCTTTCATTGTGAATGCATGTAAAAGACTAATGTCATCCTTTGTTATGGAATATATTGCATTTCACTTTCTTTCTCAACGAGCAAAAATTGAACTGATTACATTGGCTACTTGCTTTTTCATTCTTAGGAGATATGCTTCCAAATGGTATCAAAGGAGAAAGATTAGGCAGAAGCCATGAATCAGTTGGTGATGTAGATATAATCAGCAACTTGCCAAGGGATATGATTAATTGCATTATGAGGAAAATGCCTATATGCAATGTTATAAGAACAAGTGTTCTGTAAAAAAAAATGGAGATTTTACTGTTAAGTTATATTTCAAAGTTTCAATGATGACAATGTTCACTTACCTTGGTTTGCAGGAATCGAAATCATCAAAAGAAAAGAATACTAATGAGAAGTTGTTCAAAGATGTGATTGCTGAATTAATGGACAAGAAGAAGGAATCAAATTTTAGCACATTCATTCGTCCTCAATCAAAGGAAATCAGATTACAAATCAAGGAGCTATTGCCAGCAAATATTCAGTATCCTTAATTAAGCTCAATAGTAGGTTTGAATGTTTCCTCAATGTAAGCCTGTGACAAGGAAGGTTAATATCGAATCCGGTCCCTCCCAAGAGTAGGATTCGAAAAGGCACCCCTTGGGTCAAATCCCTTTGAAGATCTCGTGCCTCTATTTTCGGTCAAGGCTCAACGGCTCTCTTCTCTCCTATAAGAGAGTTGTGTCATTATTCAAAATTCATTGTTGCTATACTTCTTTGGCGGCGAACGAATCAAAACCATTTGTATTGTAATACTTTCAAGATATAAAAGAAACCCTTGTGACCCAAGGAAAACTGGATGTAAGTACCACACCGGTACCGAACTAGTATAAAATCACTGTGTGTTATTCTCTCTACATTTACTGTTATCTTACATTCTGCTCTTAATCTAGTCAACTAAAATCATCGTTAGTCGACTAATTTTTTAATAGACCACAATTCACCCCCTATTGTACCTTCAATTAGTATCAGAGCAAGGCTCACAATCTCTGCTTAACAACTGGTGAGAAAAAGACCATAGGATCTAACACTGTTGTTGGTGCACTATTTCAAGAAGGAACCTCTCAGGTTCGACCTCCTTATTTCAACGGATAATACTTTTCTCATTGGAAAGTGCGTATGGAAACATATACGATGTCACATGACATTAAAGTTTGGCGTGTGATCAAAAAAGGAAATCTTCCAATCCCACCAAAGAAGGATGCAAATGGTCAAGTCATCATATCAACTGATCCTCTTGACTTAGATGACTACACTAATGAACAAGCTGCTGTCATAACTATAAATGCCAAAGCAAAAAATCTACTGTACAATGCTATCAATGGAGAAGAGTATGAAAAGATATCAAGTTGTGAAACAGCCAAAGAAATGTGGGACAAACTGGAGGTCACGTACGAAGGAACCAACAAAGTAAAAGAAACAAGAATCAATCTTTTGGTTTGAGACTACGAGCTATTTCAAATGAAGGATGGAGAATCAGTGGAAGAGATGTTCTCCGGGTTCAGCAAATTCTTGGAGATCTGAAGTCCTTTGGCAGACCTATCAAAAGTGGTGAACAAGTTAGAAAAATTCTCAGGAGTTTACCTACCATTTGGCAACCAAAAGTCATCGCTTTGGAATGTCAGGATCTTGACAAAATTTCCTATGATGAACTCAGAGGTGATCTAATTGATTTTGAAAAAACTCACTTGGATAGATAAATTCAAGAAAAGAAAAAAACGGTTACCTTTAAGGCAACTGTGGCTGAACCATAAAATGAAGAAGAAGAAGAAGAAGAAGGAGGAGAACAAGATGAAAACATTGCCATGCTCTCTCAAGTTGTAACAAGCATGATGAGGAAAAACAGAAATAGCAGAATAGGGAAGCCTAACTTCAGGAAAGGAAGGATAAACAATGAAACTAATAAAAATGATGGAAGGTGATGCGAATGTGGAAAGTTTGATCATATTCAAGCTGATTGTCCCGAACTAAAGAAGAAACTCAGCAGAAACATGCAAAAGAAGAAATCCTTCGGAGCATGGAGTGATGAAGAAGAGTCTGATCATGAGAAAGTTGCTAATATATGTTTCATGGATATAAATAAAAATGAAGATTCAGGGGAGCTTGGACTAATGGCAGATGGAGATGATGAGGAAGACAACACAAGAGAACTTGGCCTTATGGCAGATGAAGGAACTAGTGAGGTATGTCTTCCCACATGCCCTAATTGTTATGAATTTCAAGAATTTGTTGATATTGATCTTGCAGATATCGAAAAAGTTGTGAATGAACTTAGAAATATCAAGAGAGAAAAGAAAGACCGGGCCCTAAAACTGGAAGTATGTGAAATTGAGTGTGATATGCTACAGGATAAAGTTAATGAGCTTCAACTTCAATTGAATGGATTGCAAAAATTCACCAGTCACATCTCAGTCAAATCAAATCAGACTACTCATCACAAATAGAAATTTCTTGCCTGTTCCTTTTGTGGTAAAAATGGCCATAGTACTAACTAATGCATGAACAGAATTAGAGTAGAAAAAGGTTTTGGAAACTCTAATAGTCCACCATGTTTTTATTGTGGTAAAAGGGGTCTACCTCTAATCGTTGCAGGTTCAAGGATAACAGGAGATGGGTCAGGAGACCTAAATCTTCAAATCAAGCTAACACTCAGCATTCTAACCATTCAGGACCCAAGCAGGCTTAGGTACCTAAAAACAAGTAACTTTGTTTTGTAGGAACACCCCGAGAAGAATCGAAAAGGAAAATGGTATCTCGACAGCGCGTGTTCCAGACATATGACTGGTGACAAACAATTGTTCAAATCAGTCACCAAACTAGATGGAGGAACATTTACATTTGGAGATAAATCCAAAGAAAATGTAATTGGTGTTGAAAAAATTCCTCCGGGATCAACATGTGATGTAGATGAAGTCTACCTGGTTGATGAACTCGGCTATAATCTTCTTAGCATTAGTCAACTATATGACAACGACTATGAGGTTCGTTTTAAGAAACATGGTTGGTTTATAGAAGATGAATCAGGTAAAATCATTCTTTCTGGCAATAGAGACAAAAATGTCTATACTATCAGCAATTTAGATAATCTTGGAGATCAAATTTGTCTTACTTCCATGATTGATGATCCCTGGGTCTGGCATAGAAAACTTAGTCATGCCAGCATGCATACTATTCAAAAGCTTTCTAAACATGATCTTGTAATTGTTCTTCCAAAACTAGATTTTTCAAAGGATCATATCTGTGATGCATGTCAACTGGGAAAACAAACTCGCTCTTCTTTCAAAATTAAAAATATTGTTTTCACCTCCAAACCTCTTCAATTATTGTATATGGATTTATTTGGTCCAACTAGAACTGCTAGCATAGGTGGTAGTAAATATGCTTTTGTCATTGTAGATGATTTCTCTAGATGTACCTGGGTTATATTTCTAAGTCACAAAGATGATGCTCTAAAGATTTTTGAAGTTTTCTGTAAGAAGGTTCAACGAGAAAAGGGATACTACATATCTACTATCAAGAGTGATCATGGAGGAGAATTTGAAAGCAGAGCTTTTAAAATTTTTTACAACGATCAAGGAATCTCTCACAACTTCTCTTCACCAAGATCACCGCAGCAAAATGGAGTAATAGAGCGTAAAAATAGAGCTTTACAAGACATGTCAAGAACCATGATTGTGAAAAATTCCTTACCTCATCACTTCTAGGCAGAAGCTGTGAGTACATCATGTCACATCATCAATAAGTGTCTGATTCGACCAATCCTCAAAAAGACTCCTTATGAACTATGGAACGGTAAGAAACCCAATATTCACTACTTTCACCCTTTTGGATGAAAATGCTTTATCCACAATAATGGAAAGGACAATTTGGGTAAGTTTGATCTTAAGAGTGATGAAGGTATATTTATTGGATACTCTTCTTCAAGTAGAGCATATAGAGTTTACAATAAAAGAACTTTATGCATTGAAGAATCAATTGTTATTTTTGTTGATACTAACCCTCGCCCAAGGATGAAAAAATTCCTGAAGATGAGAAAATCTCTTTTGTACCTAAATTTGTTATTGTAGGAAAGGATCATCAAAGTGAGTCAGTTGTTCAACAGACTCAACCAGCTAAAGAGCCCGTAGAAAATTTTGAACTATCTCCAGCAGATCAGTCGACTAATGTAGAAAGAGAACCTTCCTCAAACACTCCAAATAAATGGAAAAGTGAACTTGGATATCCTCATAAATTCATTATAGGAGATCCACAGGAAGGAATCACTACAAGAAGGTCACAGAAGAACAAATCTCATGTGGCTCTTATTTCTCAACTTGAGCCAAAGAAAGTGGATGAAGCTCTCAAAGATACTCACTAGATAAGTGCTATGAAAGAGGAACTAGATCAATTTGAAAGAAATAAAGTATGGGAATTGGTTCCAAGACCTTCAAAATCATCCATCATTAGAACTAAGTGGGTATTCAGAAAGAAATTGAATGAATCAGGTCAAGTAGTTTGAAATAAAGCAAGATTGGTTGCTCAAGGATACTCTCAGCAAGAAGGAATCGACTATGATGAAACCTTTACGCCTGTAGAAAGACTCGAATCCATACGAATATTACTTGCTTTCGCTGCTTACAAAGGATTCAAGCTATTTTAAATGGATGTTAAAAGTGCGTTCCTAAATGGCCACATCTCTGAAGAAGTATATGTGAATCAACCACCAGGATTTGCAAACGTCATCTTTCCTGATCATGTATACAAGCTGACTAAAGCTTTGTACGGTCTCAAACAAGATCCTCGTCCCTGGTATGAAAGGTTAAGCTCTTTTCTTCTAAATCAAGGGTTTAAAAGAGGTAATATCGATACAACTCTTTTTGTTAAGCATTCTAGTTCAGGTAATCTTATTACTCAAATTATGTTGATGATATTATTTTTGGTAGTCCTAACTTTGTTCTATATAATGAATTTGCTCTTTCCATGAAAGGAGAATTCGAAATGAGCATGATGGGAGAACTGACATTCTTTCTCGGACTTCAAATCAAATAGTTTCCTAAAGGGATTTTCATTAGCCAAACCAAGTACACTAAGGAGCTTATCAAAAAGTTTGGCATGGAAAATGCTAAGTCAATTGGCACTTCAATGAGTCCAACAACAATGCTCGATGAAGACAGCAATGGAAAAAAGGTTGATGAAACCATGCATAAAGGAATGATTGGATCCTTATTATATCTCACTGCTAGTCGACCAGATATTATGTTTAGTGTGTGCAAGTGTGCAAGATTTTAGTCAGATCCTAAGGAATCCCATCTCACTGCTGTTAAACGAATTATTAGATATTTAATTGGTACCTCTGAGCTAGGATTATGGTATGATTGTTCTAGCAATTTTGTTCTAAGAGGCTTTTCAGATGCAGATTTTGCAGGTGACAAGATTGATAGAAAAAGCACAAGTGGCACATGTCAACTCTTAGGAAATGCATTAGTATCTTGGCATAGCAAGAAACAAAATTGTGTTGCCCTATCAACGATTGAAGCAGAATATTTAGCTGTTGGAAGCTGTTGTACCCAAGTTCTATGGATTATGCATCAACTTCTCGACTATGATTTATCTCTTACCTCTACTCCTATATTTTGTGATAATACTAGTGCTATTTATTTATCAAAAAATTCTGTGCATCATTCTATAGCAAAGCATATAGAAATTAAGAATCATTTTATCCGTGATCATGTTGCTAAAGGTGATAATGTTTTAGAATTTATTAGTACTGATTCTCAACTTGCTGATATTTTTACAAAACCACTTTTGGAAGAAAGATTTTGTTTTCTTCGAAAAAGATTGGCATTGTGCCAAATTTGTAAAACAAATCTTTTACTGTGTTCTAAAATATTTTATTTCCTTAAGTATGTGTGGTTTAATTAATTTTCTTGCAAGTGTAATAATTGCTTCTTCTTCAGTACCGCTGATCAGTCTCTTCAGAAGCATCACTTCCTTCTGAACTCGTCTTTTCTTTAACCAAAGTGACCCTTCGTTCTTCCCAAAAAGTACCGATAAAAACACTTCCTTCCTTGTTACTCTCTCCATTCTCATCAAAGAAAAACTCTCACCATGGCCAAAAGAAACCCCTCTTATTCCACTGCAACCAGATGCAACTGAAGATTTCAAAAACCCCTTAACCCTGAAGAATCTGTAGACTTGGAGTCATCCATTGACTCAGATTTTCTCAAAACGGACAATGAGAGTAGTGAATCTTCCGAAAATCCTCCCATTAGCCAGAAAAAAGCAGGCAAAAGACCTATGGAGCAAACCCCCCAAAAGGCGGCATGCAAGAAAGGAAAAGTAGAGAACACGGAATTTGGTCCCGAGGACAAATTATTCTTTTATGGCCCTAGTGAAAAAGCAAGGTTTGAGTCCTACAAGTCAAAATCTATGGCTTATGGACGCTCTGTAAGTCTCTCTCTCATGAAAAATCTACACTTTGATGTGACTGCTATATTTGATTTTCAACATCTTTCTTCTCTATTTGATACCATTGGAAAATCTGTTTATGAGGAACTAGTAAGGATGTTTTATGCAAACCTTTTTGTGAATGACAAAGATGATTTGGAATCTATGGTGTTAGGCACTAGAATTGTTTTGGATTCTTATCAATCTGAAAAGATTTTCTCTGTTAAGTTTAGTGGGTTTGATGTGTTTGTGCAAAATTCGTGGCCAAAATATTTTAAAGTTTCCTTTGAATAAGCAAAAACCTTTTTGTCTGATAATCCTCCTGATATCAGTCCCAAGAACCTTAAGTTTGAACATCGTGTCTTGGCCCACATGATTGCTACTACTCTTCTCCCCAGAACTAGGTCCTTTAGCTCTTTATCCACTAGAGATATTTTTGTACTTTATTGTCTTGTTAACAATAAAAGACTAGATTGGTTTGTGTGGATTCTCCAATACATGCTTGAAAGTATCAGGGACATATCTTCGTCTGCTGCCTGTTTACCATATGATCTTCTCATCTCACATATTCCCGAAGTCATGAAGGTAGATTTGGCACCCTTTACACCTAAGCACATTACCAGCACTTATGATAAGACAACTTTTTCAATGATGGGGTACACCTTGGGTGATGATGGATGGGTTAAGCGCGCCAAAGTTGAAAGCATTCCAATGCCAACTGAAGTTCAAATTGAACAACCAGCATCTCAGTCGACTGCCTCTCAAAATCTTCAGCAAATTCAGCATTATCTAGATGGGGTGACTGCTACTGGTTAAGATGAAGGAACAAGTAGACAAAATCAGGGAAGTTACTGAGGAGACAGGTACAAATGTGGCTAAACTTAGAATGAATATAGGAGCCACGCTGAGGCAAGGAACCAGGGCATTCAATTCCATGAGTGAAAAGATGGATAAGCTTATCAAAGATATTGAAAACTCCTATGACTCCTTCTGCACCAAAGTGATAAACACTCTTAAGTACTTCCTGGGAAGAATTTAATGTGATTCTGTGTGATGGCGTTACAAACAATATTTTTTTATGCTCTTGCTTGCTCGCTGGTGGTTTTACACAAACTTTCTTTTGACACCTTGCTTAGAAAGTATGGTCTCACTCATAAAGTTACGACTCCCTATCACCCTCAAGCAAGTGGTCAAGTGAAAGTCTCTAACCGAGAGATAAAGAGTATTTTGTCCAAAACAGTGAATGCTAATCGGACGGATTAGTTAAAGAAGCTTGATGATGCACTATGGGCTTATTGGACTGCTTTCAAAACTCCTATCGGGATGTCTCCATACCGGTTGGTATTTGGCAAATCTTGTCATCTTCTGGTGGAACCTGAGTATAAGGCCATGTAGGCTTTAAAGAAGTTAAATCTTGATTGGGATGCAGCTTCCACCTTGCGGGTTGCACATTTGAATGAATTAGATGAATTCTAGTACCATGCATATGCAATTTCATCCTTGTACAAAGAAAGAATGAAGTACCTTCATGACAAATACATCCGAAACAGGGAATTCAAGGTGGGTGATCTTGTTTTGTTGTTCAACTCATAATTGAAGATGTTTCCCGGAAAGTTGAAATCCAAATGGAGTGGTCCCTTTGAAATTGTAGGTGTGAAACCTTTTGGTACATTGGACTTGAAGAACAAAAGTGATGAGGTATTCCGAGTCAATGGTCACCGAAAGAAGCATTATTTGGGACAAGCTGATGATGGCCACGTGGTGGCAGTGATTCATTTGAAGTGATGTAATTTGTGTCGTGTCGCGACGTTAAATCAGGCGCTTCTTGGGAGGCAACCCATGTTTCTTTTTCTTGTTCTTTAGATAGGTTTTCTTTTGTGCTAACTGGTTTTGAAGTGTATTTGCGGGAATGATTGTGCTTTACAGGGACTGTGCTCAGAAAAATTGACTAAGCATGGAAAAAGTGTGTAACGCATATGTATTATGCAGACCGCACAATTTTGAACGCTATAGCAAAAAGGAATCTGCGGCCGCAAAAGTCTTGTGCAAACCTCACAACTTGAGATGAAAAATTGCACACTCTCTGAAGTTTGTTTGTCAGAGAAATGGCCATTGTGCGGCCGCACAAGGAAATCTGCGGTCCGCACCAGAATCTGCGGTCACACAAGGAATTCTGCAAACCGCAGATTAACAAAGGGTAAATGCACATCGGGTAAAAGAATGCGGACCGCAGAAGGAATTCTGCGGCCGCACTCGTCTCTTAAACTTTTGGCCAACCCATTAAGTATAAATAGTAGACTTCCCTTTACTATTACAACTTTACATTCTCGGAGAAGTAAAACAAAGGCACAAATATTGCACTCAACTGAAGCACTCATTCGCCTCCTAAATCATCATCGTTGATCACTCCTTAATACTACTTCATCACTGGTATGTTCAAATCATCCTAGAATTTTTCAATATTCTTGATTTAGTTGATAATTTGTTTATTTATTTCCAATTGTCAAATTAATAACCATGTGAACGGTAATTTATGTCGCGTAAACTCCTAGTTGCTATATGGGGGATGAGTATTTTGTTGATATAGTTTAATTGCTACTACCATGTCCAAATTGTGCGTAAGAGTAGAAACCTTAGAATCTGCCCGATAAACTTTTGAATTGTGTGGCCGCACAAGGAATTATGCAGTCCACAGATCAGTAGGCTAGGGCATTTGGTGTAGAATGATTGTGCGGACCGCACTTGAAATTGTGCGTTTCGCAAAAATTCAATCGCGGTCGCAGAAAGGTGTGTGCGGCCGCAGATCAAGCAATTCTCTGTCTTCAGTGAGTTGTCATTTTTGAAGTTTCAATGTGCGATCGTACCCAAAATTATGTGGACCGCACTTCAGATGTGCGACCATACTTAAAATTGTGCAAACCGTAGAATCATCACTGCAGCTGCACTTTCAAATTGTGCGGTCCGCACAACCCCATCTGCGACCGCACTCAAAAATGTGCGGTCTGCACTTCCCCAACCTACAACATGTTTTGTTCTGCAAATTTTCTGCTTACCTGAACTTAACTAGAACTTACTCTTACTGCTATTTTGTGCAGAATATGGTTAGATCACGTGGTCGTGGTGATACATCAAAGGGGAGGGGTGAACCTTCCAGAGGCATAGGCAAAAACACCTCACCCCTCGCCCTCCAAAATTTGATTAGTAAGAAGGCAAAAGCAGGTCGAGGTAGACAGCCGGAGCCCTCCGAATCAAGTTCATATGCCTCGTCTAGGGAAGCATCAGAGGGAGACTCAGTGCAAAGGCAGCCTGCTGTGCAATCATAGCCACAGCTGCCCCAGGACAGATACCGATTGAGAAATGAGCCTACCTTTTCTTAGAGTACTTCTGAGGGGTCGGAAAGGAACAATCAGGCTTCAGAGCCTTCATTTATACATGCTCCTGACACACCAGCTACTACAGTGGAAGTGGATGAGATCTAAGGTGATGGCGGGGGGTGATACCAGAGTTGCAGGCCTGGAGAGGTCAAAGAAGAAGGAAGTTTGGGAAGATAGGTTTGTGAGCCTGACTGTATTTAACAGGTTCCGAAGGTGTTGGCCGCAGAGATCGCTCACTCTTGAGCGACAGTTTGTGTTGAAAGATATGGATAGATACAACCCAAATGTGTTAAGACAATTTCAGGAAAGAAAATGGTAGACATGGTTCACTCAAAGTGTAGTGGATGCCAAAAAGCACTTGGTCCGGAAATTTTATGCCAATGTAGCACACATAAAGAAGGGGACCAAAGTGACGAAAGTGAGGAACTTGAAAGTGAGGTTTGACCAAACCACCCTGAACACATACCTAAGATTGGAGGATGTGGATCCAGTGCAATACTTGGAAAAGTTGGCTATGAGCGATGCAGCTCGCCCAAGACTAGCTGAGCTTCTGGCAGCTCCGGGACCACCACCACCATGGATCACAGCAGGGAATCCAATTAAGTAGAACACCTTGAATTTTGAGGCAAGTGATGGCAGACGTTTGTGTGTATCAGAATAGACCCATGCTAGAATGAAACAAATCTACCAATCTCGTGAGCAGTGCTAGTTGCCTCGATCATGGCCGGGTACCCAATAAATGTGGGTGACGTGATGTAGGTCAACATGTCCTTGGTTTCCAAGCAAGGTGATACCTCCTATCGGTATCCCAACACTATCACTGAATACCTCACAGATGCGGGGGTGGAACCAAGGGATTTTGACACCAAGGTGATGGCGAAGAAGCCTTTCTCGTGGTATTCGTTGATGGATGGTGAAAATACAAAGAAGAAGGTCAGTCCTCTACTACTGTAGGCCAGTCTGATGAGCCTGTCGGGGTAGCTTCTAGGACAGTTGACATGTCATCTACTTCAGCAGATCCTTCTGATAGTGCAGCAGCTATGCCTTTACTTCTTTCTTCAGGTCCTTCAGCATCAGTGCCTTCCACATCGGTTTTGAAGTCGGTGCCCATGACCGCTCATCCACTATCTGTGTTGCGAGTCTCCCAAACACTAGCGAGCCTCAACAACTGGATGCAGACAACCACTACAAAGCTGACTGACATATCCAGTGCTGTTGCAGCACATTCATTCATCTCGGCACCCCAGATTCCTTCGATAGTGAAGGACACATTGAAGAAGATCTTGGAGAACTAGACCACCATCATGAACACCCTGGTAGCACGTGGCACGGTGATTGAGGAGATCAAAAAGTAGGTAAAGAAAATGAAGAAATTCCAGGCGTCCAAGAAATCAGTTGACAGACTGATGATGGAGGTGACTAAGATAGCAGCAGTTGGTGACCTTCCATTTGATATGTTGATGGGGACAGACCGAGAAGCACTAGTAGATCCAGCCGCACCATCAGTACCAGTTGGCCAGTCTGAGGAGCCAGACACGGCTACCAACACTGCTGAGGTGGTGCGCCAGATGTTCACCAACACAGTTACTCCCATAGCCAAGGATGATGAGATCCAGTTAGAGGAGACTGAGGGTGGTAACGCTGCTATGGACACAGAGATGTCCAAGGCCACATAGGGAGTCCTCTTTACCCTTACCTTTCCTTATTCTTATTTTGTTAAGCATTTGGGACAATGCTTATTTTTATTCGGGGAGGGGGGGGGAGTTTATTTGATATTTGGATATTTGACATTTGGTTTGTAATAACTGTAACATTTTCCTCTTTCCTTTTGTGTATGTATATTTTCTTCCCTCTTTCTCTATTGATGTATATATTCTATCTTTTGCCCTCTCATTATGTACATTCATTTATGTCTTTAGTAGCTTTCTTTGTAGCTTCTTTATTTTGTTTTCTTATTAGTCTATGTTTAATTTTGTAGCTTCTTTTTATGTTTTTAGTAGTCAATAAGCCTTTGGTATTCTTAATGCCATGGTTCTTTTCAAAGGTAGTTTTTGTGTGAACCGGGTGATTCTTTCCAACGATGGATGGCGTGACAACCTTCTTAAGAGATTGAGTCCTTTTTTGATGTTTAGGTAAGAATAGTAGTAGTAATGAATAAAAGAGTCAAACATGCTTCACTTGGTATCAGCACACTTAATACGTGCTTATGGTTAACTCGGGATAGAAGTAGCTCTAATTAGCGACCATGTGACTCTTGCATTGACTTAGGCAATTTTCGAGTGGTTTAGTCGAGCCATAGTGATTTTCAATCTTGAATATGGTCGTTGTGGGCCCTCGACTCTATCCTTTTTAACATTCCAGTTGCGTGAGAGGTGAGATGATTTTGTTGCAAGTCCAAGTACTTGTGCAAATAGTCTAAAACTTGCCCCGAATGTGTTTCTAGGCGAAATTTTAAGTTTTGCTTGGCTTGAGAAGTAATTATAGGCTCTCCTTGACCCGCTTGAAATTTTCCATGACCCACCAAAGTTGTTATCCCAAGTCAACCCATTTGAGCCTAAAACCTTTCTCATTTGATAACCATGTTACAAGCTTTTACCTGTTTTGTAGTGACCCTCTCTTGGCACCCGAGCTTTCCTTAACACTCTTGAGAAACAATTGGCTAAAACATAAGTTTGGGGGAGAGATGAGGAGTTTGAAAAAGGTATCAAGGCACAAAAATAGAAAAGAAATGAAGAAAGGGGAAGGCAAGAAAAAGAAAAAAGGGCAAAAAGAAAGTGAATAAGTTGAAAAACTGAAGGGATTTCAAAGAGTGGTAATGATGTAAAGCATAGAGAAAACAAAGAAGGAGAAAATGAATATCATGACCAATAAAGAGTGATGCTAAGTCTCTCTAGTTCCCCTAAGGAAAAAGAAATGCCTCAAATAATAGGAAAAGCATGAGCCGATAAGCGAAAATAGAGTGCTTAAAGAAAGATGAACCCGTTATATCCTAGTATATCCAACCTTAGTCCAAAAGCCTTTATTACATTCCCAACAAGCCCTACGTAATTTCAAGCCGAGTGAGCTTACATTTGTGGTAATTTACATGAGGGGCAAGCCTATGGTACTTAAAGTCGTACTTGCGACATTCTTTTGGGAGAGATGAGCAAACCTTTCACAAAACTTTGAATTGAGTGCTACATTCTTAAGTAAGGTGAAAACGGAGAGTAGAAGAGGAGGAGTTTGGGATCCATAATGACCTACATGAAAGAGAGAGATTCCTTGATGAATTAAGTCAACTCTTGATACTCAAGTGTCACATTAGAACTATTTGTGCTTAAAAGTTCAATCCATTGCCTTGTTAATAATTCATGAGTGTCTGGATAATTGTTGGTCCCAATTGAGGTGTGATTGATGCATTTTTAATTGGCTGGAATAGCTCTTAACTTGGGGAGGTGGGAATTACTTTATTTTCTTGAAGACAAGCAAAAGCTTAAGTTTGGGGGAGTTGATGAGTGGAGATTTTGACTACTTATTAGCACCTTTTTACTTTTGTTTTAGTCCTAAAGCATTTAATTGTATTCCCTAAAACTGATAAAATATGCTTAATCGCAGGAGTAATTGGATAATGAGACACGAAGATGAAATCCAACTCAAGAAGGAGTGATCTGAACTCAAGGACAAAATCAGGCACAAAAGCTCAAAGTGCGGACCGCAAATTTTCATCTGCGGCCGCAGATTATGAAGGAAAGTTTATTAGAGTCCAAATACAAAGTGAGGTCCGCATATGAAATGTGCGGCCGCAGAAGTTAAGCAAGATCAGAAGTTCAGATAGTTCTCGTTCCAAGCTCAAAGTAAGTGCGGACCGCACAATTATTGTGCGACCATAGAAGTCAGCTACGTGGTCGCACTCATAAATGTGCGGTCTGCAGAAGAGCCATGTGCGGCCGCACTCAGAAATATGCGATCCGCAGAAGAACCTTGTGCGATCTCACCCATAATATTGCGGACCGCAGAATATGAGAGATGCAGCCGTGGTTCAGAATTGTGTAGCCGCAGATTTAAATCCTGTCAAGACTGAAGCCGAGTGCGGTCCACACATGGAATTGTGTGGCCACAGAACCTTCGAGAAGGGCAATTTTGTTCGAAAATTCCAGCACTGTATAAATAGAATAGTTTCACTTTTTTAGGTCAACTTATGTACCTTTTGACATCAGCAGCCGTTTACTTTGCTTCTTTTAGTTATTTTTGCCACTTTGATCTTTTTGAATATTAGTTTTATCATTTAAATCTTTAATATGGGTTTAATTATCACTTCTTCATCATATCCTAATTTAAGCATAAGTAACTAGATTTTCACTTGGGTTGTGACCCAACCCTAGGGTGTGAACTTAATGGGTGTTTGATTTATTACTTGTTTATGGTTGGGTATTAATTATCTAGCCTAGTTCTTGCTTTTATTTGAAGATTTAATGGTTGCAAATATTATCTCATGCCTAATTGAATTGGTCTCTACTTGAGAAATAGAGACTTAGTCTAGGAAAACTTGGCTAGCAAGAACTTGGGTCAATCGAGAGATTGATAAACCCAATTAAAGGGTTGAACCTAGAGATAGTAAAACCCTACTTGAGCTTATTATCAACTGCTTTGTTCAATACCCATTTGGACTTGAGAAAGCCAAATTGGGCAAAATCACTCTCTGACTGAGAGGTATTGAGTGGGTACTTGAGTTTTGATAGCTATAATACACCCCAAACAAGAAAACAAGCTTTAAGGCTTACAACCCATTAAGCGAACACCTAGGTGAAGGCCTAGGCCTTTTTACCATTTGAAAAACAAACAACTATAATTTGCTAGTTTTAATTCTTAGTTATCATTCTTAGTTTAAAATAGATTTAAAAACAAACAAAATTTTGCGGAAGTGTAATCCGAGATAATTCAAGCTCATTCACTCGAATATATACTCCTAAGCCCCATTCATAGCTTCCTGTGGAAAACCCGACCCCTTGTTGGGTACTATTATTGCTCCGACCGTTTCACCATCCCAAACAGAGGTGTGGCTTGGACGAGATCAGTAGCTTGGCCAACATCATCAGATCGAGGGTCGTAACAACTCGGCAGACAAGATCAGATCGTACCTATAGTCCGAATCCTAAACGGGTTCAATATGGCCTGTGAAACCACTAAAGGGGAAATAACATTACCGGTGAACGTCACCGGAACCATTCAGGAAGCCAAGTTCTATGTAATCGAAGGGGATATGAGATACAACGCTTTGCTAGGAAGGCCATGGATTCACAACGTGACGTCAATACTCTCGACATTACACTAGGTGCTGAAATTCCCGACTCCCGAAGGAATAAAAATGATTTACGGGTAACAACCGGCCGCTAAGGAGATGTTCGCGGTCGATGAGATGATATCGACATCCACTCTCTCGGTGTCTAAGAATCTGAATCTGGTGGTCGAAAATGGGGCCAAATAGCAATCACCGATACCAACCTCAATAGAATCGGAGGAGCGACGGATAGACGAGGACAACGACTATGGAGTCCCCAAGTCTTTCATATCTCCCGATGATTTCGACGCTACAAAATCAATGGTCGAGGAACTGGAGAAGTAAACACTTGCCTCCGATCGAAAGGTATACCTCGGCACGGGGTTAAACCCTGAGCTCAGGAAAAAAACTTATTCAATTTCTTATAGCTAACAAGGATTGTTTTGCTTGGTCCCACCTCGATATGACATGGATACCGCCGGAAATAACCACTCACAAGCTAAGCTTGGATCCGAAGTTACACCCGGTCAAGCAGAAGAGGAGGCCCCAATCCGAGGTTAAACATGCTTTCATCAAGGATGATGTATCTAAAATCCTTAAAATAGGGTCCGTTCGGGAAGTTAAATACCCGAATTTGTTAGCAAACGTAATATTAGTTCCTAAGAAAGGGGATAAATTAAGAATGTGTGTAGACTATAAGAATTTGAATAAAGCATGTCCCAAGGACTCCTTCCCTTTTCCCAACATCGATCGTATGATCGATGCCATGACCAGCCACGAGATCCTAAGTTTTCTCGACACGTACTCCGGGTACGATCAAATACGGATGAACCCGGGTGATCAGGAAAAAACATCCTCTATCACTAAATAAGGCACATATTGCTATAACGTAATTCCATTCGGGTTAAAAAATGTTGGTGCCACTTACCAATGCCTAGTAAACCGGATGTTCGAAGAACAAATAGGAAAATCAATGGAAGTTTACATTGACGATATGTTGGTTAAGTCTTTGCGAGCAGAGGACCATTTAAAACACTTGCAGGAAACTTCAACGTATTGAAAAAATGCAACATGAAGTTGAACCTGGAGAAGTGTGCGTTCGGAGTTGGATCAGGTAAATTCCTCCGATTGATGGTATCCAATCGGGGAATCGAGAGTAACCCCGATAAGATCAAAGCCATCAAAGATATCACGATCGTAGATAACGTAAATGCAGTGCAGAGGCTAACCGGGCGCATAGCCGCTCTAGGGAGATTCCTCTCGAGGTCCTCCGATAAAAGTCACCGATTCTTCTCATTATTAAAGAAAAAGAGTAACTTCTCATGGACTCCGAAATGCCAATGAGCCTTGGAAGAGCTCAAGCAATAACTATCGAGCCCACCGTTGCTCCATATGCCGAAGATAGACAAACAACTATACCTATACTTAACGGTCTTGGAGATAGCGGTAAGTGAAGTCCTGATCCGGGAAGAAAAAGCTACGCAATTCCCAATTTACTATGTTAGCAAAACTTTAGGTGAGGCCGAAACTAGATACCCTCGCCTAGAGAAACTGGCACTTGCTTTACTAAGTGCCTCTAGGAAGTTGAAACTGTATTTTCAATACCACTCCATATGTGTTTTGACTACTTACCCATTGAGAAATATAATGCATAAACCCAAACTCTATGGACAGTTGGCCAAGTGGGCCGTTGAGGTCAGTGGGTACGATATTGAATATAATGCATAGACTTTGTGGATGCTTTTACGTTGGCGCTGGTACCCGAAGTTGAAAGAGAGTTATTATTGAACTCGGGGACTTCTTTGGGGATCTGGGACCTCTTTACATATGGGGCCTCAAACGCGAAGGGGTCCGGATTTGACATCGTGTTAAAGCCACCAAAGGGCAATGTAGTTAGACAATCTATTAGAACTATAAGATTGACTAATAATGAGGCTTAATATTAGGCTATGATTGCAGGTCTCTAACTAGCCAAAAGTTTGGCGACGGAGGTGATCGAAGCTAAGTGTGATTCACTCCTTGTGGTAAACCAAGTTAATGGGACCTTCGAGGTAAGAGAAGAACGAATGCAGAGATACCTAGATACTGGATACGTTTTGAGGGAAATTCACGAAGGCACCTGTGGAAATCATTCAGGTACCGAAGCTCTGGACCGAAAAATAATCAGGGATGGTTACTACTGGATTGACATGGAAAACGATGCGAAGAAATTCGTACAAAGATGTGATGAATGTCAAAGGCATGCTTCGGTCTTATCACCATGGCCATTCATGAAATGGGAGGTTGACATCGGTTGCCCGCTTCCACGAGAACCCACTAAGGCCCAATTTATTTTATTTATGACTGACTATTTTTCTAAATGTGTGGAAGCCCAAGCATATGATAAGGTCAAGGAGAAGGAGGTCATTGATTTTATCTGGGACCATATCATATGTCGGTTCGGAATACCGGCCGAAATCGTGTGTGAAAATGGGAAATAGTTTATTGGCAGCAGAGTAAGCAAGTCTCTCGAAGACCATAAGATCGAAAGGATCTTATCAAATCCCTACCACCCTAGTGGGAACGGACAAGCATAATCCACCAATAAAATCATAATCCAAAACCTCAAAAAGTGGTTGATCGATGCCAAAGGAAAATGGAAAGAGATCCTGCCGGAAGTCCTATGGACATATCGTACGACTTTTAAATATAGCACCGGGGCCACCCCATTCTCATTAGTTTACGGCACCGAAGCTATGATACCTATCGAAGTTGGAGAACCGAGTCTCAGGTTCCGATATGCTGCCAAAAAAATAAATAACGAGACCCTGAACACAAGTTTGGAGCTAGTAGACGAGAGACGTGATGTCGCCCTCATTCGAATGGAAGCCCAGAAACAACGAATTGAGAGATATTACAATCGAAGATCCAACCTTTGACACTTCAATATAGGGGAATTGGTATTGAGGAAGGTCACGTTAAACACTCGAAATCCGAACGAAGGAAAATAGGGACCAAACTTGGAAGGTCCGTATCAGATTACTGAGATCGTCGGAAAAGGGTCGTACAAATTCAGAACAATGAATGGTGAACAATTACCGAATAACTGGAACATAACCCATTTGAAGCGATATTATTGCTAAGGTATGACCCCGACCATCTTCTTTTACTAAGCTACATTTTTAACTAATACTTTCAGGTACCCAACACAATTTTTAGGCCTGAAAGCACGCGTTACACTCTTTTTCCCTTGATGTGATTTTGTCCCAAATGGGTTTTCCGGCAAGGTTTTTAACGAGGCAATAGTGAAATCGTGCTAACTTAGAATCGAAGTCAACAGTATTCGAGGCTTCTCTACGATAAACCCCGAACACTGGGGGGGCATAATCCAGGGGGAATGATTTTTTCTTGCGCTCGAACAATCTAGGCTCGCTCAATAAGATTTAAATAAGATTTTCTGTAGAGGCCAAACGGTCGATTGAACCGTGCCCACATAGATCACCCAAGCCCGGACACAAAATACAAGTTTAACTTTGTATACTACGCACAAAATTGGAAGGAAGTCTATGCCTTTTGGATAAAAGTTCCTGTCCTTTCAAAAAATATTCGTTTGGTTCCCCAAAGACATCAAGCCCAAAATCCACTTCACGCGAGAACTGCCTCCTAAAACATTGCCCGAATTAAAAGGCTACGGCCATTTCGGGATACAAAAGACGGAGGGAACAAAGCTTATTTGGTATTGCCCGAATTAAAAGGCTACGTCCATCCCGGGATATTAAAAGTCCGAAGGCACAAAGCTTATTTGGCATTGCCCGAATTAAAAGGCTACGGCCATTCCGGGATATTAAAATTCTGAGGGCACAGAGCTTATTTGGCATAGCCCGAATTAAAAGGCTACAGCCATTCCGTGATATAAAAGCCCGAGGGCACAAAGCTTATTTGGCATTGCCCGAATTAAAAGGTTACGGCCATTCCGGAATATTAAAACCCGAGGGCATAAAGCTTATTTGGCATTGCCCAAATTAAAAGGCTACGACCATTCCATTATATTGACACCCGAGGGCACAAAACTTATTTGGCATTGCCCGAATTAAAAAGGCTATGGCCATTCTGGAATATTGAAACTAAGGGCACAAAGCTTATTTGGCATTGCCCAAATTAAAAGGCTACGGCCATTCCGTAATATTGACACCCGAGGGCACAAAGCTTATTTGGCATTGCCCGAATTAAAAGGCTATGGCCATTTCGGAATATTGAAACCTGAGGGCACAACGCTTATTTGGCATTGCCCGAATTAAAAGGCTACAACCATTCCAGGATATTGAAACCCAAAGGCAAGAAGCTTATTTGGCATTTACCCAAAATTGAAAAAGCTCGAAGACGTCTGACACCCATAACAAAAGGTACCTTCGGCAAAATTACAGTCTAAGGAATTATAAATACTTTGGAAAAAATTTCCGGTCATACCAAATTTCCACATTGCCTTAAGAAAAATCAAAGGAAATGCTTGTTCGAAAACCCCGAACAAGACCTAACTATTTAATGCCAAGGCATTTTAATCTTTGCAAAATATAAAAGAAAGACAAAGGAAAAACTCAAGAATTATCGAAAAACTTATATTATATATGGTATTTACAAAGGCATAACAAGCCTTGACAAAAAGAACAAAATACAAAAAAAAAAAAAAAAAAAAGGAAAATCAAACAGAGGCACTTAAGCAGCCTGATCCTAGCTGGAGCCCTCCTCGTCACCGGGATTCCCGGGGTCTTCTCCTCCCTCGGACCTGCTTGAGTCCTTGGAATCTTCTTCCTCGGGATAGGCCAGCTTCCTGGCCTCGACTTCAAGTACCTTGGCATCCTCGATCTCAGCCGATAAGTCAAAATCCTGAGCGTGAACTTCCTAGGGGGCCTCCCTTCGGGATTGCCACTTCATGTGCTCGATGAGATCTTTTACAAGGTCCTGGGACGCCTCGGCATCAGCCTTATATTGGGCCACCATCTCATCGGTGTCAGTCTTGACCACTACGGCCACTGACTTGGTCGTTTCGAGCTCCTTGGCCAGATTTTTTCGATCAGAGGCGGCCGAACCTAACTAAAACTGGAGCTCTTCAACCCTTTTGATCTGAACCTCGGCCCTATCCTTTGTTTCTCTAAGATGAATTTCAACTGAATTTAGTTGTGCCCGAGCAACCTCTTTTTTCTAGGCCAGACGATCCATTCTGCCTCTCCATTCATCGGTATCGACTTTGACTATATCCAATTCAGCTCGGAGCTGGTCAATCCAATCGAGTTTTTGCTGGACCTGCGGATTTGACCATCAGTCACCGAATCTAGTTCATCATCACTAATCTCAAATATTTTTACCTGCTCGGTGAGGTCAGCATGTTCCTTCCAAGCAACCTCCAGCTCAGCTCGGAGACTCTTAGCCTCCCCTTCGAACTGCTCGCTAAGAAGTTTAAAGGCGTCTCTCTTCTCAATGAGTTCTCCAACTTCAGCTTCGAGTTGTTTTAGCTCTTCTCGGTACCTTTAAAAGGTCTCATAATGAAGCACCGATGCCTACAAGAATGAAGAAAAATGTCAAGTTATCTATGAAATAACCTAAGCACAAAATTGAAAATCATCAAGGAAAATACGAAGATTACCCGATTAAGCGCCTGTTGCGCTTCGTTGAATAAGAAAGGTGCCTCCACCTCATTCACCTTGGCCTGGTCATCCTCGATCACTAGACACCGTAGATAACTGGCCACCCCTACAGGGGCGGAAAGAAATCGGGCGTCCTCCGGAAGGGAAATAACAATGGTGCATTTTCGATCAAGATATGCACTCGGGGTAGGGAATCGGTCGACTAATTTTGGGCTCGAGGAAGGGACGCATGCTTCAGAGGGTGAGCTCTTTCTCGGTATCTCTAGATCGCCAAATCCGATGGAGTCCTCTGTGGCCATCGAATCCACACCATCGAAAAAACTACGGAAGGGGTCGTTTGCTCTATGGACCCCCTCGATGGGGCATTCTTTTACAGCTTGAGCCTTGTTGAACATCGAATCTGTGAACGAGGGCTACTCGGCAATCTCTATCGGGCCAAGTGTTTCTTACAGGCTTTGCCCGCATCTCGGGAAGCTTCAGTTCCTGCCTCCACCACGGCCTTCCCGACTTGATGAATATCGGCCTAGCCTCCCCCTGGTTCGGAGGCCCCTTGCCTTTCGAGCTGCGACGGCATGCTCGCCACCAGATGGAAGGCTTCTCCTTCCCCCTTTGATGCATCCCTCAATTTATAGAGTGAGTCCGGAGGCAGTGCTTGACCACTGGTGATTCCCTTGGGTTTACGCGCCAATCTTTTCCTCGGCCTCTTCTTCTCATGGCCCGGAGAACTCAGAGCCCTTTTTATTTTCTTCTCCTTATTTTCCCTCGAGCAGGGGGCTCGGTGAAGATATAACCATCATTGGATGGATGCCCCATCTCAAAATAGTTTGGTAAACCTGCAAAAGAGAAGTAAAGCAAGTCAAAAATCGATAGCGCGAAAGGAAAATCAAATGACACTTGAGAAAACTATCACCATGGGAACGGGCCTCCCATCATCCCTTCGAGAGCTCGCGCCACGAATGCTCGGAATAAGGCCTTTGTTTTACAACGCCCTCGACCCATTACTTGAGTCGAGAAATTGCATCCGGCATCCAAGAAACAGCTACACCACCCCAAAATATCGATGAGAAGGGAGGTAAAGAAAAGAGCGATGAACAAAATCTTAAAATCAAGATTATACTAACGTGTCATATTCAACTTCTCAGGAAATGGCATATGCTCAGCTAGGATCAAATCAGAGGTCTTCACTCGGACAAAGCGGCCTAACCAGCCTCGGTATCGATCTTCGTCGATGCTAGAGAACGAGGCCTTACTGCGCAACGGGCAAGCTTGATTAGTCCCCCTCGATAAATTCGGGGACTATATAAGCGCATGAGATAGCCGATGGTGAAGGGACACCCCTCGATCTTGGTTACGAAAAAACTGAGGAGAATTACTATCCTCCAAAAGGAAGGGTGAATTTGGCTGAGGGTCACTTCGTACCTCTTACAGAAGGCAATAATGACTGGGTCCTAGGGGGCCAGCGTGAAGGGATAAGTGTAAGCACTTAGAAAATCCTCCACGTAGGTAGTAATAGCTCCCTCGGGCTTGGGGAACACTACGTGCTTATTAGCCCAGTTGCAATCTTTCTTGACTTCGGAGAGGACGTCCTTGGTGATCGAGCAGATATATCTCGAGACCGGTTCACACCGACCCGGTACCGAAGAGGGTTTCTCGTTCTTGAAATCAGCATTGGTCGGGCACCCCGCGGGGATGAATAATTTCAGAGGAGGCTCCGGTGTCGGTTCCTCAACAGCACCCGTAAAGAAACGATTTCCTCAATAGCCGGCCTCGAGGCAGAGGGAGTTTCTTTTTTAGGAACGGATTTTGAAATCTTCACCATTTTTTTAAATGGAAGAGATATAAATAAAAGAAGGTTTGGATAAGAAATAATGGATGATTAGCGGATGAAGAACTCTTATGAAAGATCTCAGAAAATCAGAATAAAAGAACTTGGAAGTGTTGAAATCTCTTAGGCACGAGAGCAGAAGGTTTGAATGTAAAGTTTGAATGAACGAAGGAGGAGGCATTTATAGTTTTCCAACCGACGGTTCACATCTGGGAGTGGCCGACCAGCAACTGACAAGCATTTAATACCTTGAAAACTGGACCGACGGGACGTTTCAACTATTTTTATCGCTTATGTCATGATTTTTGTCACTTACGTCATTGTTTATCGAAGTAAGAATCGAGAGCTCATATCGTTTCTCACCATTTGCTCTCCAAAAAGCGAGGGGACTTTACGTCATGAGTTTTGTCGCTTACATCATGATTTATCGAAGTAAGAATCGGGAGCTCATATCGTTTCTCGCCAATTACTCTTCGAAAAATGAGGGGACTATCTGTATAAGGGTAAAATCGAACTCGGGATTTGACCAAGGATCTAACACGACAGTTTGAGATCGAGAGATGGTGATAAAACCCTAGAGATTGGTTCCTGCCTTGCCAAATCAGCCACCGGAACCACCGGACTTGCCTTCGAGTTTACCGAGGTCATAACCGGTCTCGGTTATAACGGTCTCAAGGAAAATATTGCCAGCTTACCCGATAAGGGTCCAAAATTCCCGCAACTAACCGTACATTACGGCGAAAATCACGGAACATACCAAAAAAGGAAGACCAGCAGTTAACAAATCAATGACTTTTAACCTTTCATGGAACAATAGAATAATACCCCTAAAAGTATGACTCCTCTAATTTATATAGGGGGCCTAGCATTTCATAAAAGACATTGTAACATACTCTCATAAGCAATACATTACTGTTATTCTTTAAGTTCTTATTCTTTGATATCTTGGTGTCAATCAAAGTACATCCAGCTCGAGGGTAGCCCAGCTTTCCTAGGCCGAAATTATTCAATTCGTGTGGTTTGCAGTTAATTTATCGTTATTTATTTCAATTGCTATCAAATTTATCGTTTAGTATCAAATTAATCTGCATATCTTTTAAGCCACTAACAAAGTCAATTATTATCCGATTTTGAAGTTAAACAATATTCTCGTGCATCTGAAAACAAGAACTAGAAAGAAAATGCAAAAAGTCAGAATGGTTCGAAAACCAAAACATGGTACATCTATGAAAAAATGAAAATGCAGCATAATACAACATTTATGTCGATACTACTGTAATCCAAGTAGAGATGTTCGAGAGCAGGAAAAAACTGAAAAAACTTGTTAAGATCACACTTTTTATAAAATCCTATGTCCACTAGTGAAAGTTTTGCAAGAAGAGGGACATTTCTTAAAGAAAGAAATTTTATTGCGCCAACGAAGTCAAATGATCTTAACTTGGGAGCTTTAATTTGAATATGATTTGAAATATTTGAGATGTGCAGCACCAGCTGCTCAAGCAACGGGCTATGAGAGATCAAACGTCCAAGAGATTCGGAAGAAATTTTGACTTGACACAGTTCCAGGCTTATTAACACTTGAAATCCTTTAAAAGCCATTGGAGGATGTATTATACAATTTTCTAGACTCAAATGCCTCAACTGACAACATGTGAAAAGGGAAGAAGGTAATTCATATTGGTTCGACTTTGAAAATTGAAGAGCAAGATGTTTAATGCCTTTCCTAGAGATGAAATGTATCAGGTTGCCAATCTTAGGACATGTTCGCATATTAGGAATGAAGAGAGTAAACTTAGAAACAACTCCTTCACGTAGGGTCAACAAGTGGTAGATAAACATCAACAACTTATTATAATCTCACTAGTGGGGTCTTGGGAGCGTAGGGTCAACACAGGTGATAGATAAACATCAACAACAACTTACTATAATCTCACTAGTGGGGTCTTAGGAGAGTAGTGTGGACGCAGACCTTTACCCCTACCCTGGAGTAGAGAGGCTGTTTCCGATAGACCTTCGGTTCCCTCCCTCCATCTCACTAGTGGGGTCAGGGGACGCAGACTTTACCCTTACCCTGGGGTAGAGAGGTTGTTTCCGATAGACCTCGATTCCCTCCCTCTGAGACTCCCCACTTTACTTTTGGAGTGACTCGAACTCACAACCTTTTGATTAAAAGTAAAGGGTGCTTACCGGTAAAGCAACCCACTCTTATCAACAAGTAGTACATAATGTTTGTAAATTTATGAGAAGAGAATATTAAGATATCTGCAGCTTTCCAAAATGTTTGATCAAGCGTCAACACTGAAAGTATGCACTAGTTATATCTCCACTTCTTTGATAATACGCTTGTCCTCACAGCATCTCGCAAAGGCAAACATACCATTCACATTGCTAAGTACAATGTGAATCTCCAAACTATTCACATTGTTAAATCAACATGCCATAATTGCTGTTTCACATATTTGTGATTCGAAAAGGAAAATAAAAAGAATAGAAACAAGAATCACATTATATTTTGCTGCTACTCTTTTTTTTCCTTACAATATTTGGCAATTTTAATCAGCCTAATGCTTAATTCTGCATTTGGGCACTATTTTGTAACTTTCAAAAAAAATTGAAAAAATGACATTGTATAGCCGCTGTAAAAATTATAGTCGAAAAAATATATAAAATTTGTATATTTTATATATATATATATATATATATATATATATATATATACATTCTATATTTTATAAAAAAAAAATTATATATATTTTATATACTTTTTCGGCTATTATATGTAAATAGTTTCTTGCACAGACTAAAAGTTATAATACCCACACAAAGTAGTTTGGCCTTTTAAGTTTTAACTCTTTGGATTCATCACTCTAAATATCATCTCGAGTTTCGGCAAGTACGAAAAGGCAAAAACTTTTGAGTTTACTGGAAAAGAATGACCATTGAGATTTTCAATATCAACAAATGAGAGGCAGAAGCTAAAATGACTTTAGTTAACACCCAAAAAAAAGTGCAATTTTCGTGATTTCAATGAATTTCTGAGGACAAATATAAAATTCGAATCAAAGTTAGAGTTCGGCCAAACCCACAACTGCAAGGACTGCAAGGCTAGCTCCGCCCCTGCTTCTACAACCACACTTCAATTAACTAGTGATAAATAAAGTAGATAATAGGTCGAATGGCACAACAACTTTTAGATATTTAGTGACTCTTTACTTGATAAATGAAAAGTATAAAAGACCGTAGCATAATAGATATTTTGCAGTGAGTGTCCTAGAACAATTCACTTTGGCATGAAAAACAGAAAAAACTCCAAAACATGTGACATTAAATAAAATACCATACTAAACTAAAGGGCCAGTGGCCCACAGTTCAAAACTCAGTCGATAATAGGCTGACCCTCTACTCTTTATATAGGATCATATGAGAGCTGCAAAAAGAAATGGGTTATGTTCTGACTATACAGGTATAGATTTAAGAGCAACTGATCTTTAGGCTGAGTTTCTTTTCTTTTTTTTCTTTTTTTTAACCTTTTTTTCTCTCTTAGTGTTTTGAGTGAGAATTTTTCTGAGATGTGGAACTGTAACACTAAAACGTGTAAGAATAATATTGTCCAAATTCAATTTCAGCTTGTAAATATTGCACCATAGTTCTCATCGAAAATTGTTGCTCAAATGGATTATCTTTCCCATAAAAGGCCAAGGGAGTATTATTTTCCAACATTAAAGTTTTAGGGGTTTAAGAGGAATTTACTCTTGTTTCTTAAAGAGAAGAAAAACAAAATAGTGTCATATAAAATGAAACAATGAAAGTAATATACAAGTAGTAAAACTAATTAAAATTTAACCTATTTGAATTTGAAAGTAAGAAATCACAATCTAGATGAGCAATTAGCCTTTAAATGATTGAGAAAAAAATAGATGGACGGTTAAGATTATGTGTCTAGGATGTTCAACAAAATACACAACTAAAAAATAAATACAATGACTCACTTGATTTTATAGCATATTTGAATAATAAAGAAAAGTTGCATATATAGCAGTGGTAGCCAGTGGACAACTACTAAAATTGTGTAGAAAATACACCAACAATACGAAAGATAAACTTGTAATATTATAAAATAAAAAAAGTAACGCAAAAGGTAGAATTAATTATTATATGAAAAGGTAAGGTAAATAATAAAATAAGATTATTTAATAATAAGGAAGGGTAAGATAAGAGAAAAAAATAAGATAACGATGCGTCCACACCAAATCAGTCGTTCCATAAAGTGAAACTTATCATCGTTATGTAACGACGGATTTAATGATACGATCCAATAAATTTAAGTAACAATCAAAACAAACATTATATTTAAAGTAACAATACGATACAATACAATACTAACATGTCACAACCATCCAAAAGATACAATACAACATGTCACAACCATCCAAACAAGTTGTAAGGCAAAGGCAAAACACAGCCTCACTATGTATCAACATTCATTTTACACATTAAACTTCCAAACATTTTAGCCAAACATCATGGTCTGATTAACTGACTAGTGAAGGTCAAGTAGGGATGTGATATGGATACTAATCTACATTATACACAACTTCTGCTTTAGATGATGCCCGCTGAAATTTTGTTATCTCCGCCAGCACTTTGAGAGATTTTTTATCTTCTTCTACACGGGGGTCGATTACCATTCTCAGCAGCGCCGGAGACTTGGCCAATAAAACCTTGATAAGCTGCATTTCAGGCCCTATATCTCTTACACGTTTAAGCTTAACTGTCCTCAGGCGATTAAATGTCATATCTGAGAAGCTTGCAGGAATCTCATCAACAACACCACATGGCACAGGTTCATAATACTCGTCCCCCACAGTACCACATGCCTAAGAAAGATTGAGAAAAATCCATCAGCCCGAACTTAAAATTGAAGATCTAATGAGCATGCAAAATAAGAAAACCATTACATACGAAAATCACATATAAAAGAGAAAGAAACATCGTTAATAACCTCAATTTCAATCTCTTCTAAATATGGGGAGCTTCTTATCAAGCAAAGAGCAAATGAAAGATCAAAGAATTCTGCCAGACAAATCCAAGATACGTAAAGGCGTTTAAGACAGTTAAAAGCAGAGGGAAGCCTTGTTGGTATAAACTCAACGGGTCCAGCATCCACGGCCTAGGAAGAAATTGTCAAAAATCAGGATGACTCAGAGCCCAAAAGATGGTACATCTATAAAAATGCATTATATTCAAATCATGAAGCAACATTTACCTTGACATAGTGGAGATTCCAGCAGAGATGCTCGAGAGCAGGAATAGACTCAAAAATCTTGGCGAGATCATGTTCTGCCTCTACAGAAAATGCTCTAGGCTCATATGAAACTTTGGAAAGAAGAGGGACATATTTTAGACGTATAAAATGTATATCACCAATGAAGACAAAAGACCTCAGCTTGGGAGCACTAATTTCCACGGGGTTTGATATATCTGAGTTTTCCAGTACCAAGTTCTCAAGAAACAGTCTATGGGAGATTAAACTCCCAAGCAATTCAGAAGAAATTGTGACTCCACTTAGTTTTAAGCTAATTAACCTTTCAAATCCCTTAAAGACTGGTGGAGTATGTATTATACAATTTTCGAGAGACAAATGCCTCAACTGGGAACATGTGAAAAATGAAGAAGGCAATTTGTATAGATTACCACTTTGAAGTTCAAGAACAAGATGTTGAATGCCATTCCTAGAGAGGAAATATATTAAGTTGTCAAAATTAGGACAACCTTCCAAATAAGGAATTGAGAGGGTAAACTGGGTAATTGGTCCTTCATGAAGGGTCAAAATGTGGTAGATAATCTTTGTAAAGTTACTTGTAAAGCATGTTAAATCCTTTGTAGTTTTCCAAAGAGTTTGATCAAGTTTTAACTGTGGAAGTGTGCACCAGTTATATCTCCATTTCTTCGATAAGATGCTTGTCCTCACAGCATCTCGTAAAGACAACCTCATTAAAATTTCATCTATTACACACTTGGGAAGATTGCTAAGTGCATCCGGGGGAGGCATCATATTAAATGATTGCCAACAAGAACCTGCAGAAAATAAACGAGTATACAATAGGTAAGGAATCTCAAAAACTATCAGGATAGAGTACATACTAAAAGACAGCACACAACTGCTATTGACATTGTTAAATCAACAATCTACAACTGTAAGATAAAAGAAAAAGGTGCATTACATTTAAATAACTCATCAATTTCCTCTTAATATCCATGAATTGCATTATTTATAGCAAGAATCCTATTAATACTTCATGCATCCAGAATATTATTAAGATCATTATTCAAAAGGGAAAACCAAACAAACAATAAACAAGGATCACACATTATCTTTTGCCGCTATTAAGTTATAAGACAAGGAGAGGAAATGTTGTTCAATTCGGCTAGGTTTGACATCAAACTATTGTAACTTTATTACCTTTCTGTTTTATTTTTAAAACTTCTGTACTAATAGCTTTACCGAAAACAGCCTCTCTATCCCACAGGGTAGAGGTAAGGTCTGCGTACACACTACCCTCCCCATACCCTACTTGTGGGATTATACTGGGTTGTTGTTGTTGTTGTTGTACTAATAGCTTTGCTACTAATTTATATAGTCTAATTAGTCTTAGACTCTTAGTAGTTTATCACCACAATGTACATAATCTTGAGGTGACTCGGTATGTGTAAAGACTCTAAACACAACAAAAGCTGAACAATCCTATCATACATCAACAGCGGAACAACTTAAGTTAAAGCGGCGATCGACTTATATGATCCCGTACTCGCAAGCTTGATTGGAATTACTAATCACCCTAACAAATGGCAGAACTCCGATAGTAAATTTAGTTCTTTGCTGAACAAATTTTTTTTCCCTATACAGAGAAATAATTTTCTATAAACATTATATATTACTAGGTACACTGGATACTTCAACACCTAAATGTTATTTCAATTATCAAAACATACAAAATAGTTACCCAAACAGTGGCGTACATTGGATTTCTTTAACCGGTGTCAACCTATTGTAACAATTCAGCTTATATAAATGACTTTGGGTCTGGGGCTGTGTGTTCTTATTCCAAATTGATGTTTACTCTGCATTATTTATTAAACGGTGTCAACTTAATGTATGTATACATATTATTTTTAACAAAAATGCTTTAAAAAAAAAGGACAGCCCGTTGCATTAAGCTCCCGCTAGGCGCGGGATCCGGGGAAGGGCCCGACCACAAGAGTCTAGTTTAAGCAGCCTTACCCTGCATTCATGCAAGAGGTTGTTTCATATGACACTACTTAGTCCTTTGCCACGGCCTAGAAGGGGTGTCATCTAACACTACTTTGTCAGAATTTTCTTACTAAACATATGTATAATATTTTTCTATAAAAGAATGTGTATATGTATATATAGAGTAAGCCAACAGTACACTGCTTAGAAAACTATGCAAAGTACACACCGACGAATATGCTACATCCATGATAACGCTAACCCCATCAAGTTTTAAGCAAAACCCAATTCAATTTCAGCAGATTTAACTATACCCAGAAAATAAAAATACAATCTTGATTTCGAAATTCTATAGAACCCCAGAACCATATAAAAAAGCACATGAGTTATGTGTTAAGAATGAAGAAAACAGTAATAAGTTAAAAGAGGAGAAATAAAGAGAGGAAGATATGAACCTGATGAAGATGAATTGTGAACTACTCACTTCTCAAATTGGAAGAACCTGAAAAGAGAAATATATAGTTCACACTTAAATGGTGAAATCCAAAAGGCGACACCATACTGAAAATGGCTAAATTGCAATAATACCCTTTTTATTGTGTTCAATTTGTCTTAAAAATACCCTATGTTAATCTATTGCCTAAGTAAAAATCCCTCGCCTTTAATTTACGTTCTAATTTGCCTATGCCTCTAATGGAGGCTTGAGTAGCTTTTCAATTAAAAAGGTTTAAATTTGTCGCTCGACTATGCCTAGTGTTTGAACATAAATTTGATTGAAAATTTAAAAAAAAAAAATTGAAATTGTATTTGGACATGCATTTTATTTGAAAAAAAGTTAAAGTTTTGTGAATGGAGGACCAAACGGGAGCCATGTAAAATGATAAAACTTTGACAAAACGTTTAGATTTTCCTTGACTATGCAAAAGAGTAAAAAATTGTCATTCCTTAATGACTCGTTTGGTACGAGAAATAAGGAATAATTAATTCAGTGATTATATTTGATATGAGTTTATCTCATGTTTGATAGAATAAAATAGTGGTATAACTAAGTTATCCCAGGATTATAGTATTTTTTATCCCTATAGGAAGATAATTAATTCTGAAATAATTAATATTAGATAACTTGTTTTCCAACCAAACCACTCCTAGGATAGTTTCATATGAGCCTATGCCGTTAGGAAAAGAGTTCAAAAATGCCCCTATTTAAAAATCAGCATCATTTTTGTTTTCTTTTTGAGAGAGGAAGGGGATGACCTGGAATATCCAAATTCTTCAACAAAAAAAATCAGCTTCATTTTCAACTCTTAAATTCCTCTTTCACTCAAATTTTGTAGCTTGAAATAACTCTGCTAATAAAAAAATCCTGATAGAAATCGTTGTTTCCTTGATGGATCATTGGGTATGTACTGGATTAGTCGGATTAGTGAATTTTCGAATACGAAATAATTAAAAACAATTGTGTCTCATACCTAGTTGTATATTGTACTTAAGTTGGAATGGACTTCAACACTCACATTTGTAATCATAAGAATATTATATTTAAAAAAAAAAAAAATCAAAGGCATTTAGTTGTTATTTTGGAAAAAGCAATTCCTTCTGTTTTTCTATATTGCAATAATCAATCTCCTTCCTTACTAAAAATCTAGCTAATAGGATCAATATGTTAATGTAGCATGAGAAAAAGGATTAACACCATAGGAGAGATTAAATTATTAGCACATATATTAAATAAAACAATAACAAAATAAGAAGTTGTACAGCAGTGCTTGCAATTAGAAAATTAATATTTGATATTAGTCTCAAGGTAAAGTCTGCGTTCACACTATCCTCCCCAGACCCCACGTTGTGGGATAATATTGGGTATGTTGTTGTACTAGTCTCCAAGCTTTAACTTTTGCAAGGACGAAAACAATTTCTCTATCCGCACAAAATAGGGGTAAAGTCTGCATACACACTAATTTCCCCAAACCCCACTTACCGAATTACACTGAGTTTTTGTTGTTGTTGTAGTACAATTTCATGTTTCATTTAGTAGATCATTAACATGCATGAAATATAGGACCCTTAAGCATTGTCATAATGAGCAGACTAGTAAAAACATCTATTCAGAGGCACTTGTGCTTCCATACTAAAATCACCTTAATATTATTGTATCGTATTGTTAAATCTGTTGTTACGTAACTAAGAAAAGTTCCACTTTATGGAACGACCGTTTTGGTTTGATTGCATCGTTACCTTATTTTCTTCTCTCATCTTGCCCTTCCTTATTATTAAATAATCTTATTCTATCCTTTACCATATCATTTTATATAATAATTCTAACTCATGTGTTACTTTCTTTATAATATTGCAAGTTTATCCTTCATATTATTGTTGCATGACATCATGAAACGATCGCAAAAAATACAATCTATCCAAACATTGTATACATCAAAACGATATAGTACAATACAATACAATATCATACGATACATGCATTATGAAACAATACTTAACAATCATCCAAACAAGTTGTAAGACAAGGCAAAACACAGCCTTTTCTTTTGGTTTGATAGAAACACAGCCACAGCACAGCCGTATAACTGCATTCAATTCTGTCTGTCCAGTGTCCACCTTAATCTTCCAAAATTCTTTAGCCTAAGATCATGGTCTTGCAAAAAGACAAGTGGAGAAAAACAGGATCGTAATCTGGATAGAAATCTATGCAACTTTATAAACAACTTTTGCTTTAGATGATGCCCGCTGAAACTTTGTTATCTCTGCGAGTACCTTGAGTCTTGTTTCAGGAGAATTATCTCCTACCCCGGGCTCGATTAGCATTCTGATGAGCATTGGAGACTTGGCTAAGAGAAGCTGGATAAATTCCATTTCAGGAGTTAAGCCTATTATACCTGTAAGCTTAACAGATCTCAGGTGATTCAATGTCACATCTGAGAAGCTTTCAACTTCACGAGATTCTAGACCAGCAATCTCCTCCATTAACATAATCATACCCAGAAGCTGAATCATACAACTATAAAATAACAAATGTTCGTCCCTTTGAGCTAAAATTGAGGATTAATGATTATGAAATAAGTGTATAAGACACTCTAGCAATTACATGCAGAAAGAGCATAGAGAAGAGAAAGAAAAAAATTGAACCTGAATTTCAATGTCCTGTAAATATGGGGAGCTTCTTATCAAGCAAAGAACACATGAAGCCTCGTCTACACCATCTAGACATATGTCAGATAGGTAAAGACGTTTAAGACAGTTAAGAGGAGAGAGGAGCTGTTTTGGTACTTTGCCTGCTAAGAACTAAAAACACAGCGACAAAAATCAGAATGTCTCAAAGCCCAAAAAATAGCGCCATGAAAAAAGAACTGCAATGAGTCACGACGCAACAATTACCTGGACACTATAACAATTCAAGTGGAGATGCTCGAGAGCAGGAAAAGACTCGAAAAAACTTGGCAATATCATAGCTTCCTCCCTCATCTATATCTACAAGTGAAAGTTTTGCAAGAAGAGGGATATCCATTAAGGAAATTAATTTTAAACTGCCTGTGAAGTCAAAGGATCTCAACTTGGGAGCTTTAATTTGAATGTGATCGGAGATACTTGATTGCACCACCAGCTGCTCGAGCAACAGGCTGTAAGAGATTAAACCTCCAAGAAATTTGGAAGAAATTGTGACTTCACAAAGTTCGAGGGCAACTAACTTATCAAATCCTTTGAAAGCTGGTGGAGGATTTATTAAACATTTATGGAGACTTAGATATCTTATCTGAAAACATGTGAAAAATGAAGAAGGCAATTTGTATAGGTTATCCTTCGGAAATTGAAGAACAAGATGCTGAACGACATTCCTAGAGAGAAAACATATCAAGTTATCAATTTAAGACATTTTCCCAGATCAGCAATGGAGAGGGTAAACTTAGTAAGTGGTCCTACATTGAGGGTCAAAAGGTGGTACATGATGTCTGTAAATCTAATAGTAGGGGATATTATTGTAATACATTTGCCTTTGTAATACATTTGCCTTTACGAGATGCTGTGAGGACAAGCATCTTATCGAAGAAATGGAGGTATACCTGGTGCAGACTTCAACAGTTGACACTTGATCAAGTATTTTGGAAGGGGAGAATGCTACTGCCTCAAGGGAGCTCTCAACGATTCCCGTCAAGGTTGCAAGAAATGTAGGTTCCCCTTTCTTGAAACCTTTCACAAGCTGCATCGCGGACAGATGCATTCCATTTTGTGGCACCCGAACAAGGGGCACTACGCACGAACCTCCGGGATCGCTTATATGAAGCTGGTTGAGACGCTTAGCGTAACTGGTAAAGTTGTTGCCATGTGACCAGGCGGTCACGGGTTCGAGCCGTGGAAACAACCTCTTGCAGAAATGCAGGGTAAGGCTGCGTATAATAGACCCTTGTGGTTCGGCTCTTCCCCGGACCTCGCGCATAGCGGAAGCTTAGTACACCAGGCTGCCCTTTTTAGTAACTGATGGCAGAACCCCAATTGTAGATCTAGCTTCCTCTGACCAAAGAGTCCTTTATTACATAGCAAAATCGTTTTTTTTCATGTGGTCATTCGACACCACCAGTAGCAGATGTAGCTTATTAGCTACAAGTTCAACCGGATCCGGTAATTTTTACATGGAATGTGACACTAAAATAGTATATTCTAAATCCATAATTTCAAAAGTACGATAAGTTAAGTTCAATGCTAAGAACTTTAAGGGATGAACCTAACAAGTTCCATCTTTTATAGGATGTAAGTTGCCGATTGAACCCTTCTCATAATAAGAATATACATTAACCTAGTCTAGAAGTGGTATGATGGCGACTAATGAAAATTATACTAAGTAGCAAATACTTTGATTTAGTTTACATGTTCAGCACAAGTAATACGGGACTGAAAAATGATCACAAACTGAGTTATTTGGTTCCACTTATACATAGGAAACATTTCAAATAATTTACATCAAGGACCAAATTCAACTTTCAAACCAATCCAAAATGTTTATTTCAACCAAATTAAGAGAAAAATCAACTTTCTATGCTGTCATTTCTTCTTCTTCTTTTAAATAATAAAGATTCTTTTTTTCTCCAATCCCCTCATTGTACAGAAACCTCAATTGCTTCTCAAACTTAAGACAATATGCCAAAATACAGCTACTTTTCTTGACTTACTGAAATGATGCTCATACCCCAAGAAAACCAACAATACCAACATCATCCAAAATGGAAAGAAATGATTTTTAGAAAACAAAAGACGAGGTAGCAGATTTTCAGCTTACCAAGACTTGAGATTATGAATTTGGAAGATCCAAAAAGGAGTACCAAATAGCCTTATGCGTACTTTGAGTGCTTTCTCTACTCTTTTGGGTTCATCGGAAAGAGGTTTTTTCAAACGAAGGGGAAAGAGAAACCCTAAAATTATGGAGTGATTACTCATAGGGCTGTCCATTTGGGGGGAAATGCCAAATTTTAATTAACCCAAATTAATGTTGTGTTATAGTGCCGGTCTGTTTACTTAACCGTTATTGGTATTGTTTTCATTTATTTTCTGGCTTTTATGTGGTTATTGCTATTGTTTTCGTCTATTTTTTGGCTTTTCTGTTGCTGTTATTATTACTTTGGTTTCTGTTGATAGTACTAATATATTATATTTTCTCGTTTTTGTCTTTCAGAAACAATTTCTCTACTCTCTCAGTATAGGGGTAAGATTTGCGTACACACTAATTTTCACAGGCCCCACAAATAAATTTTTACTAGGTCGTTATTATTGTTGTTTTAATCCCTTAAACTAAAAAAAATAACCGACGTATGTGTAATAGACATATAATTTATGTATAATATATGTATAACTATGCATACTTTATGTACACCGACTAGAAAGAGTAAACAGTGAATCTGCTATTTGTGTAACAATTTTATTTGTTCTTAAATTTTACGAAATTTGTCAATCACACACCCATTTTTCATATGCATAATATTACCGGCTCATATAATCAATATTATGGCTAAGTTCAATATCAGATACCCTATTAAATCGAATATAGAATTTTCTTCTTTCTCGCCCACGCTAGCTGGCGTTTTATGGGTTTCGAACATAGAAGGCTGAAGTTGTATTTCTACTTTTAATGTTAAAATACTATCTACGTATCATGGTCTTACTAAGCCGAACTTGTTAATTCTTAGGACATTATTAATGTTTTTGTTGCATTTTCTTAACATGATTTCACCGCTTCATGAATATTTTATTTGAATGATTATGGTGGGAAAGAGAAACTATTAAGGCAATATGACATAAATATTTTACAAGAATATTCATATCTTGTAAGAAAAAGCTCAATTTATCGGCTCAAAATCGAAAATTTCAAACTATCCAATCCAACTAATCTAAAAATTAACTTAAAAAACCTGATCCAATCCGAGCTTATTTGAATTGGATTATAATTTCTTCAACCTGAAACCGAAGATTCAATCCGAAATTTTCATATCCAATCTGAATTACCCGAATCCGCCTCTAATTTTCTCGATATTTTAAAAAACAATTGGCATAGAAATATAAAAATAAATTCAATCTCACTTTATTTAAGTTATGAATAAAGTTTTAATATGTAAGTATATGTTTAGTAAGAATTATACAAATTGACGAACATACGATCTCTTAAAATATTTTTTATGGGAAATTTTTTTCGGTAACACATGATAATTATTTTGTAATCTAATAATGATCATTAATTCATATAATCTTTTAAGTTTAACCAGACTTTAATAATTAAACACAGAGATTAAACAAGAAACACATTTTCATTAGCAACAAAATCAGGCATTCAAACAAATCTAGAAAACATATACACACACAAGAAAAAAAACACAGAAGAGTATTAAAAAGAAGATAAAGCCTATTCATAGATTAAAATGCATCCAATAGGAAAAAGATTTTTTGACTTAACTAAAAGAGAATGACCATTGAGATATCAAATATCAATGAATGAGATAGAGGGAGTTTTAAGTGCTTGCATCACATTATTTTGTTTTTCTGGAAAAATTATATGATGTAGCTAACTTATACACTGTACTTACAATTTGTAGCTATACTTTTAGAAAATTACCATTCATAACTATATTTGAATTTTATAGCAAATCCAAATATATACACCGGGTGCGATAAGTATCTACCATTCTTATTTCATCAACTAGGCAAAGACATTTGACACCTTTAAGATCAAAGGGAATCTTTGTTGATAATTCACCTTCTCCTGCAGCCAAGAACCAGGAAGAAAATACTGAATGACTCAAAGCCCAAAAGAGTCAAAAGGAGCTAGCAGTTGTATATAGTTATACTTGGTTGATTAAAAAAAATTCATTTTCAACCAAAAAAGTACTCACTTTAACTTCCAAAATAACTGAGCCAAAGATCATAGATTGATTAAAGACTGCTGAAGATCAATAAACAGGATCGTAATCTTGATCTTGTACTAGCGTTTGATGAAGACAACTTCTGCTTCAGGTGATGCACGCTGAAATGTTGTTAACTCATCAACGAGTTTTTTTACTGTTGCAGTTCCTTTAGCTCGACATGACTCGATTAGCATTCTCACCAGCACGGGAGACTTGGCTAACAGAAGCTTGGCAAGCTGCATCTCAATAATTGAGCCACTAGTGAATATTAGCTTAACATCCTTGAGGTGATTAAATGTCACGTCTGAGGGAAGTTCCACTCGATGATCTGCTACACCATCGTTACAACAAGCCTCCTAAGAAAAATTAACCAAATTCAATTCTCTGAAAATAAAAGGCCACAACATAAGAAACATAGAGAAGAGTACCTGAATCTCCATATATTGTAAATATGGAAAGCTACTTATCAAGCAACAAGCACATGAAACCTCAGCCGAGTCATACAGATCAACAGTTATGTAAAGCTGTTTGACACAGTTAAGATCAAAGGGAAGCCTTGTTGGTATTTCACCTGCTTCTGCAGCAAATAACTAGGAAGAAAATATTAAAAATTTAGAGTGAAACAAAGCCTAAAATTGAAAATGCGTTATACTGAAGTCAGGAAGCAACATTTACCATATTCACGCAGAGATGCTCAAGAGCAGAAAAAGACTCGAAAAACTTCACAATATCCCATTTTTCTGCCCCCAAATAACCTGTTTCATTATCCGTAAGTAAAAGTTTTTCCAGAAGAGGGGCATTCTTTAGAAAGATAGATCTTATACTGCCTGCAAAGTAAAATGATCTCAGCCTGGGAGCATTAATTTCAACGACGTTGCTATAAGAATATGCGATATGCAGCACCAAATGCTCGAGTAACAAGCAATGAGAGATTAAACTTCCAAGCAACTTGGAAGATATTGTAACTTCACATAGCTCCAGCCTAATTAACCTATCAAATCCTTTGAAGGCAGGTGGAGGAATTATTAAACAATTCTGGAGAGTCAAATGCCTCAACTGCAAACATTTGAAAAATGAAGAAGGCAATTTGTGTGGGCTATCCCTGAATGGAAGTTCAAGAACAAGATGTTGAATGCCATTTTTAGAGAGAAAATATATCAAGTCATCAATCATATGACAGCTTCTCGACTTAGGAACACAGAGGATAAACTTTGTAATCGGTCCTGCATGAAATATCAGAATGTGGGAAATAATCTTGGTAATTTCAGTTGTATGAAAAAATAAATTCTTTTTAGTTGTCCAAACAGCTTCATCAAGCGTCAACTCTGGAAGTCCGCACCATTTATATCTCCAATTGTTTGATAAAACACTAGTCCTCACAGCATCTTTAAAAGGCAAACACATCAAAATGGAATCAATTACATTCTCTGGAAGGTTGTTAAGTGCATCGGGAGGTAAAGTTAGACAACAATGCTTTTTGTCCTCAGGAGACATCACATAACAATATTTGCCAATAAGAACCTGTAGAAAATGAACAAGAATACAAAGATGAGGAAATCTCCAAACTATCTTGACACAACTGCACATGATGTTTTGAAATTGACATGCTATAACTGTAAGAAGAACAGAAAGGTCGTGCTCTAATTGAAATCATTCGTAAATCTCCTCTTAATATCAAAGAACTACATTCTTTACCGTAAGGATGCCATCGGCAAAAACTTTATTAAAACATAAGACTATAAAATATGTGATTATTCTAAAGAAAAAAGAAAGGAAGAATAGAACCAAATTACCTTTTGCTTCTATTAAGCTTAAAGACATCTATAGCTAAACAACAAAGGGAGAGAGAAAGTTCCAATAATTTTTTTTATAACCGTGGTGTCCGGGCAAGCTTACGTACACCTAGACTAATTGCACGGAACACCTACTACCTCCCACCAGCAACATGTACCAAGTAATTCTATACACCAATAGATGGAAAAAAATCACCTAGTGTTCTTTCTTGGCCATACATCTTGGCTTCATTTTTTCAAAAAATAATTGAAAACATTGTTTGTTTATGAAATATGATCATGTTTTGGGAAAAAAGTTCAAAAATTTTCAAGTTCCCAAAAACTAATTTTCTTCAAATAAAATGCATGTCCAAATACAACTTAAACTTTCAAAAATTATTCAAAAATTCCATTTTCAAGTTTCAATCAAATCTATGCCCAAACGCTAGCTTAGTTATTTCACATATTTGGCATCGCCCAAATAAGCTTAGCAGCTTTATTCCCACAAAATGCATAACCCTAACTTTAATTATAAACACTACAGGAATGGAAAAATACCCAAGGAATTTGAGTAATAAAATTTGTATAGCCTAAAAAAAGCTTAGCAGCTTTATTCCCACACTTTGGATAACCCTAAGCATGATTGGCAATTTATAAACACAACGGAAACATAAAAATTTATGTAATATTCAACATAATTAAGTGAATTTCAACAAAATTATAGAACACCAATTGCAATTACAAAGAGAAATGAAATGATTTAAGAAAAACAAAAGAAAAAACGATGTGCAGAATCACACATTTAATTTAATCTTACTTTATAAAATGGAGTTAGGCTTTCTCTGGTTGTGTTCAATCTTCCGTTGTGAGGGCACTTCTTTTACTTTCGGTGGGGATCCTCACTGTTTAATTACCTCTCGATAATTTTTATTTTATTTTTTCACTTCTATTCGTAATTGAGAAAAAATTAACTATTATATTGCATTTTTTTACTTTAAATATATTACTATTTACTTTGATTGTTACTTAAATTTTATTTTTATTGTATCTTAAATCAGTATCATTTATGTAACATTGATTTGGTGTGATCACATTCTTACCCCGCTTTTTCTTCTCACATTTTGCCCTTTCTTATTACTAAAATTATCTAATTTTATCCTTTATCCTACCTTTTTTATACTCTCTCTATCTCAATTTATGTGAATATATTTGACTACGCATGAAATTTAAGAAGAAAAATAAGAAGAGTTTTGAACTTGTTGTATAAAATGATGTACATATTTTTTTTGTGTGGATATAAATTATTGCATAAAGAAAAATTATATCCAAATATGAAAAGTAAGAGCACGTAATTTTTGCCCCATGTATAAATTACTCCTAAAAACAAACCAAAAATAGTTTTAATTGCTTTATAGAATTTTAGAAAAAGTTTCTCTATTTTTAATTGATTTGTTTGGCATTTATTTGAATCTTCATGCATTTAGAAATACTTAAAATTCATAAAAAGGGTCAAAAATATTTTGTATCTGATTCATTACATTTTATTATATCATTAGCATCTAGTTGCATGTTAGTTGCATTCACAAAAATAAAAATCACCAAAAATACAGTAGTCGCTTTGTCGTTATTTTGCATTTTTAAAATTAATTATTTAGGTAATTAGTTGGTTAGTCAATCATTGGTTAAAATTAATAAATAGGTTAATTTTTCAATTTGAGTTTTAAATGTTAAGCTAGTTTGATTTAGTGGCTAAGTACAAAAATGAAGAGGAAAAGTGGTTCAGGCTTTTTGAGTTCCAATAAGACTGGGCCACGATTCCCAACAGCCCAGTTGCTCTTAATATTAGCCAAAACCCGTCTCAGCCAAGTATCACACCTGGTCCAGACCACATCCACACCAAATGACACTGTTTCAATCCGGATCAATCAGGACCCTTCATTTTGTCCAATCCAATGTATGAGAACTTTTTTGCCCATCTCATAAAATTGTCCTAACGATCCCCTACCAACCAAATACCTCTTAAGCCCTCTCTTCTCTTACCCTAATCCTATACCGCCGCCAGAAATCATCCATGGTAACGACACAACACCAAATTCGCCCAAATTTTCACCCCACAATCTCCGTCATTTCCCCATGCATATCCCACCGTTAGTTTACTCCAAAACCTTACTGAATCTCTAGAATTTTAGATCTAAGAACCAAACCCTAGCTGTCATTCGATCCTTCTTCATATTCTTGATCGATCCTTACTCTTTTACGATTGAGACTTGCATTAGTGGAAAGCTCTTGATGAGAGCTATCTATTGATGTAAGATTCATTCCATTTCTCGGAGGTCGCGTTTTGGTCAACCCACCGTTGACTGGCCCAAGCCTCTTTGAAATCGTCTCATATGGCTTTGTCTCTCTCTCAATAGGTATACTCTCACCCCATTCTATTATATTTTTATGTTTTTTTGGTTGAAGAACAGTTGGCTAATTAATCGGTATTATAGTCGAAAATATTTTATTTGTTTAATTTCGTGTTAACAATGTTAGTTTAACTCATGAATTAGTTCAATTAACTGTTAAATTTGCATTTAGTTAGTAATTACTTGTTTGAGTGTTTACATGTCTAGGTTGATAGTTTAATTGTATGATCTTGATTAGTTAATTACATTAGGTTAATCATCTAAATTTTAACTTTGAATATTATTTTCTTTGCCGTAATTTATAATTTGTTTAAGTTTCATTTTTTGCTGTTGTTTGTAATTACTAAAAGTCTAAGGGGTGCTACGAGAATTAAAATTTGAAGGGATCTTTCTTGTAACTAATTTAGAAGCTTCTAGAAAAAGAAAAAGGGACTGAACTGTAAAAGAAAATGAGGAGCAGGTCGTGTGAGGGGGCTGGGAGTCAAAAACAGAACTTAGTAGGAGTAAAAAAGAAGAAAAATAAAAAGAGACAGTTGTGGAAATATTCTATAAAGGCAGTACATACTCTGCATTTCTGACACACACACTCATTTTGCATTTTTTCAGATATTCCCTCACTCACACACTCACTATTCTCTCTCATTAAAAATCTGCAAACACTCTCCTCTCATCTCTACTCCTCTAAAAAACACACGCACATCTCACTCTAAGAGAGAGTTGAAAACATATTCTAAAATTTTTAAAAAAAATTAGATTTCAGATCTGGAAACAAAAATATCAAAACAAAAATAGAAGAGAAAGTTGTTTGAAGTTGCTGCTGCTTCTTTGATTTTCATCTTCCCTGGGTTTCTGAATTCTATGTTGATCAAAGGCTGCTGGTTCTGTTGTCTCTGTGTAGCTGAGCTTCACTCTTCCCTTCAGCATTGTTACTTCTGTTTCTTATGTTAAGGTACTGACTGATCCCCTACAATATAATCTTAACTTGAATTAATGAAATACTTGATGCAATTGTAACTGTTGTTCGTCTTGAATTGATGTCGGTGTGTACTGTTTTTATGTTTAATAGCCTACGATGTACAATATTTGTCATTGCACATGGTGATTCATTGAAAGTATGAACTGATGGTTGCATATGTGATTGTTTGAAGTTGAAAATATACTAAGTATTGTATTCCTTACTGCTAATGTCATAAATAACTAATGATTGGTTTTGTGTAAGGAAATTGATATGAGTTGGAGGCCAAAGACCGCAGATCTGACCACTTGTTGGTTTGATTTGTAGTTTCCAAAGCTCTTAAACAAGTTTCTTTCAAGCCATAGTTTCAAAGGGATCCGTTTTGGCTAAGGAGATTAACCAAAATATTTACCAGGGATCATATGCATTAATGTTTCTTCAGCCAATGTTATACATTTGATTGTAATTTTTAATTTGGGCTATAGAATATAGTGTTCCATCACTTAAATAAATGTACTCACGTTTAATTAGTTCTCTGAATGCTCTTTCTCATGCAAATTGTGAATATAATCTGGGTAGATTTCTATTGCGATTCTTCCGAGTATTTGGTCATTTGATTATTGCCAATTTTGAGTTGGGCCGAACACTTGGCCCAAACTATTTTGTTTGGATCAAGAGTTCAAGGGACTTTGGTCCACGCATGTGGCCTTACTCAACGTCTTAAGCCCATTAGAATGTTGCAGTATCAGGTAGGTGTGGCATGTTTCCCTTTAAAATATGCTGCTACGTTGGGCTTTCACCCCAAGCCTAATGACATCCTTATGTGTCTTGTTCAAAGTTAGCCACTTGACTAGGCCCATTGTTAATATGTCATCCCCATAAACTTAAATACCTCTAGAAATTAAGCATAACAGAGAAGCTAGTTAACTCACTAATCACATAATGACTCCTAACAAGGGTAATAATTTAGAAGTTCTTGTATACTTTAAAAAGGGAATCATGTAATCCGTGTACACTTTCCCATGAATAAATGCAATAAGTGTGAGACCTTTTCACCATAATCTCAAATTTAGAAAAAATAAATAATTAACTTATGAACATTCATAGTTTGCTTTAGGCGTGTTTATTAATGAATCATTGTGACTATGGGTACGGTTCCGGTGGCATAGTCATGATACATAAATCTAAACTCAAGTGTGCATTCACGCGACTTGATATAATGACCCGGCCGATCGTTTTGAGAGTTGTAGCCCCATTCCCCTATTTACCGCTCATTTTTTTTTACTTTATAACTGTTATGTGACTTACCTGGGTAATTGATTCAGGTCCGATAAGGTTTCGGAATGAATTGAGACACTTAGTCTCACAGATAAAAACTTAAGTTGAAAAAGTTGACCGGATGTGGACTTATGTATAGACGACTCTGGAATGGAATTTTGATGGTTCCGTTAGCTCCGTTGGGTGATTTTGTACTTAGGAGCGTGTCCGGATTGTGATTTGGAGGTCTATAGTTGAATTAGGCTGAAATAACGAAAGTTTTAAATTTAGAAGTTTGACCGAGAATGGACTTTATGGTTACCATGCTCAGATTGGGGTTCCGGGAGTTGGAGTAGATCCGTGGTGTCATTTGTGACTTGTGTGCAAAATTTAAGGTCAATCGGACGTGATTTGATAGGTTTCGACGTCGTTGGTAGAAGTTAGAATTTCCTTAGTTTCAATAGGCTTGAATTGGGTTGTGATTCATGTTTTTGATATTGTTTGATGTGATTTGAAGGTTCGACTAAGTTTGTATCATGTTTTAGAACTTGTTGGTATGTTTGGTTGAGGTTTCGGGGGCCTCGGGTTGATTTAGGATGGTTAACGGATCAAAAATGGAACTTAGTGCATTGCTGAAGCTGGGACTCTTCTGGTGTGATCTCACTTGCGAGGGGTTGGACACAGGTGCGATGCCGCAGGTGCGGCTGGGTTTGCATAGGTTCGGAGTTGGGGCTGGCCTGGGAAAGGATGCAGGTGCGAAGGATAATCCGCATCTGCGAGCAAGGCTCCGCAAATGCGGAGTAGAGAGGCGTAGGTTGTTTCCGCAGAAGCAGATCATAGGCCGCAGAAGCGCTTCCACAGGTGCGGAACCTAGAGCGCAGGTGCGGGCTCTGGGGACTTTAGTGATTTTTGTAGAAGTGGAGGACTATTTGCTGAAGCGGGACCGCAGATGCGGTCAAGAGTAGCGCATGTGCGAGACCCTTGGGCAGAACATTTAAATTCAAGGGTTTGCGATTTTGCTTCATTTTGAACATGTCAAGCTCGGGATTGGGCAATTTTTGAGAGGATGTTCGAGGGTTTTCTTGAGGTAAGTCACTTGTGCTAATTTTTGTTCAGTAATCTTATTTCCTCATTGAATTTTCCACCTAGATTGTGTGGTTTTGAGGTGTAAGTGGGAGTTTGAAGTTAGGGATTTGGATAGTTTGATTTGGAGATTTGAGTGACGATTTGGTGTCGGATTTTGGTAAATTTTATGTGGTTAGACTCGTGGTTGAATGGGCTTTTGGGTTTTTTGACTTTTATCACGTTACGAGATGTGGACCCGAGGACCGACTTTTGAGTCAACTTTTGACTTTTGATTAAGAGTTTAGTATTTTCTTATGGAATTGATTCATTTAGCCCGTGTTGATTGTATCGCATTGTTTGTGGCTAGATTCGAGGAATTCGGAGGCCATTTAATGAGAAAAATATGTGTTGGAGTAGATATTTGCTCGGATTGAGGTAAGTAACAATTCTAAATTTAGTTCTGAAGGTATAAAACCTCGTATTATATGTCATATGTTTTGTTTTGGAGGTGACGCACATGGTAGGTGACGGGAGTGTGGGCGTGCACCGTAGGAATTGTGACTTGGTCCATTCCATAGAACTATATAGTTGAATAATCTGTTATTATTCATATATTCTTCATGTGATATAGAATTGAGCTGTAAATCATGTTAGGAATCATGTTTAGGCCATATGTTGGTACTGTAGGGACCCTCGGAGGTCGTGTTACATGTTAAATTATCTGCTAAATTGTTTTTTTGTACTCAATCACAATTTTACTTGCATATTATATCTCAGTCTCTATTGTTCTACCTTATATCATTTCTGTTTGGACTAATTTTCATGATTACTGAGAGCTCGAGAGACTGGACAGGTTGATGACTGAGTGAAGTCGAAGGCCTGGTTGTGAGGATACTTATTGGATCGGGCTGCATGCCGCAATATGTGTTCATTGATTTATGCCATAATTGGCTTGTTATAGTGCTTAGGCTGAAGGAGCCCCTCCTGAGTCTGTACATACCCCCAGTGAGCGCAGGTACCTACTGAGTGCGAGTGTCGAGTGTCGAGTGCCGAGTGTTGAGTACGAGTGTCGAGCGACTGAGAGGACTAGTGACTGTGAGGTTGGAGTGTATGGGAGAACTGAGTGGCTGTTGCTATGAGATTATGAATTTGATTCCATTATTGTTGTACTTCAGCTGGCATAAATCATTATCATGAAATTTCTGAAAGATATTATATCCTGTTGCAATTGAACTTGACATGAATTAAATGTTTTGGCCTTAATTGTCGAACTTGAAAAAATGCCTATGTTTTCATGTTGTAATTTCTATAATTTTACTATATCCGTGAAGCTCGTCATTACATTTAACCCATTATTTAGTCTTGTTACTTGTTGAGTTGGTTGTACTCATGCTACACCCTTCACTTTGAGTGCAGATCCAGGTACTTCTGGTCAAGGTGGATGTTGATTTCTTTGCGCAGCTTGATCGTTGGAGATTCCAAGGTAGTTGTTGGGCGTTCACAGACATTGTCTTTCCTTCTCTATGTTTCCATTTTATGCACTTAGTTTTAGTCTTTTATAGACAATATTTCCAGACTTGTGTTGTATAGACTCTCATGTACTTTGTGACACCCCGATGTTGGGAATTACTGCATTGGGTTTTGGTCTTCTATCCAGTTTTTTGAGAGTTTGATGATTTTAACATGTGTTATTCTTATTTTTCATTTAAAAGTGTTGGAATTGTTTTGAAATGTCGTCTTGCCTAGTACCACATTAGGCGCCATCACGACATGCTAGTTTTGGGTCATGACACTTGACCCCAACTTTAAATAATTAAAATAAATATGTTGTGAATCACGGGTATATTTCACGTGGCATGATTTGCGATGTGTATAAAAATAACAAGTGTGCGACATCATGACTTGTTTAAATAAATTTCATAAGTGCCTAAAATGTATAATAAAAACGGTAAAAGGTAAAATGCACAATAGGTTTAAAACGCATAATATTCAGATAATTAAGCCAGGAATAATTGTAAAGTGACCGTGCTAAAATTACCAAATTCGGGAGTGGATCACACCTTCTCCCGGGTTAACATAATTCCTTACCTAGGTCTTATGTGTTTCGCAGACTTATACTTAGTCAAACTTTCCTTGATTTGGGGTTCAAAAATAATTGGTGACTCGGAACAACGGTTAATAAATAGTTCTGAGTGGCAACTCTTAAAATATTAAATAAATTAATCCCATTTCAAATAATGTCACTTTAATTGAAAATATTCCTTTCCCCATAAAAAGGAGGTGTAACAGCTCTGGCGACTCTGCTGCGGATCAAACCCAGAATCTCCGGATCAGGATTCAGAATTCGAGCTTAGAATAACTGTTAGACTTGGCTACTTGTGATTGTCTGATATTACTTGTTTGAGCCTAATGTGCTAATTTTCGCTTTTTACTGTTTTGATATTGCCGTGAACTGTATATAAACTGTTACGACATCCTTCTTCTCTGAGTTATCTAAATCTTCTGAGAAGCGCACACTGGCGTGGCTTCTTTTCTATTAGAGTGTCATATCCCTAATTTAGAACGAAGATCGGATCAGTTACAAAGCCGAATGGCCTTTTGATTCCCGGTACGTTGTCCCTCCCGGCTCTAGTTGTCCACACGGGTAAGTCAGGTCTAGAACAACATACCCCATGATTTACACCTAGAATAACATAGCCTCATGTTAGATTCTTAGTAGGAACGTTTGTTTGCATCAAGTGCATTTGATTTTGGGGACTCAACATAGGGGTTGGGTCCGTCTAGGACAGGTGTACCCAAATTAAAAGACCATCCTGATGCATTTTATGTGCTACTTGTGCATTTGTTTGTTTCGTCTTGCATGTTGACCGGCTTTCAGAATAGGAAAAGAAAATCGAGAAAAACCAAGAGTGAGAGGCAAGAGAGAGAAAATTAACCTGGTATCTAAAAATCCTGGTATTTGAAAAATTCCGAAACTCTGTCAAATTTTTGAAAAAAGAAAGAAAGAAGAAAGGTCAAATGAGCCAATAATTTTCAAAAGTCATATTTTCCCTGTTCTGTCAAAATCGTATGAATTACGCGGGTCTGATTCTCACCGGATGTGAGATACATAGGCAACCTTCATCGGGTTCAGCCCTGTTTTTGCAAAAAATAACCAAAAATATGAAATACAGTAGAATTGTCGAAAATAAAGTTAGGTGACAGAGTTTTTTTCAAAACAGCTAGAAATGTCCTGTCGGGGAGCCGGGAGGCTGTTTTTGCAAGAATAGCCACCTATGATCCTTTTCTCAAATTTTAGGCCACTTAGCAAGCACAACCCTAAAATCTTCCCTTCCGAAGTGCTGAAAGGCTATATTTGTGAAAGTAGCCATGTTTGTTTTGACTTTGATTTTGCAAAATTAATATTTTATGGTCATCTTTTAAACAAATTTCACCTGTTTTAACCCGGTCACCTATATGCAGAATAAGCACTGTTCAAAATTTACTTGTGAGGGTTGTGGACCAGATCCCATTGACACTCCACATATGGTGGGGAGATTTGGAAAAACAAGGACGAGATTGAGTTAATTAGTATTTGGGGGCGCTCACCGGACTGTTAAAGATTCAGCCTAGAAGTGATTTAATAGAGGCACTAGTGCCATTTTGTGACCAACCCAAAATGTTTTCCATTTCTCGAATTTTGAGCTCACACCTACTATGGTAGAAATGGCAGGCTATGCCGGGAGTACAAAAGGATTGAGGCACAAGTATCTAGTGTCTCTAAGGACTGTCACTCCCTACAAGTTTCTAGATTTACTGAAAAGCAATAGGCAAATTAAGACAGAAAGTCTGGCAGGTGGAGCTTGCACTCTTCATTTTCTATACCAGAGATACGAGCATCGAAGGGGATTCGAAAACCCACAAAATGGACTCTGTAGTAAAGGTAACCAGTCAAAGTGGAAGGTGCATATTTGTTTTGCTTTCATGGTGGAATTTTAAAGCATTTTGGTATTTCCAAGGAAGGATGGGCACATTGACCTACATCTAGCCGGAGTTACCCATGTCTTGACTATTCAGGCCAAAAGCACCCTCACACCTATGATTGTATCGAATATATTCCGAGCCTTGACCTCCTGTAAAGTCGGAACTAAGTTTTTTGAGGGGTGCAATTTGCTACTATAGATGTGGATGATCAAGAACCTTTGTCACCGTCCCAGATACATGAATTATGGTTCTACTGGGAAAAGTTGCATCGAGGAATTTTATACACGGGTGACTGGATTCATAATGCCGGAGGAGTTAGAAATTGGATCACCCGCCTTTGTTCTTTAACCGCATATCAGATAAAATAGACATTGGGTTGGCTTCTCGTCGATGAGATTGTTAATATGCCGGCCACTGGTCCCTACTTCTTGTTGATGGGTCTCCGCAGTATCTAGCCATATGCCCCATACCGGGTTTTGAGATAGTTGGGAAGGTGTGAGATAGTTCCCAAAGATGAGGACCTTAGTACTCACGTGGTTGAAATTCGCTCTGATGCTCAATTTCCCGAAGATGTGGTCCGTCAAATTTAGAGCGAGTGTTAGTATTTGGGGGCAAACACCCGAGTACATGATTTGTCTAAGGGCGAGGTTTTACCTAGGTATGTTGCTTGGTATGGAAAGAGAGTCAGAATGAATGACAAATTCGAAAGGCCGGCTAAAAGGCCCCATGTCCAGGAGTTTGTTGATACAACACCAGAACAATGGACTTAAGTAGCCAAAGAGAAAAAAATACCGGGCAATCATTAGCAAATTAGAGAATTAGGCCAGAACCATAAAATTTGACACCGACCTGCACGCCGACGAAGATGAGGGAGAGAAGAAAAGGTTAGGTCGAGAAATTGAAGCCCTCCGAGCCCAACTCCGGTAAATGAGAATAGCCGTTGAGACACCTGTAAGAAGTGAAAGAGACCAAAATTATGGGCAACTTGAGGCAAAAAGTGCATGACTATGCGACCGAACTAACAAAGGCTGAAAATAATTTAGCAAAAGCTCAGGCAAGGATGTTCCAATTAGGGAAAGATGCGGAAGAACGGACAAGGTTAGCCTGCCATGCAAAGTAAAGTTATGACAAAGAGGTCACGATTTTAATAAAAGAGTTGGCGGCTCTCGAAAATGAAATAGGTCAACAAGTAAAAGATTTCAAGATGGAGAGAGAGCATTGCTATGCATTGATTAACAAATTGGAAGAGAATGTGTTGAATTTGCAAAACCTAAACAATATGGCCATGCAAGTAGTGGAAGTCCGAGAACAGCATATTGGACGATTGCTCTAGGAGAAGGGTGCTATTAAGCTTATAATCAAAGAAATAGCCGACTACACTGCGATGAAATGTAATGAGTGTGAGAATATGAATAGATCTATGTTCTTTGCTTCAGTGTTGTCTTTCGACCGCTAGGTCATGGTCGACCTGGAGTTCCTTCATGTTGAGCTTACAAGTGAGCCCGCGCCGAGACCGTCTGATGTCACCCGGTCTCCTATAGTAAAGTTTGAAAGTTATCTATGTTCTTAATTGTTCAGTCATCTGTATTTATTAATGAAATATTGAAACCCCCGAAATTTCTCTACTTTCAACTTTACATTCATTTCCCTGAACTATATAATGATGTGATTTATGCAGCGTCATGATATGTAGGCTATCCCCATCGGATGCGATCATAGCCATAAATAAAACTGAGTGAAAAATCAACAAAAAGTGGAAAAGTGAGAGAAAAATAAATAAAAATAAAAATAAAAATAAATAAAGAGTGACAAAATAGGAGGGGAAAATCAAGAGCGATGAGATCAAAAAAATAAAGAGAGCGGTGAAACCAATAAAAAGCGAGAAATGGAAGAAAATAGTACAGACATTTAAAAGCGAGGATGAAACATGCACTCGTTGCAAACACATGGTAGAAGCATTTAACTTTTTAGGTGTATTGCATCGCAACGTGTGATTTTCTATCTGTTAAATATTTCAAAACTAACAAGGTTTTTGTGTGTGCAATTAGCCGGGTTCTATTTAGGTGGTTGGTTTTTGTTGGAAATCTAGCTTCCCATCCCTACTTCACAAGATCTAAAGGAAAGGTTTTGATGGCCTATGAAAGCAATCTACACATTATCAACCCTGAGGATAGCCCATCACCGGCTATTTCACAACCAGAATCAACAACTATTGAAGAGAATAAGATGTTGCGTCTCCGCATGTTGAAAATATGGGACGCCTGGTCTAGTGGTAGGGAACCACCAAGTGTAATTCCTGGATTCCCTAAGTTTATCCCAAGGTTAGGTGGGTCTACCTACGTCCCTGCATCCAACCCGTTTTGGGGCATGCCTTCTGTGGTTCGCTCCCAGACACCGATTTCCGGGGCACCTCGAGCATTGTTCTCAGCAGCGACGTAACTAACTGTACCTAGGCCATATTTTGAACCTACGACATTCACATTCCAGGGCCCCCAATTTCAGCAGGAGATGACTTATATCACTCCGTACTCGTACACCCAACATCCACAGTATGAGCTTCGGCTGAACCAGAAAGAACAGTCAAAAATCCCGAGTAGAAAGATATGGCTCGAAAAATGAAAAGCTTGGAGCAGAGTTTGAAGAACATGTAGGGCCTGAGTGGCCAAAATAGTGTCTCCTACTTTAACTTGTGCATGTTTCCACATGTTCATTTGCCAGCTGGTTTCAAAACACTGAAATTTGAAAAGTACGACGGGCACGGAGACCCGATCGCCCATTTGAAAAGGTATCGCAATTAGCGAAGAGGGGCCGGTGGATAAGAGTAACTTCTGATGGCATACTTTGGAGAGAGTCTGGTGGGAATTGCCACTGAATGGTACATAGACCTGAAAATTGCTCACTGGCACGTATGGGATGACCTTGCTAGAGATTTCATCTGCTAATTTCAATACAATATAGACATTACTCTGGATAGAAACTCCACGAAAAGTTTTCGTGAGTATGCTATTAAGTGGCAAGAGCATGTCGCCAGTGTGAAGCCTCCAATGGATGAGACAGAGATGGTCACGGTGTCTTCCAAGAGGCCGACTATTTCCAGAACATGATGTCTTCCATGAGAAAGCCATTTGCTGAAGCCATAAAGATTGGGGAAATGGTTGAAAATGGGTTAAAAACAGGACGGATATTGAATCAGGCATCCCTTAAAGATATATCACAATCCATCTAGAATGTCTCGATGGGTCTAGCCAATAGGAAAAAGAGAGAAGAGGGAGCCATGATGGCTTCAAGCTCGATGGGGCCCCGTAGATCTTTTAACCAGTCTTATATGCCACCACGAACCCCACAATATTACTATCCGCACCATGATGCTTCTTACGCCACGATACCACCTTCATATACAGTGATGAACACACAACCCTACACATGACCCCAACAAAATTACAATCAAAATCGAGCTCCACTGCCCAGAAATAATCTTCCTTACCAAGCTCCATATAATTATCGCCCACCACAAAATATACCCCAATAAAATCCATGTCCCCGAGGTCCCCCAGAAGAAACCATTTCACCCCCATTGGTGAATCATACTTGAGTTTGCTATAGAAGTTAATCCAATTGGTTTTATTATAACTTGTGGCATCGAAACGGCAAAATCCCTAGTCTCCAACATACAGGGCTGATGCTAGATGTGCATAACATTTAGGGGTGATATGCCATGATACAAAAGATTGTTGGACCCTCAAGAGGGTGGTTGAAGAGTTGATTGAAGAAAAAAGAATTGTGTTGAGGGACGAGAAGGCTCCCAATGTGACCAATAATCCATTGCCTTCTCATAATAACGGGCCAGTTATCAGTATGATATCTGATGACAAAGAATTTGACCCGACGATGAAGGCCATTATTGCCATCGCTAGTTCAGAGGCAAAACCTAAAGCGACAACGAAACCAGCAAAAATTGAAGAGAAGATAGCTCTGGTCCCTCAGGCCGTTGAAGCGAAAGCTGAGCCGTCACCCACCAAGAATTTGGTTCTTTATGTTCCAAAAGCCCCCAGGAAAGAACAGTTTGTCCTCATCACTCCAAAGAAGTTTGATGAAAAGAAAGTTACATTGAACATGCCAAGGTTGTACGTACCGATGGGAACACATGTGGAGACGGGGCCGATAATTTCACCAAGGCTGACTGAGGCTGTGGTTATCAGTTCTGCACCATAAAGTCCAATAAAAGATCCTTCAACAATCTCTTGGAATTACAACAGAATTGTGGTTACTTATAATGGGAAAGAAATTATGGGGGAAGTAAATGAGATGACTCCATATGCGAGGTACTATACCCCGGATGAGCTAGGGAAAGCAAAACAAAACAGGGATAACTAGATGCCACTCAAGAAACCAGTGAGCAATGAAGAAGCGGAGGAGTTCTTTAAGAAAATGAAACCTTCAGAGTAGTTGATAGTCCACCAACTCCGGAAGACTCCCTCTCAGATCTCACTTCTATATCTGTTGTTGAGTTCAGATGAATACAAAAAAATTCTTCTCAAAACTTTGAATGAAGCATATGTCCCAATTGAAACTACTGTTGCACAATTGGAAAGAATGGCCGAGAGGTTTATCGAGGTCAATAAGATCTCATTTAGTCGGGATGATTTTCCTGTAGAGGGAGCTGCCCAAAATAAAGTCCTCCACATGACTGTTAAATATGAGGGCTACTATGTGAAAATGGTGATGCTGGATGGCGGGTCTGGAGTAGATATTTGTTCCCACTCAACGTTCTTGAAGCTAGGGAAGGCAGTAAGAACATCGTGTATCAACCTTTTGAAATTGTGGTCGCTGACCAGTTTGAAGAGGGCCCCTACTACCTCAACCTTTTTTGTCTAATGCTTCAATTATGGTTGCCACCTAAATGATCAGAAATGGGTACAAGCCCAGAAAGGGGATCAGATCATCTATGCATGGCATTACTGAGCCATCTCCCCGGTCCTGAATGAGAAGTCTTTTGGTTTGGGTTTCCGAGCTAAGTGGCTGACAGAAAATAGGCTGACAAACGCAAAGAAAATGGGTTGGTCCTGTATCAGTCCATCCCACATCTCGCTCGATTATTTTTCAAACAAAATTATGTGGAGGACGAAGAAGAGGCCTTCACGGCTGAAGAAATTGATGATATCTGCGGAGCTTTGAAATAAATATTATATGAATTCGCCATGATCCAGCCAAGGGAAGGCACGAGCTATGCCTAGTTATAGTATATGGGACCCAATTTCAAAATCCAGAACTGGGAGGTTACCACATTCCCCGTCAGGCGGGAGTCCTAGTAGTTAAGTCTTGCTATCTTTTCTACATTACGGGTTATTTCAGGGTGTAACTCGAATGTTTTTACTTCACTCAATACCTCTCGGCGAGAGAGTGGTTTTGCCCAATTTGACTTTTTCAAGATCAAATGGGTATCACACAAACAATAGTTGATAAAAGCTCAAGTCGGGTTATTACTATCTCTCGGTTGAACCCTTTAATTAGGTAAATCAATCTCTCAATTGACCCAGTTCCTTGTTAGCCAAGTTATCCTAGACTAGGTCTCTCTTTCTCAAGAAGAGACTGAGTCAAATAGGCATGAACTAATGTTTGCAATCATTAATTCCTCAAATTAAAGCATGAACTAAGTTAAATAATAAACACCCAATCATAAACAAGCACTAAATTAAATACCCATAAGGTTTACACACTAGGGTTGGGTCACAACCCTAGTAAAATCTAGCAACTCATACTCGGGTATGAAAAATATAGAGAGGAAAGACTAATTAAACTCATAATTAATGCTTAAAATGATTAAATCTATTGCAAAATACATCAACGCAAAGTAAACTTCCAAAAATGGCAAAGAAAAATGGCTATAGTAATTGTTGATGTTCAAACATGACTTAATTTTGTGAAACTAGTCCAGTTATACAAGGCTAAAAATCTCGAACAAAAATACCCCTCGGGAGGTTCTGCGGCCGCACAATTCCATGTGCGGTCCGCAGATTTCTTCATCTGACAGGAGCTGGAGTTCTGCGGCCGCACAATTCTGAACTGTGGCCGCGAAGAAACTTTTCTGTGATTTGCAGATTTAGAACTACGACCACAAGACAATCTTATACGGTCGGTAATGCTAGGATTGCGGCCGCAAGGCTATCTTCCGCGGCTGTAAAAATATTATGTAGTCCGCAATTCATTGAGGTCCTAGACTTGAAAATTTGCATACTCTAATCTTGAATTATAGCCCAGCTTTTGCGGCCGCACAATTCATGTGTGGTCCGCAATTTGCACAATTGTCTGCAAATTTGTCTTTCTTTAGTTGCGGCCGCATATGGAATTTTGCGGTCCACAATTTCTTCTACGGCTGCAGAATTCCTTCTACGGACCGCACATTTTTTGCTTATGTGCCCCTTTATTGCCTTGTACTTAGACTGCTCCTTTTGGAGTCATATTTCATCTCGGGAGCCCAACTTCCAGCATTCCTGCAATTTTGTACAATTTCATTAGTTTTGGGAGCGCAATTCAATATTTTTAGACTAAAACAAAAGTTAAAAGGCGCTAATAAGTAGTCAAAATCCTCACTTATCAGATCTCTCCACTGAAAAAGAAATTGCTCGCAAGCCTTCTGATAGTTCTCTTTTGATCCAAACTGGCCGGCTCGGGATATTCTTTCATTTATAAGAACCTTTTGATATGATGGTGCCATGGCTCACCATCTTGTTCCATTTCAATTGCATTGCAATAGCCATTCCTTTCTTGAACCTAAATTTCCAATGGGTCAATATGAGTATTACCGGAGTACAACAGCATTGAGGCTAGAGTATCTAGTGCATCTGCTAGCTCATTGTAGAATTGATTATTATACTTTAACTCAATGGACTTAAACCGTTTACTGAGATCTTTCACATGTTGCCTGTAGGGGATGAGTTTGATATCCTGAGTTTCCCACTTGCCTTGGGCTTGCCAAATAATTAGATCAGAATCTCCCATGATTAATATCTCTTGTACATCCAGATAAACCGCCATGTTCATGCCCATGATGCAGGCTTCATACTCTGCAGTTTTGTTTGTGCAAAAGAACCTAAACCAAGTTGTGGCCGGATAGTGCTGACCTGTGGGCGAAATCATAATTGCCCCAATCCCTACGCCTTTTGCATTCACAGCCCCATCAAATAAAAATTTTCAGGCATTGATGTTCTCTGGAATCATTTCGACCGAGTTTACTTCCTCTTCTGGAAAATAAGCGCTTAAGGGTTGGTATTCATCATCGACTGGATTCTCGGCTAGATGATCTGCCAAGGCTTGAGCTTTCATCATCATGCGAGTGACATAGACAATGTCAAATTCGGTAAGCAGGATCTACCATTTTGCTAACCTTTCAATGGGAATCGACTTCTGGAATATATACTTCAAAGGATCCATTTTGGCTATGAGGTACGTTGTGTAAGCCAACAAGTAATGTCTCAGCTTTTGGGCGACTCAAGGTAAGGCGCAACAGGTCCTTTCCAACAAATTATACTTGACTTCATAACTGGTGAACTTCTTGATCTGATAATATATAGCTTGTTTTCTCTTCCTGGTCACATCGTGTTGCCCCAAGACATAGCCGAAAGAATTTTCCAAGACTGTCAGATATAAGAACAATGGTCTTCCTAGTTCGAGTGGAACCAACCCCGATGGATTTGACAGATATTCTTTGATTCTATCAAAAGCTTCTTGCCACCCATCTGTCCATTTGATTGTCGCATCTTTCTTCAACATCGTGAATATGTGCTCAGAAGTGGTGGTAAGTTGAGCGATGAATCTGCTGATGTAATTCAATCTCCCTAGCAGACTCATGACCTCTGTCTTGCTCTTCATAGATGGAAAATCCCTAATAGACTTTATCTTTGTTGGAACTAATTCGATGCCCCTCCGACTGACTATAACCCCCAAGAGTTTTCCAGACGGAACTTCGAATGCATATTTAGTTGGGTTTAACTTCAAATCATACTTGCGCAACCTCTCAAAGAATTTCCTCAGATCTCGCACATGGTCTTCTTGCGTTCTATATTTAGTGCTCACATCATCCGCATATACCTCAATCTCCTGATGCATCATGTCATGGAAGATGGCAGGCATAACTCTCATATAGGCTGCCCCGACATTTTTTAGACAAAACAGCATGACCCTGTAACAGTAAGTTCTCTAAGGTGTGGTAAAAGCAGTCTTTTCTGCATCTTTTTCATCTATCAGAACCCGGTGATACTCAGCATAACAATCCACAAAAAACTGTATCTCGTGTTTAGCACAATTGTCAACAAAAATGTGGATATTTGGCAATGGAAAGTTGTCCTTGGGACTCGCCTTGTTCAAATCTCGATAATGAACACAAACTCGAATTTCCCCCTCTTTATTTGGCACTGGAACCATATTAGCTAGCCATGTGGGTGTATCGGACCACTCAGATTACACCAACTTTTAATTGTTTTGTGACTTCTTCCTTAATCTTATCACTGATGTCAGTTTTGAACTTTATTTGCTTCTGCTTGATGGGGGGATAACCAGGATAGGTAGGCACCAAATAAACCCTGGCATATCATCATATGACCAAGCAAACACGCCTTTGAATTCAAATAGCAATTGGATCAAAGCATCTCTAGTTCTCTCATCAACGTGAATGCTTATCTTGATTTCTCGGACCTCTTCTGAATTTTCCAAATTAACTGGCTCAGTTTCATTTAAGTTTGGCTTAGGCTTATTCTCAAATTGTTCCAATTCTCGATTTATTTCCCTAAAAGCCTCATCTTCATCATATTCTGGCTCTTGATTCATTGTTTCAAAATTAGACAGCATTTTAGGATCTGAGCATGAAGTTCGCAAGCATGTCATGTTATTAAAGTCTGCATTATTAGAACTGAAAAGAAAAAGATAAGAAAAATAGCAAATTATAAAAAGAAACAGAGACATCTATGAACGATGAAATATTGATTTCATTTCATTGAATTGAAAGATAGAAGGGTTTACATCAAAAATAATTAGAGTTGATAGCTATAATACACCCAGTCAACAAAACAAGCATTAAAGTCTTTATCCCATTAGGCAAATATCTAGGTAATGGTCACAACCCTAGGCTTTTTATCAATTTGAACCCCCCCCCCAAAATACAATTATCTCTAGTCTTCTTTCTTTATTTTGTAATCAATAGAGTAAACTTAGAAATAGAAAACCAATTTTTTTTGTGGAAGTTCAATCTCGATAATCCAATCACGCACATTAAAATATATACCCCTAACTCCCATCTTATCTCCCTGTGAATTTGATCCTGACTCTTAGTTGGGTTTCTATAATTGCAAATGACTGTTTCATACCGCTTTTGAGGTGTGCATTTGGATGCGATCAAGATCTTGTACAAAAGAACTTCAGATTTGAATTTGTTAATATGTGTAGATTCTCGAGAAGCTGATAGGCTCATGAACGAAGTGCATTCAGGAGTATATGGGCCTCACAAGAATGGGTATGTCCTTACAAAAAAAAACCCCAGAGCAGGTTATTATTGGATGACCATGGAAAACAATTGTTTCATTTTTGTCTGAAAGTGCCATCAGTGTTACATACACAATGACTTGATTCATTCACCGCCTTCGTAGTTGCATCCTATGTCAGCACCTTGGTCGTTCGTTGCTTGGGGCATGGATGTTATTGGGCCAATCGAGCAGAAATCTTCAAATGGGCACAAATTCATCTCGGTTGCCATTGATTATTTCACAAAGTGGGTCGAATAAGTCACTTTCAAAGCCGTAACTAAGAAAGCAGTGGTAGACTTCGTGCATTCCATCATTATTTGTCATTTCGGTATTCCTAAAATTATCATTACGAACAATGCTGCAAATCTGAACAACCACTTGATGAGGAGGTATGCGAACAATTTAAAATTATGCGCCGTAATTCTACCCCTTATCGGCCCAAATCCAATGGTGTTGTTGAAGCTGCAAACAAGAACATTAAAAATATTCTCAGGAAAATGGTTCAGGATTCCAGACAGTGGCATGAAAAGTTGCTTTTCGCACTATTGGGATATCGTACAACTATGCGCATATCAGCTGGGGCCACCCCTTACTTATTGGTGTGTGACACTAAAGACGTAATACCTGCAGAAATCGAGATTCCCTCTCTTTGGATCATTGTTGAAGTCGAGATCGAGGATGATGAATGGGTCAAAACTCGGTTGGAACAATTTACTATGATTGATGAAAAGCCATTGGCCACAGTTTGCCGCGGGCAATTGTGCCAATAAATAATTGCTCGTGCCTACCACAAAAAAGTGCGGCCCAAGAAATTTGAAGTGGGAAAACTCATTCTGAGGTGTATTCTTCCGCATCACGAGGAAGCTAAAGGAAAATTTGCGCAGAATTGAAAAGGTCCATTCATTGTAACAAGAGTGCTTCCAAAGGGAGTGTTGTATTTGGGAGACATCGAAGGAAATGTCCCCGAGACAACTGTCAATGCAGATGCGGTCAAAAGGTATTATGTTGGATCCTTTATGCAACTTTAACATTCTCTGATTGGGATGACGAAGGCTTTCATTCTCGCTATCCAAATACTATCAACCCTCTTGCAAACCCTTTGATTCGGATACTTTTCCTTAACTACCCACTTTGGAACCTTGTATGTAACATAAAGAAAAAAAAAGAAAGGAAAGTGACTGGAAAAAAAAAAAAAAAAGAAAGAAGAAAAACAAAACGAAAAATCAAAAAAGAAAGAAAGCAAAGTTCATGTAATTGAAATACGTTCGACCTGATTCCGAAAGGATACGTAGGCAGCCTCACTCTGGGGTTCGATCACACCAAACAAAAAAATCACATCTCCTAAAAGTGAATACTGGGGCGGATGTTACAATGGTTCGGCGATGGTTTCGACCGAAGGGTTCCAAAGTTGTAATTCAATCCAATTTTTTTTTACTCAAATCCTTTTCAAATCCTTCCGATCAATCGGCGAAAATGTTCAAGAATTAGAGGATACAGTTACTTGGATCTGATGCAATCAAAATGAGAGTTTTATTGGGGAAAACCCTCACGGGCACCGTAAGGCAATGGTGAGTAGAGTAAATAAAAATGAGAGAGTCTTGTTAGTGAAAACTTGCAAAAGGTACTATAAGGCGATGGCGAGAAGAGAAATGAGAGAAGTCAGATGGTGAAAACCCGCAAAGGGCACTACTGATCGAAAAAAGGATCCACGCAGCCATGACATTATCACAGTCATGTGCAAGGTTTCTTGGTTTCAAGGCAAAATTTGTGATGAGTTTCTAAAAGTCGGACAGTTTACACAGATCAGGCATCTAGTCCAAAAGGTATATCATGTTCATTGAAGTCTGTATGTACTCCCAGATAAGTCCTTCTTTCCGTTCCTCGAAAGGGACACCTTTTGTTTAATCTCATTCTCTATTCCACTGCTTATTTTTCTTTGAATCGCTTTCGGTCTAACTTTGTGTAAATATTAAGTCAAAAAAGAGATGGCAAGACTGATTTACAAGTCTCTCATTCGACATAAACTGATATTCAAAAGGCACCCAGCCTCGGTAAGGGCATCAAGTCGACCCCGACTGGCCATGGTGGCTTATGCCAAAAATCTAAAACTTTGGAAGGAGGAAATCAAATTGAAGTGCCTACAAGGGCAAATGAAGTTGAAAAGGTCAAGTCCCACGCGACTAACTGTTTAGAAAAATTTGGAAAGTCAGAGGTTCCCCAATGCCGTGAAATTGGAACTTTGAAGAAAGAAGTCAAAGGTTAGATGCCCGCAAAGTCAAAATAAAGTTGGAAAGGTTAAGTTCCGTTATTGTGACTAGCCGTCATGGAAAAGTTTCAAAAGCCAAAGGTTCTCCGAGGCCAAAAATGTAATCGGTATTCAAGAAACAACCAGTTGCGGTTGAAATCATCATCAAAGAAGATGGGCCGAGATCAAGTGACTGAAACACTAAAGGCCACAAAACCAACCATTGTTTCGAACTAACAATTGTTCTTTGTTGAAAAACATGAAACATGTGCAATCCAAAGACAACTTTGCAAGAAGCAGAGGCAACCAAAAAGGAAACCGCGCAGAGAGTAAAACAACCCTACAACATCAAAACCTCAAAAGGGAAGCCTTCTCAAAATTCTTCCCTGCATTTTACTCATTCTTAAAAAAAATTCAAAATCAGGGTATTATAGAGTACACCAATGCCTAGCTGCATTCTTTAATTTAGGGTACACCACTCCCTAGTTGATATTATTTTATGCATAAGGTATACCATTTCTTAGTCTCTTTATCAGTATAGGGTACACCAATCCCTAGCTGTATTTTTTAACTTAGGGTACACCACTCCCTAGTTGATGTTATTTTAGACATAAGGTACACCATTCCCTAGTCTTTTTTTCAGTATAGAGTACACCAATCCCTAGTTGTGTTTTTCAACATAAGATACACCACTCCCTAGTGGAGTTGATCTTAAATGTTGGGTACACCACTCCTTAATATTTTTATTGATAGAGCTTAAATACAGGGTACACCACTCCTTGATATCATTCTTAGACATAGGGTACACCACTCCCTAGTCTCATTACCAGTATAGGGTACATCGATCTGTAGCTGTGTTTTCCAACATCGGGTGTACCACTCCCTAGTTGATTATATTTTAGACATAGGGTATACCACTCCCTAGTCTCCTTACATGTATAGGGTATACCAATCCCTAGTTGTGTTTTCCAACATAGGGTACACCACTCCCTAGTTGATGATATTTTAGGCATAGGGTACACCAACTCCCTAGTCTCTTTACCATTATAGGGTGCACTAATCCATAGCTGTGTTTTCCAACATAGGGTACATCACTCCCTAGTTGGTGATATTTTAGACATAGGATACACCACTCCCTAGTCTCTTTACCAGTATAGGGTACATCAATCCCTAGTTGTATTTTTCCAATATAGGGTACACCACTCTCTAGTTGAGTTGAGCTTAAACACAGGGTACACCACTCCCTGATATCATTCCTAATAGATCTTAAATGCAGGGTACAACACTCTCTGATATCATTACTGTTTGATTAAGTTGAAATGCAGGGTACACTACTCCCTGATATCATTCCAAATATAGGGTACATTATTCCCTAATGTTTGCCAGTATATGGTACACCAATCCCTAGTTGTGTTTTCCAACATAGGGTACACCACTTCCAAGTTGATTTGATCTTAGATGCAACATACAGTACTCCCTGATAGTATCGTTAATTTAGGGTACACCATTTCCTAGTCGCATTTTTCTAACATAAGGTACACCAATTCTTAGTTGAGGCACCATTTAGACAATCAAGGTACATCATTCCCAAAGAATCTTATTTTTTCCAGGGTACACCATTCCTGACCCTTTATTTATTTTAATAAAGAAATACTTTAGAAATTTATTACAATAACTCACGAAATTTTTCTAATGAAAACTAGGGCAGAATTTTGTTTTTTACGTTTGTTTGTTTTGGTGTCTGAGGAGGATTTACCTCGAAGCACAGGGTTCGAGATGGCTAAAAGAAGAAGTCTTAGTCCAGAATAAAGAAAACAAAAGAAAAAGAAGTAATTCCAAAATGCGTAAGCGAATGAAAAGATATGGACTGCTCAAGACATGATTGAAGTCACGAGCTTTGCATTTCATGTTTTGATCAGAAGAAGCCGTAAAAGAATGAACTAGCACATGCAGCTAGCAAGCATCAAAGTTCATATTAGAGTCTGTCTGAAGAACCAATCAAGACTCAAAATTAAGTTTCAGAAGACTTATAGATAGAGATCTTGTAACTCATAGCTGATAGGTTTGTTTAGTTTCTTTTGACTTTGAATTTGGTGTAATAAGGAGTTCAGCAAGCAGTAACAACAACAACAATAGTAAAATCACAGCTTTTCGGTAGTCCTAGCTACCCAACTTTTCAGAACTACACTGACCCGATTCTTTTATAGCCAAGGACATGTAGGCAACCTCCGGAGCAAGATTCGGTCAAATTTTTTAAAATTCTTCCAAGGAAGTATCAAACGAGCAAAAATTATTCATGATTGCTCACTTTATCTTTGCCCAAAAACTCTTCATGTTCTCGAGCAAAGAGGGGCAGCTGTAAGCACATAATCTTTCCCCCGTGTATAAATTACTCCTAAAAACAAACCAAAAATAGTTTTAATTGCTTTATAGAATTTTAGAAAAAAATTCTCTATTTTTAATTGATTTATTGTGCATTTATTTGCATCTTCATGCATTTAGAAATACTTAAAATTCATAAAAGGGTCAAAATATTTTGTATATGATTCATTACATTTTATTGCATCATTAGCATCTAGTTGCATGTTAGTTGCATTGACAAAAATAAAAGTTACCAGAAATACATTAGTCGTTTTGTCGTTATTTTGCATTCTTAGAATTAATTAATTAGGTAATTAGTTGGTTAGTCAATCATTGGGTAAAATTAGTAAATATGTTAATTTTGCAATTTGAGTTTTAAATGTTAAGTTAGTTTGATTTAGTGGCTAAATATAAAAATGAAGAGGAAAAAAGGTTCAGGCTTTTTGAGTTCCAATAAGACTGGGCCACGATTTCCAACGGCTCACTTGCTCCTAATATTAGCCAAAACACGCCCCAGCCCAAGTCTCACACCTGGTCTAGACCACATCCACACCAAACAATGTTGTTTCAACCCGGATCAATAAGGACCCTTCAATTTGTCCAATCCAATGGATGAGAACTCCTTTGCCCATCTCATATAACTGTCCTAACGACCCCCTACAAACCAAAGACCTATCAAACCCTCTCTTCTCTTACCCTAATTCTCTCCCTCCGCCGTAAATCGCCCATGGTAGCGGCACAACACCAAATCCACCCAAATTTTCACCCTACAAATTCCGTCATCTCCCCATGCCTATCCCACCGTTAGTTTCCTCTAAAACCTCACTGAATCGCTCGAATTTTAGATCAAAGAACTAAAACCTAGCCTCCATTCAATCCGTCTTCATATTCTCGATCGATCCGTCCTCTTTTACGGTGAGACTTACATTAGTAGAAAACTCTTGATGAGAGCTATCCACTGATTTAAGATTCATTCCATTTTTCAGAGGTCACATTTTGGTCAATCCGCCGTTGACCGGCCCAGACATCTCTGAAATCATCTTCCATTGCTTTGTCTCTCTCTCAATAGGAATACTCCCACCCCCATTCTTTCATATTTTTATGTTTTGTTGGTTGAAGAATAGTTGGCTAATTAATTGGTATTATGGTCAAAAATATTTTGTTTGTTTAATTTCGTGTTAACAAGGTTAGTCTAGCTCATGAATTAGTTCAATTAGCTGTTAATTTTGCATTTAGTTAGTAATTACTTGTTTGAATATTTACATATTTAGGTTGAGAGTTTAATTGCATAATCTTGATTAGTTAATTACATTAGGTTAATCATCTAAATTCTGACTTTGAATATTGTTTGCTTTGCCGTGATTTGTAATCTGTTTAAGTTCGTTTGTTGTTGTTGTTGTTGTTTGTAATTACTAAAAGTATAAGGGGTGCTACACGAATTAAAATTTGATGGAATCTTTCTTGTAGCTAATTTAGAAGCTTCTAGGAAAATAAAAAAGGGACTGAACTGTAAAAGAAAAAGAGGAGCATGTCATGTGTGAGGGGGATGTGAGTCAAAAACAGAACTTAGAGGGAGTAAAAAAGAAGAAAAATAAAAAAGGAACAGTTGTGGAAATATTCTATAAAGGTAGTACATACTCTGCATTTCTGACACACACATTCATTCTGCATTTTTTCAGATATTCCCTCACTCACACACTCAATATTCTCTCTCATTCAAAATCTGCAAACACTCTCCTCTCATCTCTACTCCTCGCAAAAACACACGCACATCTCACACTAAGAGAGAGCTGAAAACAAGTTATAAAATTCAAAAAAATAGATTTCAAATCTGGAATACAAAAATCTCAAAACAAAAATAGAAGAGAAAGTTGTTTGAAGCTGCTACTGCTTTGATTTTCATCTTCCCTGGGTTTCTGAATTCTATGCTGATCAAAGGCTGCTGGTTCTGTTGTCTCTATGTAGCTGAGTTGCACTCTTCCCATCATCATTGTTACTTTTGTTTCTGCTATTAAGGTACTGACTGATCCCCTAAAAGTACTGATTGATGTCACTGTGTACTTTTTTAGTGTGTGTTTAACAGCCTATGATGTACAATATTTATCATTGCACATGGTGATTCATTGAAAGTATGAACTGATGGTTGCATATGTGATTGTTTGATGTTGAAAACATGTTAAGTGTTATATTCCTTTTTGCTAATGTCATAATTACTAATGATTGGTTTTGTGTAAGGAAATTGATATGAGTTGGAGGCCAAAGACTGTAGATCTAAATCTCCTAAACAAGTTGGTTCGATTTGTAGTTTCCAAATCTCCTAAACAAGTTTCTTTCAAGCCATAGTTTCAAAATGATGCGTTTTGACTAAGGAGATTAACCAAAATGTTTACCAGGGATCATATGCATTAATGTTTCTTCAGCCACTGTTATACATCTGATTGTAATTTTTAATTCAGGCTATATAATTTAGTGTTCCATCACTTGAATAAATGTACTCACGTTTAATTAGTTCTCTGAATGCTCTTTCTCATGCAAATTGTGAATATAATCTGGGTAGATTTCTATTGCAATTCTTCTGAGTATTTGGTCATTTGATTATTGCCAATTTTGAGTTGGGCTGAACACTTGGCCCATATATTTTTGTTTGGATCTGGAGTTCAAGGGACTTTGGGTTACGCATGTGGCCTTACTCAACGTCTAAAGCCCATTAGAAGGCTGTAGTATCAGGTAGGTGTGACATGTTTCCCTCTAAAAGATACTGCTGCTTTGGGCTTTCACCCCAAGCCCAATGACACCCTTACGTGTCTTGTTCAAAGTTATCGACTTGACCATGCCCATTGTTAATATGTCATCCCCCATAAACTTAAATACCTCTAGCAATTAAACATAACAGAGAAGCTAGTTAACTCACTAATCACATAATGACTCCTAACGAGGGTAATAATTTAGAAGTTCTTGTATGATTTAAAAAGGGAATCATGTAATATGTGTACAATTTCCCTGAATAAATGCCATAACTTTGAGACCTTTTCACCATAATCTCAAATTTAGAAAAAATAAATAATTAACTTATGAACGTTCGTAGTTTGCTTTAGGCGTGTTTCTTAATGAATCATTGTGACTATAGGTATGGTTTTCGTGGTATAGTCATGATACATAACTCCAAACTCAAGTGTGCATTCACGCGACTTGACCCTAGCTTCAAATAATTAAAATAAACATGTTGTGAATCACGGGTACATTTCACGTGGCATGATTTTTGATGTGTACAAAAATAAAAAGTATGCGACATCGTGACTTGTTTAAATAAATCCATAAGTGCCTAAAATGTATAATAAAAACGGTAAAAGGTAAAATGCACAATAGGTTTAAAAAGCGTAATATTCAGATAATTAAGCCAAGAATAATTATAAAGCGACTATGCTAAAACCACGTAATCCGGGAGTGCCTCATACCTTCTTTTGGGTTAACAGAATTCCTTACTCAGGTCTTTTGTGTTTCGCAGACTTATACGGAGTCAAACTGTAACGACCCGACTTATCGTTTTAAAAATTTACGCCCTGTACAATGACTTAAGGTCCTGAACAACTTCGTAATTCGTATGATGACTTGCGTGTGTGGTTGAGTTTGGTTTTCGGACGATTTGGGATCAAATTGGGAGAACAATTCTTAATTAAGAAGCTTAGAAGAAAAGAGTTGGCCAGAGTGTCGACTTTTGATCAAACGACTTCAGAATGGAATTATTATGATTCTAATAGCTCTGTATGGTAATTTTGGACATAGGAGTGTGTCCGAATATTTATCTAGAAGACCGTAGTTAATTTTGGCTTGAAATGGTGAAAGTTGAAAATGGAAGGTTTGGACGTTTGGCCGGGAGTCGAATATATTGATATCAGGGTCAGAATCCAGTTATGAAAATTTTGATAGGCCCGTTATGTCATTTATGACTTGTGTGCAAAATTTGAGGTCAATCGGACTTGATTTGCTATGTTTCGGCATCGAACCTAGAATGTTTCGACATCGATTCTTCAAGAATACATGGTATCACATTAAGCAAATGATATCCAAATTCAGTTTTGATTGAAGAATTAGATCCGTATTGAAATTTCAGAGCCATAGCAAAAATAATCGTCGAATTTGGACATCGTATGAGAGAGTTATACCCATTTCTGTGTCAAAAAGGATTTTTGGTCGCCGCCAGCGCCCAGGGTAGCATGGGGCGCTAGCCCTGTAACTCAGAATTATTGGAGTTCTGGAAACTGCGCCACAGGCCGCTCCCCACGCTACTTGTGGCACTCGAAACAACTGAGGCCCTATAAACGGGGATTTTCTGTCATTTTTGAAAAAAATAGACTTGGGGAGCTCAGTTTGGCCGATTTTCACGGGTAAACATTGGGGTAAGTGTTCCTTATCCTATATTGATTATATTTCATGATTTCATACTCATTTATATCATGAATCCGTGAATTTATGGAAGATAAATAAGATTTTTGTAACATCTTCCAAAAATGTAAAATAAAAATTTGAAGGTCAATCCGATATTGGAATTTGATAAAATTGGTATGGGTGGACTCGTAATTGAATGGGTTATCGGATTTTGTGAGTTTTCTCGGATTCCGAGACGTGGGCCCCACGATCGATTTTTGAATTAAATTTCAGATTTTGTTGGAAAATTAGTATTTTCATATGAAATTAATTCCTATAATTAGTATTGACTGAATTGAATTAATTTGGATAGATTTGAGCTATCCGGAGGTCAATTCAAGCAAGAAGGCAATTTTGGAATATCGGCATAACTTAAAAAAAGTAAGTATCTTGCCTAACCTTGAGTGAGAAAAATTCTCCTTGGGCGTTGAGTCTTATATGAAAATCATGTACGCGAGGTGACAAGTACCTACTTGATTTATATGTGTAAATTATATCGGTTTAAATTCGTATACACCCTTATGTATTAAATTGAAAAATTATTGGAACATAGTAAATCCTTTAATTGTCATGCCTCGTTCCTTGTTTGTCGAGTTTGTATTTTATATTATAATTTGGGGTGATTGCCACTTGAATTTTTATGTGAATTTTGTGTGTATGTTGATTCAATATTTCTTGGAATTAATTTCATTATGGATTTTCCATCTGCAAATAATTAATTAAATAAGTTTAAATTGAGGCGTTAAAATATTTATCAAAATTTGTATTAAAGAAGGTGTTGTCCTATGCTTAGTTACTTTTCTATCTCTATTGTTGTTTTTGAGGTTTTGTGTACATTGTGTGGAGCCTTGGACTATTTGTTAAGAAATTTATTGATTTTGCTACATCTTTGGAATTTGGTTGTGGTAAGTGGGAAAATTCTGATATTAATTGTTGTATTATGTTGTCGTTTAAACACTCTCCTTGATGTTATTTATGCTTATTACCTTGCTTGTTAATGATATACATGTGCTTGGTAAGGAAGAGTGTAAAGCACGAAGGGTGATGCCGTGCCAATTGAATTATATTATCATGTGAGGGGGAGTGTAAATCACGAAGGGTGATGCCGTGCCATTTGAGAGTGTAAAGCACGAAGGGTGATGTCGTGCCATTTGAATTATATTATCATATGAGGGAGAGTGTAAAGCACGAAGAGTGATGCCATGCCATTTGAGAGTGTAAAGAACGAATGGTGATGTCGTGCCATTGAGAGTGTAAAGCACGAAGGGTGATACTGTGCCATTTCAATTATATTATCACGTGAGGATGAGAATGAAAGCACGAATGGTGATGTCGTGCCATTATTTTTATATTATCATATGTTCATGGCACGAAAGATATTTTCGTACAGGCGAGGATAAGAGACATACATTATATTGTGATATCTTTTCGTTGTGTATGCATTCATGCCTTTATCTTGAGATGTTATTGTGCACCTATGTTTTCTATGTGACTTGTAGTTGTTGTTGCTGCCTGTGTACCTCCCACTTTATTTCTTTTATTATTATTGGCATTTCTCCCACCTATATGGTACTGTTATATGTATGCTCTGCGAGAAAGAGATAAATGCACGAAGGGTGTTGCCGTTTCAATTGATTTATATATATATATATATATATATATATATATATATATGGTGAGAATGAGAAAAGTGCACGAAGGTATTACCGTGCCATTTGATGTAAGATGTTGAATATACATATATATATATCGGGTGAGAATGAGACAAGTGCACGAAGGTATTACCATGCCATTTGATGTGATATATTGAATATATTTCTCATACTAGAAAAGTTAAATGAGGTGTCACATGGTGACTTTTACTTGAAAGAATTATATTCGGAAGGTATTTACTTGAAAATATTATATTCGAAAGATATTTACTTGAAAGAATTATATTTGAAGATATTTATTTGAAAGAATTATATCCGTAAGATATTTATTTGAAGGAAGTATATTCGGGATACATTTAATTTACGGATTACATTCTAAAGATTTTTATTTGAAAAACTTATAGATAAAAGATGTTTATTTTGAAGAACTTGATTAATTGTACTTGTGTTTATTATTCATTTGAGCAATATTTATGGTGTTCTTGTTGCCTACTCCACCGAGGTTAATCTTGATACTTACTGGGTATCGACCGTAGTGTACTCATACTACACTTCTGCATATTTTTGTGCAGAGCCAAGTATTAGAGATATTGGATTCAGATAGATATTAGAGTATGATCGCAAGGATTCAAGGTAGGACTGCTTGGTCGTCGCAATCCCTTGGAGTCTTTCCATTTAATTGTACTGTTAATTTCTTCTTCGAACAATATTGTATATTCGACCCTCGAGATAATTCCATGTATTCAGTTAGAGTTCGTGACTCAGTATTACCAGTCTTGGGAGGTTGTTTGAATATTTATGCTGTTAGTTTTGACACTTGTTTATATAAAATAAAAAACAAATTGGCTTGAATTGTTATTATAATCAGCTTACCTAGTCTTAGAGACTAAGTGTCATCACAATGCTTGTGGTTAGATTTTAGGTCGTGACAAGTTAGTATCAGAGCTCTAGGTTCATAGGTTCTACGAGTCACGAACGAGTCTAGTAAAGTATTGCGGATCGGTACGGAAACGTTTGTACTTATCTTCGACATGCTACATAACTGTTAGGAAATTTTCAATTCTTTCATTCTTGTCATGCGGATTTTTTGATTTTGGAATTTGAGTCTTTGTATCTCTATTCTCTCGTAAATGGTGAGGACACGTGCTGCCGGGTCAGCTGAGCAGACACTCGCGTATACTGCTAGGGCCGAAAGAGGTAGAGGCCGAGAAATGGCACGTGCCGCAACTAGAGCACCTATCAGAGTAGCAGTTAAAGAGCCGCCAGTAGCTCCGGTTGGGGGGACAGGTACCGGAAGCACCTATTGTTACCCCCAGACTTCAGGAGACTTTAGCACATTTCCTAAACATGTTTGGTACATTAACTCAGGCAGGATTGATCTCCATTGCACCAAATATTTCACAAATTGGGGGAGGAGTTCAGAATCCTACCACCCGTACTCCAGAGCAGCAGGTTCACATTGGTCAGGTTCCGGGTATAATACTGGTAAAACTTGTTATTCTGGTTCAGCCTGAGGGCATGTCAGAGACATCATAAGAAGAACAAAAGAGACTTGAGAGATTAAAGAGGTATGTCCACCTACTTTTGGTGGCACAGCTACCGAGAATGCCCAAGGATTTTTAGAAAAGTGTCACCGTATTCTCCGTACCATGGGTATTGTAGAAGTGAGCGGAGTTTCCTTTACTACATTTTAGCTGTCAGGAGCAGCGTATCAATGGTGGCAAGTTTATGAAGAGGATAGACCAGTCGATGCAACACCACCAATTTGGGCTCAATTTTCAGAGATGTTTTTGAAAGAATTTGTTCCCAGACTCTCTGGGATGCGTGGTGCACAGAGCTTGAATGGTTGCGTCAGGGCACCATGACAGTGTCAGAATATACTATTAGGTTCAGTGAGTTAGCCCGGCATGCACCTATTTTGGTTCCTACAGTTAGAGAGTGACTCCGCAGATTCATCGAAGGAGTCAATTATGATCTTAAAATATGCATCATTCGAGAATTGCAGTTTGATACTCCATTTCAGTAAGTAGTAGAGATTGCCAGGACGTTAGAACGTGTTCGAAATGAAGAAAATGAGTCTAAGAAGGCCAAGAGGTCTCGAACTTTTGGAGGATTCAGTGGGTTCTACTCTGCAGCTATGACTCATAATGGCGGAAGCTCGAGAAGTTGACCAGCTCAGTCCGCACATCAGAGTACTCAGGATGCTACAGTAAATTCTTATAGTACACCACCGACACGAAATTCTTACAGTACACCACCGGCACAGAATTATTATAATGTTTATTCTAGTTATCCGGCACAGACTCAGTACGAGCAATCGCGACCTCAGAGGGGTTGTTATGAGCATGGTGATACTAGGCACACCATGAGAGATTGTCCCAGACTTAGGAGGGGTGGATTTTATCAGAACACTCAGGCTATGGGCCCCTGTACAGCTACTACCCCACGTGCACATCCAATTAGGGGTGGAGGACAGGCGGGTAGAGGGTGCCCTAGAGGGGGAGGCCCAGCCCGTTGATATATTTTCTATGGTGTGACGGAGGCCACTACACCAGATGGTGTCGTTACAAGTATGATCCCGATTTGTTATAAAGGGATTTTCTACTTAATTTGATTCGATTCTGAATATTGAGGCAAGTCCTCATATTATGCTCCATTTTTTGGGTGAGCTTCATAATTTTGTGACTCACTTATGTGTGTATCCCTATTGGGAGATTTGATGATGTTAGCCCGTGTCTATCATTTTTATTTTGTATACCATTGAGGACTATAAGTCCAAAAGTGGTTTTCTAATACTTTATACAGTGGGTTTTGATGTGATTTCGGAATAATTGATTTTAATTTTATGAATTATATGCCCTATTGGAATGAGGGTTCATTATGTGTTGTGAAAATTGTTTACGAAATTTATTGAAAGAAGAAAGAGAGGAAATTGAAAATTTTGGTTGGCACAATGTGCAAAATACTTGTGATTCGAAGTTGAGGACGAGATTCTCGCATTTTTATATGGTGTGAAATATTTAAACTGGGCTACAAGCCGCAGTAGAAGTTATATAAGGACGAGGTCCTTGTGGTGAAAATTTTATGAGTGTAAATTCCCCCTTTGTGAAATTTAAATTATACTATAGTACTTATAGGGAGTCATGCCTGTTAGGCTTATTTGAAAATTCTTGTATGGATTTCTCTGAGCATAATTTTCCATATTCGTCTTGTAATTATTGAGTTTTAGCCTATGAGGTGAGTGCCCAGGTGGTGTTAAATATGACTCATTAATTTGGGTAAATAATTATGAGGTCTTCATGTCTCGTGTCTCATTGTTAGTAAAGTAGAGGTTTCAAATGAGATTTTGTTAACATGAGGTTAATTGGCGATGTTGTAATCGATTATGAACAACTATTAAGGCAAGAGATGTGGTGATGGACATACATATGATGTGCTTCATGTCCTGACATCATTATAATAATGCAGTGCTTGTAATACTGAGATTAGTGTTATTGATATATACATTGTGGAGCTTTGTTGGATTGTGGATGTGTTGTTAGGAGTTGTTTTGGTGTTACTCTGGCAGGTGGATAGGCCCAATTACAGGGGAAACTCTGCCGAAATTTCTGAAAAATTTAGAAGTTAGTAAAATTTGGGGCATTGAGACATACGAAAGAAGAGATAAGTTATGTTTTGTATTTGAGGGCGGACTCTACTTCTCATTCAAGAGCGAATGATCCTAAGTGGGGGAGAATGTAACACCACAAAAATAATTATTTCGAAGTACTTCAGCACTATCAAGAAAGTTGATATGTGCGTAGGCACGAGTTGCTATAGCCAGTTGAGACTAATACCATGTGTTGATGTGAAAATCAGGCCTTTTGAAAATATTTGGAGTGTAAGAAATTGGTTTTAAAGTTTATAAGTATGGATGAAAGAAGTAATCTTCAACTGAGATGGCGTTGTCGGATCCATGTTAAATTTGCGGTGATGTAGAATCACCCGCAAGTTATGTGTATAAGAATGCACTCAGTAATTTAATGCCCTCAGAATAATTCTTGTCACGTTCGAGGACGAACGTATGTTTAAGAGGGGAAGAATGTAACGACCTGACTTGTCGTTTTAAGAATTTATGCCCAGTACAATGACTTAAGGTTCCGAACAACTTCGTACTACATATTATGACTTGCGTGTGTGGTTGAGTTTGGTTTTCGGACGATTTGGGATCACATTGGTAGAATAATTCTTAATTAAGAAGCTTAGAAGAAAATAGTTGATCAAAGTATTTATTTTTGAGCAAACGACTCCGGAATGGAATTTTTATGATTCCAATAGCTCCGTATGGTGATTTTGGATTTAGGAGTATGTCCGGATATTTATCTGGAAGTCCGTAGTTGATTTTGGCTTGAAATGATAAAAGTTGGAAATGAAAGGTTTGGTCGTTTGATCGGGAGTCGACTTTATTGATATAGAGGTCATAATCTAGTTATGGAAATTTTGATTGGTACATTATGTCATTTATGACTTGTGTGCAAATTTTGAGGTCAATCGGACTTGATTTGCTATGTTTCGACATCAAACCTAGAATGTTTCGACATCGATTCTTCAGGAATACATGGTATCACATTAATCAAATGAGCTTTAAATTCAGTTTTGATCAAAGCATTAGATCCATATTGAAATTTCGGAGTCATAGCAAAAAGAATCGTCGAATTCGGACATCGTATGAGAGAGTTATGCCCATTTCCGTGTCAGGAAAGATTTTCAATCGCCACCAGCGCCCAGGGTAGCGTGAGGCGCTAGCCCTGGCACTCGGAATTATTGGAGTTCTGGAAACTGCGCCACAGGCAGCGCTCCACGCTACCTGTGGCGCTCGAAACAGCTGAGGCCCTATAAACGGGGGTTTTCTGCCATTTTTGACAAAAATAGACTTTAGGAGCTCGGTTTGGGCGATTTTTATGGGTAAACATTGGGGTAAGTGTTCCTTATCCTATATTGATTATATTTCATGATTCCATACTCATTTCTATCATGAATTCGTTAATTTATGGAAGAAAAATCAGATTTTTGTAAAATCTTCCAAAAATGTAAAATGAAGATTTGAAGGTCAATCCGATATCGGAATTTGATAAAATTGATATGGATGGACTCGTAATTGAATGAGTTGTCAATTTTTGTAAGTTTCGTCGGATTACGAGACATGAGCCCCACATGTGATTTTTGAATTAAATTTTGGATTTTGTTGGAAAATTAGTATTTTCATATGGAATTAATTCCTATAATTAGTATTGACTGAATTGAATTAATTTGGATAGATTTGAGCTATCTGGAGGTCAATTCAAGCAAGAAGGCAATTTTGGAATATCGGCCTAACTTCAAAAAGGTAAGTATCTTGCCTAACCTTGAGTGGGGGAAATTCCCTTTAGGCATTGAGTCTTATGTGAAAATTGTGTGATTGAAAATTATGTACGCGAGGTAACGAGTACGTACTTGGTTTATATGTGCAAATTATATCGGTTTAAATTCGTAGATACCCTTGTGTATTAAATTGAAAAATTGTTGGAACATAGTAAATCCTTTAATTGTCATGCCTTGTTCCTTATTTGTCGAGTTTGTATTTTATATGATAATTTGAGGTGATTGCCACTTGAATTTTATGTAAATTTTGTGTGTTTGTCGATTCGATATTTCTTGAAATTAATTTCATTAGGGATTTTCCATCTCCAAATAATTAATTAAATAAGTTAAAATTGAGGCATTAATATATTTATCAAAATTTGGATTAAAGAAGGCGTTGTCCTATGCTGAGTTACTTTTCCATCTTTGTTGTTATTTTTGAGATTTTATATACATTGTGTAGAGCCTTGGGCTATTTATTTAGAAATTTATTAATTTTGCTACATTTTTGGAATTTGGTTGTGGTCAGTGGGCAAATTGTGATACAAATTGTTGTATTGTGTTGTCGTTTAAACACTCTCCTTGATGTTATTTATGCTTCCTACCTTGCTTGTTAATGATATACATGTGCTTGATAAGGAAGAGTATAAAGTAAGAAGGGTGATGCCGTGCCATTTGAGAGTGTAAAGCACGAAGGGTGATGCCGTACCATTTGAATTATATTATCCTGTGAGGGAGAGTGAAAATCACGAAGGGTGATGCCGTGCCATTTGAGAGTGTAAAGCACGAAGGTGGTGTCGTGCCATTTGAATTATATTATCATGTGAGAGAGAGTGTAAAGAACGAAGGGTAATGCCGTGCCATTTGAGAGTGTAAAGCACGAAGGGTGATGCCGTTTCATTTGAATTATATTATCATGTGAGGGAGAGTGAAAGCACGAAGGGTGATGCCGTGCCATTTGAGAGTGTAAGGCACGAAGGGTGGTGCCGTGCCATTTGAATTATATTATCATATGATGGAGAGTGTAAAGAACGAAGGGTGATGCCGTGCTATGTGAGAGTGTAAAGCACGAAGGGTGATGCCGTGCCATTGAGAGTGTAAAGCACGAAGGGTGATGCCGTGCCATTTCAATTATATTATCACGTGAGGATGAGAGTAAAAGCACGAAGCGTGATGCCATGCCATTATTTTTATATTATCATATGTTCATGGCACGAAGGGAGTTTCCGTGCAGGCGAGGATAAGATACATACATTATATTGTGATATCTTTTCGTTATGTATGCATTCATGCCTTTATCTTGAGATGTTATTGTGCACCTATATTTTCTATGTGACTTGTAGTTGTTGTTGCTGCCCGTGTGCCTCCCACTTTATTTTTTTTATTGTTATTGGCATTTCTCCCACTTATATGGTACTATTATATGTATGCTCTGTGAGAAAGAGATAAATGCATGAAGGGTATTGTCGTGCCAATTGATTTAATCTATCTATCTATATATATATATATATATATATATATATCGAGTGAGAATGAGACAAGTACACGAAGGTATTACCGTACCATTTGATGTGATATGTATAATATACATATATATATATATATATATATATATATATATATATATATATATATATATATATATATATATATATATATCGGGTGAGAATGATACAAGTGCAGGAAAGTATTACCGTACCATTTGATGTGATATATTGAATATATTTCTCACACCAGGAAAGTTAAATGAGGTGTCACATGGCGACTCTTTCTTGAAAGAATTATATATGTATATATATATCGGGTGAGAATGATACAAGTGCAGGAAAGTATTACCGTACCATTTGATGTGATATATTGAATATATTTCTCACACCAGGAAAGTTAAATGAGGTGTCACATGGCGACTCTTTCTTGAAAGAATTATATTCGAAAGGTATTTACTTGAAAAAATTATATTCGAAAGATATTTAATTGAAAGAATTATATTTGAAGATATTTATTTGAAAGAATTATATTCGTAAGATATTTATTTGAAGGAAGTATATTCGGGATAAATTTAATTGTACGGATTACATTCTAAAGATTTTTATTTGAAAAACTTATATATAAAAGATGTATATTTTGAAGGACTTGATTAATTGGATGTACTTATGTTTATTATTCGTTTGAGCAATGTTTATGGTATTCTTGTTACCTTGTTGTTTACATCACTAGTTGATTATGGTTGCTATCACTGCTATTTATTTTCTATTATTTTTGTATACTATATTGCACAGGTTATTAGACTAGTGAGTGTCTTGACTGTACCTCGTCACTACTCCACCGAGGTTAGTCTTGATACTTACTGGGTACCAATCGTGGTGTACTCATACTACATTTTTGTACATTTTTGTGCAGAGCCAGGTATTGGAGATATCAAATTCGGATAGAGATTAGAGTATGATCGCAAGGATTCAAGGTAGGACTGCTTGGTCATCGCAGTCCCTTGGAGTCTTTCTATTTTATTATATTGTTAATTTCTTCTTCGAACATTATTATATATTCGACCCTCGAGATAATTCCATGTATTCAGTTAAAGTTTGTGACTGTAACGACCCGACCGATCGTTTTGAGAGTAATAGCCCCGATCCCCTGTTTACTATTTTCCCCGTACCTTTTTCTACTTATGTGACTTGCCGGGAGGTCTTGTTTTTGGTTTTAGAGTGTTTCGGGACACTTAGTCCCTAAAAACGGAAGCTTAAGTCTTAGGATTTTGACCGTAGTCAGAACTGTGTGAAGATTACCCCGGAATGGAGGTTCGTCGGTTTCGTTAGCTCCGTTGGGTCATTTTGGACTTAGGGACATGTCCGAATTGTATTTGGAGGTCTGTAGCTGACTTAGGCTTGAAATGGCGAAAGTCGAATTTTTGGAGATTTTGACCGGTAGTGGACTTTTTGATATCGGAGTCGGATTTTGATTTCGGAAGTTGAAATAGGTCCGTAATGTCAATTATGACTTGTGTGCAAAATTTGAGGTCAACCGAACATGGTTTGGTAGTTTTCGGCATCGGTTGTAGAAATTTAAAGTTTCAAGTCCATTAAGTTTGAATTGGAGGGTGATTCGTATTTTTAGCATTGTTTGATGTGATTTGAGATCTCGACTAAGTATGTATGGTGATTTAGGACTAGTGGATATATTTGGTTGAGGTCCCGGGGGTCTCGGGTTGATTTCAAATGATTAACAGATCAAATTTGGTTTTGGAAGAATAGTTGGAGCCGCTGTTCCTAGTGTAATCACACCTGCGCAACATTGACCGCAGGTGCGAGCCTGCCGAAGTGAGCCAATGGACACAGGTGCGGTTTAGAAGGAAAAGGCCTGAGGTCACCAGTGCAAAGGTATAACCGCATCTGTGCAGCCACAGATGTGAAAGATGGAGCGCAGAAGCGGAAGGGGCCAGGGAGTGAGGGATCGCAGAAGCGGAGGAATTCCGCAGGAGCAGGAGCGCAGGTGCGGCCCATTGCTCGCAGATGCGGACCTAGTCCCTTTAAGTCATTTTCACACCTGCAATAGAAATTCCGCAGGTGCGGCGTCGCAGGTATGACTAGAGGTCCGCAGATGCAGAAATGCTGGACAGAACACTTAAATGCAAGGGTTCGCGGATTTTTGTGCATTTTCATCATTTTGAGCTCGGGTTTGGCGATTTCTTGAGAGCATTTTTGAGGAATTTCGTGAGGTAAGTCCCTTGTGCTTATTTTTGATCCATAATCTTGCTTCCCATTTATTTTTTCTCCTAGTTAGTGTGTATTTAAGGTGGAATTTGGGAGTTTGAGGCTAGGAATTTGAAGAGTTTGATTTTGGGTTTTGAGTGGTCATTTGAGGTCGGATTTTGATAAATTTGGTATGGTTGGACTCGTGAGTGAATGGGATTTTGATTTTTGTTATTTTGCCCAATTTTCGAGACATGGGGCCGGGTCGACTCTTTAGAACGGATTTCAGAATTTTTGTTAAAGTCTTGATTTCATTAATTAGATTAATTTCTTATAGTTGTATTTATGGTATGTAATTAATTTTGGCAAGATTTGGGCCATTCGGAGTCGGATATTCGTGGAAAAGACATTGTCACCGATTGATTGAGCTTGGTTTGAGGTAAGTGGCATGCCTAACTTTGTGTGGGAAAAATTCCCTTAGGATTTGGTACTGTTGTGATATGTGAGCGCCATGTACGTGAGGTAATGAGTACGTACACGGGCTATTTTTTGTAAAACCCGATTTATTTTACTGAGTAACAACCTGGTTTTCCTTAAATTGGAAGTTATACAATTTAAATGAGTATTAGCCTATTTTTCAGTCTTAATTGAGCTATTCCAATATGTGTAGTTATCCTGTTTATTCTAATATCTCATGTCTACGTGCTTTAACTGCTTATTTGAATTCTGTGCAACATGCCTAATTGATATCCTATTTTCCCATTGATATTTATCAGTCTTAACTATAAAATGCTTGCTGTTAATTGTTGTATCTATCGGTTTGAGCTGTGTTTTTACTTTTGAGACTATGAGGCGGTTCCTCGGGAGTTCTCCGTGCATATTTACTTTTGAGACTACGACGCGGTTCCTCGGGAGTTCTCCATGCACATTTACTTTTGAGACTACGAGGCAGTTCCTTGGGAGTTCTCCCTACATATTTACTTTTGAGACTACGAGGCTGTTCCTCAGGAGTTCTCCCTGCACATTTACTTTTGAGACTACGAGGAGGTTCATCGGGAGTTCTCCATACACATTTACTTTTGAGACTACGAGGCGGTTCCTCGGGAGTTCTCCCTGTATATTTACTTTTGAGACTACGAGGCGGTAACTTGGGAGTTCTCCCTATATATTTACTTTTGGGACTACGAGACGGTACCTCGGGAGCGCCCCTGGTTCTATATCATTGTGCGATGTTGTTATTGCTTTGCGAATACTTGCTGTTGTCTTAACCATTTTACTTTATTTTTATTATAGCATCTGTTTTATTATCATATCCTAGTAGGGCCCGGACCTGACCTCGTCACTACTCTACCGAGGTTAGGCTTTGCACTTACTAGGTACCGTTGTGGTGTACTCATGCTACTCTTCTACACATATTTTGTGTGCAGATCTAGGTAATTCTTATCAGCCCCGCTAATAGCTGAGAGTGCTTGCTGCTGTATAGAGACTTCAATGTATATCTATCGCGTCCGTAGACCTCGGAGTCCCACTCCATTTCCCTCCTATGTCATTTACCTTCCTTACTACTTTTATTAGACTATGGTGTATAGAGATACTAGTTTTCCTCCTGTAGCTTGTGACTTCTGATGTTCCGGGTTTTGGGAATACTGTGTATTATTAGAGTGTTGGTTGTTGTAAATGCCAAGTGGCACTGTTATTAGTTATTTAGTTATCTGTTACAGTTAGTTGTTAAGTTTTGTTTCCATTTTTGTTATGTGTGCATCTTTGCTAGGCTTACCTAGTCGTAGAGACTAGGTGCTGTTACGACATCTTATAGAGAGCGAATTGGGTCGTGACAAGTTGGTTTCAGAGCACTAGGTTCATAGGTGTCGTGAGTCACAAGCAAGTTTAGTAGAGTCTCGCGGATCAGTACAGAGTCGTCTGTATTTATCTTCGGGAGGCTATGGAACTGTTAGGAAATATTACACTTCTTTGATTCCCTGTCATGCGAAATTGTTGACTTCGAAATTCTAAACTTCTGTATTCTATACTCTCACACATGGTGAGGACACGTATAGGTGGATCTGATGACCAGGCATCCGCGCCCCCTACTAGAGCCACGAGAGGCTGGGGCAGGGGTAGAGGCCGAGGACGTCCACGCAGTGTAGCCAGAACACCCTCACAAGCTGCCACAGAGGAGCCCCCAGTAGCTCCTGCTGGAGGGCAGACACCTGAGGCACCTATTGCTGCACCAGCTCTCCAGGAGACCCTAGCCCAGTTTCTTAGCATGTTCAACACCTTAGCTCAGGATGGATTGATTCCACTTGCTCCTGCCATATCTCAGGCCGGGGGAATAGCACAGACTCCCGTCGCCAATACTCCAGAGCAGCAAGTTCAGGACAACCAGGTTCCAGATATTATACCGATGCAACCGGTAGCTCTGGTTCAACAAGAGACTAGGACAACCGCTTCTGCGGCGGAGCAGCTCAGACTTGAGAGGTACAAGAAGTACAACCCACTTACCTTCAACGGATTGGCTACAAATGATGCTCAGGGTTTTCTAGAGGAGTGTCATCGTATTCTCTGTACTATGCTTAGCGGAGACAAGTGGGGTTTCTTTTACCACCTTCCAGCTTAGAGGAACAACCTATCTGTGGTGGCGTGCTTATGAGTTGAGTAGTCCGGATGAGGCAGCTTCACTTACATGGACTTAGTTCTCAGACATGTTTTTGAGAGAGTATGTCCCTCAGAGCCTGAGGGACGCATGGCGCGTGGAGTTTGAGCAGTTGCACCAGGGTGCTATGACTGTATGAGAGTATGCAGTTCGCTTTAGTGATTTGGCCCGACATGCACCAGCCTTGGTTGCCACAGTTCGAGTGAGGGTTCGTCGGTTTATTGAGGGACTCCACCCCAGTATCAGGATTAGTATGGTCAGGGATTTGGAGATGGATATTTCTTACCAGCAGGTTGTGAGTATTGCTAGGAGGTTGGAGGGCATGCTCGCCCGGGATAGAGAGGAGAAGGAGGCCAAGAGGTCTCGAGAGGCTGGTTCTTATTTTGGTACTCGTGCCCCAGCAGCTCTCCATAGTATGGGTTATGGGAGTCGCCCCATCCATTCAGCACTTCTAGCCGCCAGTGGTGTTCCAGTCTTTTCTAGGCCCCAGGAGCCTTGTTATGCACCGCCAGTGTCTAGTATGCCTCCTACTCGGGGTGAGTTTAGCGGCCAGTCCAGCAGACCTGGCCCGAGCCAGTCACAGTAGTAACGCCCTCCAAAAGCTTGTTTTGAGTGTGGAGACACTCGCCATATGGTGAGATATTGCCCTAGACTTAGGAGGGGTGCACCTCCACAGACTTCTCAGGCACAATGTGCTCCACCGGGTCCTCAGGCTATGATTCCAGCACTAGCTACCGCCCCACCTGCTCAGCCAACTCGAGATAGAGGTCGAGGTCGCCCTAGAGGGGGAGGCCAAGCTAGATATTATGCTCTTCCGACTCGTACAGAGGCAGTTACTTCCGACTCTGTCATTACAGGTATTGTTCCGGTCTGTTATAGAGACGCGTCAGTCCTATTTGTTCCATACTCTACAAATTCCTATGTGTCCTCTTATTTTGCTCCGTATTTGGGCATATCTCGGGATTCTTTGAGTTCCCCGGTTTATGTGTCTACTCCTGTGAGAGATTCTCTTGATCTGGACCGCGTGTATCGGTTGTGTTTGATTGCTCTTAGTGGTTTTGAGACCATAGCCGATTTGTTATTGCTCATCATGGTAGACTTTGATGTTATTTTGGGCATGGACTGATTGTCGCCCTATTATGCTATTCTTGATTGTCACGCTAAGACTGTGACGCTAGCTATGCCATGATTACCGCGATTAGAGTGGAGAGGTACCTTAGAGTATACTCCCATCAGAGTTATTTCCTTTCTTAAAGCTTAACGAATGGTTGAGAAGGGGTGTGACGCGTATCTAGCTTATGTGAGAGATGTCAGTATTGATACCCCTACAATTGAGTCAGTTCCAGTAGTGAGGGACTTTCCATATGTGTTTCCAGCTGATCTTCCGGGCATGTCGCCCGATAGAGATATTGATTTTGGCATTGATTTGTTGCCAGGCACCCAGTCTATCTCTATTTCTCCGTATCGTATGGTTCCTCCTGTGTTGAAGGAGTTAAAGGAACAGTTATAAGAATTGCTTGATAAGGGCTTCATTCGGCCCAATGTGTCACCTTGGGGTGCTCCTGTCTTATTTGTGAAGAAGAAATATGGCTCTATGCGGATGTGTATTGATTACCGCCAGTAGAACAAGGTCACAGTGAAGAACAAGTATCCTTTGCCTCGTATTGATGACCTATTTGATCAGTTACAGGGTTCCAGAGTATTTTCCAAGATTGACTTACATTCAGGCTATCATCAGTTGAAGATTCGGTAACCAGATATCCCGAAGACTGCTTTCACGACTCGGTATGGTCACTACAAGTTCCTTGTGATGTCTTTTGGGCTGACCAATGCCCAACAACTTTTATGCACTTGATGTACAGTGTGTTCCGGCCCTATCTTGGATCATTCATCATTGTGTTTATTAACGGTATTCTGGTATACTCCCGGACTCGGGAGGATCATGAGCAACACCTGATGAATGTGCTTCAGACCCTGAGAGAAAAGAGGTTATATGCAAAATTCTCAAAGTGTGAGTTTTGGCTAGACTCAGTAGCATTCTGGGGTCATATAGTATCGAGTGATGGGATCCAGGTGGATTCGAAGAAGGTGGAAGTAGTGCAGAATTGGCCTAGACCATCATCAGCTATAGAGATCTGGAGTTTTCTTGGTTTGGCGAGGTATTGCCGTCATTTTGTAGAGGGATTCTCCACTATTGTAGCACCTATGACCAGGCTGACCCAGAAGGGTGCTCCGTTCAGGTGGACAGAGGAATGTGAGGAGAGATTTCAGAAGCTCAATACAGCTTTGACTACAACCCCAGTATTGGTATTGCCTACAGGTTCGGGGTCTTATACTGTATATTGTGATGCATCGCGGATTGGTCTCGGTGCGGTGTTGATGCAGGACGGTAGGGTGATTGCCTACGCGTCCAGACAGCTGAAGGTGCATGAAAAGAACTATCATGTCCACTACCTTGAGTTAACATCTATTGTTCTTGCCTTGAAGATATGTTGGCACTATTTGTATGGTGTTCCTTATGAGATCTACACCGATCATCAGAGTTTGCAGCATTTGTTCAAGCAGAAGGATCTTAATTTGCTTCAGAGGAGGTGGTTAGAACTTCTTAAGGATTATGATATCACCATTTTGTACCACCCTAGGAAGACCAATGCGGTGGTCGATGCTTTGAGTTACCATGCATACAGTTTGGGGAGCTTAGCATATCTACCAGCAGCAGAGAGGCCATTGGCGTTTGATGTTCAGGCCTTAGCCAGCCAGTTTGTTAGATTGGATATTTCTGAGCCGAGTCGAGTATTGGCTTGTATGGTCTCTCGGTCTTCTCTTTATGATCGAATCATGGAGTGTCAGTAGGTTGACCCCCATCTGCTTATCCTTAAGGACACAGTCCAGTATGGTGATGCTAAGGAGGTCACTATTGGGGATGATGGTGCATTGAGGATGCAAGGCAGGTTATGTGTGCCCAATGTAGATGGTTTGCGAGAGTTGATTCTTCTGGAGGCTCACAGTTCCCTTTACTCCATTCATCCGGGTGCCATGAAGATGTATCAGGACTTGAGGCAGCATTACTGGTGGAGGAGGATGAAGAAAGACATAGTGGAGTATGTGGCTCGTTGTCTAAATTGCCAGCAGGTGAAGTATGAGCATCAACTGCCAGGTGGGTTGCTTCAGAAGTTAGAGATTTCAGAGTGGAAATGGGAGTGAATCACTATGGATTTCGTTGTTGGACTCCCACAGACTCAACGGAAGTTTGATGCAGTTTGGGTGATTATGGACAGGCTGACCAAGTTAGGTCATTTCATTCCTGTGATGACTACCTATTCTTTTGAGCAGTTGGCTCAAATTTATATCCGCGAGATTGTCAGGCTTCATGGTGTACCGGTATCTATCATCTCTGACCGGGGTACACAGTTTATATCACGATTCTGGAGGGTTGTACAACATGAGTTGGGTACTTGGGTTGAGTTGAGCACAACAATCCACCCTCAGACAGAGGAACAGTCCGAGCACACTATCCAGATACTGGAGGATATGCTCCGCGCTTATGTGATAGATTTTGGGGGTGCTTGGGACCAATTCTTTCCACCTGCAGAGTTTGCTTATAATAACAATTATCAGTCGAGAATTCTGATGGCACCGTATGAGGCTTTGTATGGTAGGCGATATCGGTCTCCAGTGGGTTGGTTCAAGCTAGGTGAGGCTAGATTATTGGGTACAAACTTGGTTCAGGATGCCCTGGATAAGGTGAAGGTAATTCAGGATCGACTTCGCATAGCCCAGTCCAGACAGAAGAGTTATGCGGACTGGAAGGTTCGCGATGTTGAGTTTATGGTTGGAGAGCGGGCCTTGCTCCGAGTTTCACCTATGAAGGGTGTTATGAGGTACAGGAAGAAGGGCAAGCTGAGCCCAAGGTTCATTGGTCCCTTTGAGGTGTTGCAGCGTATTGGGGAGGTTGCTTATGATCTTGCCTTACCTCCCAGTCTAGCAGGAGTTCATCCAGTATTCCATGTTTCTATGCTCCTGAAGTATCACGGCGATTCGCCTCATGTGTTAGATTTCAACTCAGTCCAGGTGGACAAAGATCTATCTTATGTTGAGGAGCCAGTGGCTATTTTGGACAGGCAGGTTTGAAAGCTGAGGTCAAACAACATTGCATCAGTGAAGGTTCAGTGAAGGGGTCATCCGGTCGAGGAGGCGACTTGGGAGATCGAGCGGGATATGCACAACTGTTATCCTCATCTTTTCACCACTTCAGGTATGTCTTTATGCTCGTTCGAGGATGAATGATTATTTTAAGAGGGGAAAGATGTAATGATCTGGCCGGTCGTTTTGAGAGTAATAGCCCCGATCCCCTGTTTACTGTTTTCCCCATACCCTTTTCTGCTTATGTGACTTGCCGGGAGGTCTTGTTTTTGGTTTCGGAGTGTCTTGGGACATTTAATCCCTAAAAACGGAAGCTTAAATCTTAGGATTTTGGACGTAGTTGGAACTGTGTGAAGACGACTCTAGAATAGAGTTTTGTGGGTTCCGTTAGCTCCATTGGATGATTTTGGACTTAGGGGCGTGTCCGAATTGTGTTTTGGAGGTCTGTAGCTTATTTAGGCTTGAAATGGCGAAAGTCAAATTTTTAGAGATATTGACCGGTAGTAGACTTTTTGATATCGGGGTTAGATTCTGATTCTGGAAGTTGGAATAGGTCCGTAATATCAATTATGACTTGTGTGCAAAATTTGAGATCAACCGGACGTGGTTTGGTAGGTTTCGGCATCGGTTGTAGAAATTTAAAGTTTCAAGTTCATTAAGTTTGAATTGGAGGGTGATTCGTATTTTTAGCTTTGTTTGCTGTGATTTGAGGGCTCGACTAAGTCCGTATGGTGATTTAGGACTAGTGGGTATGTTTGGTTGAGGTCCCGGGGGCCTCGGGTTGATTTCGGATTGTTAACGGATCAAATTTGATTTTAGAAGAATAACTGAAGCTGCTGCACCTGGTGTAATCGCACCTGCGCAACATTGACCGCAGGTGCGAGCCCGCAGAAGCGAGCCAATGGACGCAGGTGCAGTTTAGAAGGAAGAGGCCTGAGGTCGTCAGTGCAGAGGTATAACTGCATTTGCACAGCCGTAGATGCGGAAGATGGAGCGCAGAAGCGGAAGGGGCCAGGGCTTGAGGGATCGCAGAAGCGGAGGAATTCCGCAGGAGCGAACGCGCAGGTATGGCCCATTGCTCGCCCAGTCCCTTTAAGTCATTTCCGCACCTGTGATAGAAATTCCGTAGGTGCGGCGTCGCAGGTGCGACTAGAGGTCCGCAGATGCGGAAATGCTGGACAGAACACTTAAATGCAAGGGTTCGCGATTTTTACTCATTTTCATCATTTTGAGCTCGGGTTTGGCGATTTCTTGAGAGCATTTTCGAGGGATTTCGTGAGGTAAGTCCCCTGTTCTTATTTTTGATCAATAATCTTGCTTCCCATTTATTATTTTCACCTAGTTAGTGTGTATTTAAGGTAGAATTTGGGAGTTTGAGGCTAGGGATCTGAAGAGTTTGATTTAGGGTTTTGAGTGGTCATTTGAGGTCGGATTTTGATAAATTTGGTATGGTTGGACTCGTAAGTGAATGGGCTTTTGGATTTTATAATTTTTTTTCGATTCCGAGATGTGGGACCGGGTCAACATTTTAGGCATATTTCGGAATTTTTGTTAAAGTCTTGAGTTCATTAATTAGATTAATTTTTTATAGTTGTATTTATGGTATATAATTGATTTTGGCTAGATTTGGGCCATTCAGAGTTGGATATTCGTGGAAAAGACATTGTCACTGATTGATTGAGGTTGGTTCGAGGTAAGTGGCTTGCCTAACCTTGTGTGGGAAAAATACCCTTAGGATTTGGTACTGTTGTGATATGTGAGCGTCGTATACGTGAAGTGAGGAGTACGTACACGGACTATTTGTTGTAAAACTCGGTTTATTTTACTGAGTAGCAATATATTTTTCCTTAAGTTGGAAGTTATACCGTTTAAATGAGTATTAGTCTGTTTTTCAGTATTAATTGAGCTATTCTAATATGTGTAGTTATCCTGTTCAGTCCAATATCCCATGTCTACGTGCTTTAAATACTTATTTGAACTCTGTGCAGCATGCCTAATTGATTTCATATTTTCCCTTGATATTTATCAATCTTAACTGTAAAAGTTTGCTGTTAATTGTTGTATCTATCGGTTTGAACTGTGTGTTTACTTTTGAGACTACGAGGCGGTTCCTCGGGAGTTCTCCGTGCATATTTACTTTTGAGACTACGAGGCGGTTCCTTGGGAGTTCTCCCTGCATATTTACTTTTGAGACTCCGAGGCAGTTCCTCGGGAGTTCTCCCTGCACATTTATTTTTGAGACTACGAGGCAGTTCCTCGGGAGTTCTCCCTGCACATTTACTTTTGATACTACGAGGCAGTTCCTCGGGAGTTCTCCCTACATATTTATTTTTGAGACTACGAGGCGGTACCTCGGGAGTTCTCCCTGTATATTTACTTTTGGGACTAGGAGACAGTATCTCGGGAGCGCCCATGTTGCTATATCATTGTGCGGTGTTGTTAATGCTTTGTGAATATTTGTTGTTGTCTTCTCTGTTTTACTTCATTTTTATTATAGCATCTGTTTTGTTATCATATCCAGTAGGGCTCGGACCTGACCTCGTCACTACTCTACCGAGGTTAGGCTTGGCACTTACTGGGTACCGTTGTGGTGTACTCATGCTACTCTTCTGTACATGTTTTATGTGCAGATCCAGGTACTTTTTATCAGCCCTGCTACTAGCTGAGAGTGCTTGCTGCTGTACGGAGACTTCAAGGTATATCTATTGCGTCCGCAGACCTCGGAGTCCCCCTCCATTTCCCTCATATGTTATTTACCTTCCTTACTACTTTTATTAGACTCTAGTGTATAGAGATACTTGTTTTCCTCCTGTATCTTGTGACTTATGATGTTCCGGGTTTTGGGGATATTGTGTATTATTAGAGTGTTGGTTGTTATAAATGCCAAGCGGCATAGTTATTAGTTATTTAGTTATCTGTTACAGTTAATTGTTAAGTTTTGTTTCCATTTTTGTTATTTCCGCATCTTTGTTAGGCTTACCTAGTCGTAGAGACTAGGTGCCATCACGACATCTTACGGAGGGAGAATTGGGTCGTGACAGTGACTCAGTATTACCAGTCTTGGAAGGTTGTTTGAATATTTCCGCTGTTAGTTTTGACACTTGTTTATATATAAAAAATTGGCTTGAATTGTTATTATAATTGGCTTACCTAGTCTTATAGACTAAGTGTCATCACGACGCATGTGGTTGGATTTTGGTTCATGACACAAACTTTCCTTGATTTGTGATTCAAAAATAATTGGTGACTCGGAACACCACTTAATAAATAATTTCGAGTGGCAACTCTTAAAATATTAAATAAATTAATCGAATTTCAAATAATGTCAATTTAATTGGAAAAATTCTTTTCCCCATAAAAAGGAGGTGTGACAGAAATTGATCATTCTTTTTGGCACTGACCAAAAAGAAAATAAGATCACATAAATTGAAACCGGGGGAGGGGGGGGGTGTAATAATTTTATCTCGTATCCTATTTTTTCTTTGTAATATTGTAAGTTTATTCTTCATATTGTTAGTTTGTGATATTATGAAACGATGGCAAACGATACAATTTTTCTAAATATTGTATTGATCAAAACAATATAATACAATATGATACGTTATAAAACACGATGTAACGATCACTCAAACAAGCTAAGATGTATTGAACTGAAAAAAGACCAGGTACTCTTGAGATAGAGGTTGTATAAATAAGATAAGAATGACATTTATTAGTAACTGTATGAGACGTATTGGGTATACGTACCTCATCTCTCCTTCATTTCATGTTTAAATATTGTCAAAATAATAATATTTATTATTAATAATAAAATAATTAATATGTATTTATACGTGGTTGTATTTAGCTACTTTGAAATAGAAAATAATATTCTATTTTGGATATGTTTAAATTCAATAAAAAAAGAGAGACAAACTTAGTAGAGTAGTAGGTTTTTGCATTCTTACAATGTTTAAAAATAAAGCTGGGTGCAACCTTATTCTCAATTGAATAAATTGAAGTAGTTCTCTCTTGTCGAAATGAAAAGAGAAAATTAATTTTCATATGAGAAAGAAAAGTAAAAGGTAAATCGACTTAAGTTTACAAAAATAATATCAACAATGTCATATCCCAGTAATTATAACCATAATTAAGTTGCAAAAATATGAGCTTGACCCAAAAATTAAAAGAAGAAAGAACCAATTTGTGAAACACAAAATATACCACTCCTGACTGTATTACAATTAATCTTACAACTATCGAGCTATTATAACTTATCCGTGAACCAAATGGCCACCCCAAGTAGAGCTATTCTATTTCCAAATACCATGGTGTTTGCCTTTTGAATATTTGAATAGAAAATTGATATTGCCCAATATTTACACGCAATAAGAAAAATATGACAACAAATGCACACCAACAAAATGCATGGATAATGAGATTATTTAACGGATATGCCGGATTTACTCCAAGACCTAATATAAAAAGAGTAGATAAAGGATTAAAATATAGTACATTAAAATACAAAATAATCTAATTAGTTACTTCCTTTTCCTTTTTTGCTTTTTGAAGTTCTTGTTAAGAGTCATTAATATTGATAACGTAAAGATTTGTTTTTGCACTATTAATGTAGTTTAATTTGTAAGAGCTGGTAATTTATTACACTTTATTTTTAATTATCTTATAAGTAACCTGATTGTGTAAATATTTTTTGAGTTTAAAGTAATGGTGTAAAATTATTTACATAATCAAGTCACTTGTAAGTAACTACAAGTCAATTTCTTCATAAACATTAATCAGTAATCTGATAAAATAATTATAACTAACATAATGCTATCACATTAAAATTCACGGCTAGTTTACAAGTAGTATACTACTAGTTTATATACTTAGATCTCTATTTTGTTATATTGACAATGTCACACAACTTAAACGATTAATAAGTGATATGTATTCTCACTTTATTTTTTAACTACTAAGATTTTTATTTTTTTTTGGATTTGTGGTAAACATTAGATGCAAGTATATATTTAACTAGAAATCTCAAAGTTAGAGCCACGAAAACAAAAAATCTATTGATAAAGAGCGCTTTACCTCTTAGTAGGTCTAACTTGGCACGAATGTATTTAGTGTGAATTTCGGAACTAGAAAAATTAATGAGAGAATGTGGCTTCTGTCAGATCCTTCAACTACCGAATGGATCCAAAATAATTTGGGCTATAGTCAACACTTTCATGAATGCTCACCTACTAGAGAACTTACTAAATCTAGATAGGCTGACTTAGATATATAACAAAATATTGAACTCCATTTCCTAAGATCCAATCTTCATAACTTCTAAGAATCTAGATATATATGCTGACTTAAATATAACAAAAACATTGAATTCCAATCCCACTTCCTAAGTTTCAATCTTCATTATAAAGCATTAATCAAAGTATAGTACTATAGTCAATGCTTCTAGTTTTCAAGCTATGTTTCATTCTTTTTCTTGCCCTATTTTTTCTTCCAATTTTGCTTCCTGCTATGATTTTCATATCATGTCTTTAATCTTACCCTTTCCAGCTTGGTCTGTTTACATGTTTGGTTTACTATTGCCAGAGATTATGCATAAATGTCCCAAAAAGATAATTGAGTTATCAACTGAAGGAAATCATGATCAGGAGAGGCAAGTTAGTTTGGAGTTGGACCCTTGTGAGTTTCCTTTTGATCTTAGTGAATCAGAAGAAGATGAAATAAAAATGGATGAAACACACAGAGTTTGCATTGATCAAGAGTCAAATCCAACATTATTTCCTGAGATTCGTGGACAAAAATGGGTATGTTAGTTTTATAAGCCTAACTAGTTTAATTGTTCATTCGAAGTGAATTTTTCAAACCTGTTTTGGAAAACACTTTTCTTGAGCCGAGAGTCAATCAGAAATAGTGTCTCTATCCCACAAAGTTAGGGGTAAGATCTGTTATTCTCGCCAATATTGCTGTATTTGTAAATAATAATTCTGCAAAATACAAGTTAAGGTAATGAAACAATAATAAATTCGAGCCCACTGAATTCACAGTGTTTCCTTAAGGAATTTAATCCCCTCCTAGTACCCAAGGTAATAGATTATTTCCTCCCAGGATAGAACGAATAACACACTGGTGTAGCGGTACTTCAAACCCCAGTATTTCAGCGAACACAAAGTTCGGTAGCAAATCACACTTACAGTTGCTTTGTTTGAAGTTAAAAACAATGCAGAACGAAGGAGTATAAACTCAGAAAATCGTATGGAAATGCTGAGAGGAAGGAGTGCAATGTATAGCCAATTTGTTGAGCGAATTGTGTGTTGTGTGTTGAGTATCTTTCTTCAACATCTGCTGCACATATATATAGCAGCCAGTGTTGAAGAAGACCAAACGTCCACCCTCCATGGTGGGAGGAATATTTCATCTTAAAAACAAAACCTCAACAAGATCTGCATACACACCACCATCTCAAGACCGGTACACATTATGTTATTGTCGTCGTTGTTGTACTTGTTAGTATGAAGTAGAACTTTTCATCCATTTTCATGCAATGAACAAACATCCATCCAAAAAAACATATACACTATATTATCCAATGATTATTACTCCTCGTTTTACAATATCTTGGCAGCCGGTGCACTAAACTCCCGCTAGGCGGGGGTCCGAGGAAGTGTCGGACCATAAGGGTCTATCGTACGCAACCTTACCTTGCATTTCTGTAAGAGACGGTTTCCAGCCTTAAAATATATGCATTATAATGCCTGCATAATTTATTCGCAAAGCAATCAACACCATTCAACTTGCTATTGATCCATCTGGTAACTTGAAGAATCATGAATGTAATTGATATATTAGTATATGTCACTTAGTGTTTTCCTAAATACAAGAATGATGTTAAAATGTGTACTTTGATTTCTGTAATGTGCAGTTTGATGAACTGATGTCATTTTGGAGAAGGCAAGTGGAAGAAAAGCAGTACAAATGTATGAGACCATTCTAGTTTCTATTTTCTTACTGTTTAAGTGTGCCTCTGTTAAGTGTCTAAAAACTTTAACCTGCAAAAAAAAGTTTGCCGTAATAATGAAACCATGTTATTTCTTCCAAAAGCATATATGCGGGGAAGAGATGCAAGCTGTTTTATGCCATCATGCCATATATAAGGCCAAACATTACAAAGACGGATTTAAGATTTAAATTTAAAGTTATGGGTTCATATTAATACTTTATTGCTATTTTAATGATTTTTGCACATAAATTTATGCTCCGCGTCAAAATTATGAATTTAATTGACTCATTACTATAGGGCTACATCCGCCCCTGATTACAAAGGGTTCCATACATTTATTTATTGTCAATACTCAATATTATGCCATAACTATGCACAAAACAATATACTCACTTTCTCAATTCAGAATCGGCGGCATCAAAATTCAGGAACCGCCACTGATTATAGTAATAGTAGAATAGGCAAATTAATTCATTGAATATATCCCCATCCGAAGTAATGAATCACCTAGTGTTACCCGAGCTACAATAGTGTCTTTGCACGATGGATAATATTTTTTGGAAAATTTTCCAAATGAAACTTTATCTCACTATCTAACACTCTGAAAATTTAGAAATCATATGTACTAAAGGAGAAAAACATAAGCGAAGAAAGTCATCTTTTTCCTTTTTAACGGAAAACATTTTTTGGTGTTTGATGGCAAGAAAACGACTTATTTTCTGTTTTTTCATACCAAATACACCCACAGAAACAACTAAATCAACCGAACTTTGTGAGCTGATGAAAAATGCTTGGCTGCAGATATCATAGTTGCCTCAGGTCCAGATATCGATTTTTTCTCAACTTTGCTTTCATTTTTAATGAAGAAGCACGAAAGAAATGGCCTAAGAGAAGAAGAAAAATCACTGTTTTTCTTCTTACTGTAACTCATTTTCTTTGCTTTCTAGAATTTAATATTTCAGAAGAAGATAAAAATATTGAGATTGAAGAGAACACAATATTGATAACAAAGACAAAGGGGGAAATTTTCTTAAGGTATTTTATATTGATGAACTCCCTTTATATAGCCTGCTCCTTATTAGTTCACGGGACCAAAATTTATAGCATAGAGAAACAACGTTGCCGGATTCTTAAGGTAGTGGAGTTTTTGATATCAGGGTCGGATTCTGATTCTAGAAGTTGGAATAGGTGTGTAATATCAATTATGACTTGTGTGCAAAATTTGAGATCAACCGGATGTGGTTTGGTAGGTTTCGGCATCAGTTGTAGAAATTTAAAGTTTCAAGTTCATTAAGTTTGAATTGGAGGGTGATTCGTATTTTAACATTGTTTGATGTGATTTGAAGGCTCGACTAAGTCCGTATGGTAATTTAGGACAAGTGGGTATGTTTGGTTGAGGTCCCGGGGGCCTCGGGTTAATTTTGGATGGTTAATGGATCAAATTTGATTTTGGAAGAATAACTGAAGCTATTGCACCTGGTGTAATCGCACCTGCGCAACATTGACCGCAGGTGCGAGCCAATGGACGCAAGTGTGGTTTAGAAGGAAGAGGCCTGAGGTCGTCGGTGCGGAGGTATAACTGCATTTGTGTAGCCGTAGATGCGGAAGATGGAGCGCAGAAGCGGAAGGGGCCAGGGCATGAGGGATCGCAGAAGCGGAGGAATTCCACAAGAGCGGACGCGCAGGTGTGGCCCATTGCTCGTTGATACCCTAGTCACTTTAAGTCATTTTCGCACCTGTGATGGAAATTCCATAGGTGCGGCTTCGCAGGTTTGACTAGAGGTCCGCAGATGCGGAAATGCTAGACAGAACACTTAAATGCAAGGGTTCGCGATTTTTGCTCATTTTCATCATTTTGAGCTGGGGTTTGGCGATTTCTTGAGAGCATTTTCGAGGGATTTCGTGAGGTAAGTCCCTTGTGCTTATTTTTTTATCAATAATCTTGCTTTCCATTTATTTTTTCATCTAGTTAGTGTGTATTTAAGGTGGAATTTGAGAGTTTGAGGCTAGTGATATGAAGAGTTTGATTTAGGGATTTGAGTGGTCATTTGAGGTCGGATTTTGATAAATTTAGTATGGTTGGACTCGTGAGTGAATGGGCTTTCGGATTTTATGATTTTTGCTCGATTCTGAGATGTGGTACTGGGTTGACTTTTTAGGCATATTTCAGAATTTTTATTAAAGTCTTGAGTTCATTAATTAGATTAATTTCTTATAGTTGTATTTATCGTATATAATTGATTTTGGATAGATTTGAGCCATTCAGAGTCGGATATTCGTGGAAAAGACATTGTCACTGATTGATTGAGCTTGGTTCGAGGTAAGTGGCTTGCCTAACCTTGTGTGGGGGAAATCCCCTTAGGATTTGGCACTGTTGTGATATGTGAGCACCGTATACGTGATGTGACGAGTACGTACACTGACTATTTGTTGTAAAACTCGATTTATTTTACTGAGTAGCAATCTGTTTTTCCTTAAATTGGAAGTTATACTGTTTAAATGAGTATTATTATATTTTTCATTCTTAATTGAGTTATTCTAATATGTGTAGTTATCCTGTTCAGTCCAATATCCCATGTCTACATGCTTTAAATACTTATTTGAATTCTGTGCAGTATGCCTAATTGATTTTCTGTTTTTCCCTTGATATTTATCAATCTTAACTGTAAAATTTTGCTGTTAATTGTTGTATCTATCAGTTTGAGCTGTGTGTTTACTTTTGAGACTACGAGACGGTTCCTAGGGGGTTCTCCGTGCATATTTATTTTTGAGACTACGAGGCGATTCCTCGGGAATTCTCCCTGCACATTTACTTTTGAGACTACGAGGCGGTTCCTCGGGAGTTTTTCCTGCATATTTACTTTTGAGACTCCGAGGCAGTTCCTCGGGAGTTCTCCTTGTACATTTATTTTTGAGACTATGAGGCGGTTCCTCGAGAGTTCTCCCTGCACATTTACTTTTGAGACTACGAGACGGTATCTCGAGAGCCCCTGTTGCTATATCATTGTGCGGTGTTGTTAATGCTTTGTGAATACTTGTTGTTGTCTTCTCCGTTTTACTTTATTTTTATTATAGCATCTGTTTTATTATCATATCCAGTAGGGCCCGGACCTGACCTCGTCACTACTCTACCGAGGTTAGGCTTGGCACTTATTGGGTATAATTGTGGTGTACTCATGCTACTCTTCTGCACATGTTTTATGTGCAGATCCAGGTACTTCTTATCAGCCCCGCTACTAGTTGAGAGTGCTTGCTATTGTACGGAGACTTCAAGGTATATCTATCGCGTCCGCAGACCTCGGAATCCCCCTCCATTTCCCTCATATGTCATTTACCTTCCTTACTACTTTTATTAGAATCTGATGTGTATAGAGATACGAGTTTTTCTCCTGTAGCCTGTGACTTATGATGTTCCGGGTTTTGAAAATATTGTGTATTATTAGAGTGTTGGTTGTTGTAAATGCCAAGCATCATTGTTATTAGTTATTTAGTTATGTGTTACAGTTAGTTGTTAAGTTTTGTTTTCATTTTTATTATTTCCGCATCTTTGTTACGCTTACCTAATCGTAGAGATTAGGTGCCGTCACGACATCTTACGGAGGGAGAATTGGGTCGTGACAGTGATTCAGTATTACCAGTCTTGGAAGGTTGTTTGAATATTTCCGCTGTTAGTTTTGACACTTGTCTATATAATTTTTTTTGGCTTGAATTGTTATTATAATCGGCTTACCTAGTCTTAGAGACTAAGTGTCATCACGACGCATGTGGTTGGATTTTGGGTCATGACACAAACTTTCCTTGATTTGTGATTCAAAAATAATTGGTAACTCGGAACACCACTTAATAAATAATTTCGAGTGGCAACTCTTAAAATATTAAATAAATTAATCTAATTTCAAATAATGTCAATTTAATTGGAAAAACTCTTTTCCCCAATAAAAGGAGGCGTGATAGAAATTGGTCATTCTTTTTGGCACTGACAAAAAAAAATAGTCACATAATTGAAACGGGGGGGGGGGGGGTAATAATTTTATCTCGTATCCTATTTTTTCTTTATAATATTGTAAGTTTATTCTTCATATTGTTAGTTTGTGATATTATAAAATGATGGCAAACGATACAATTTTTCTAAACGTTGTATTGATCAAAACAGTATAATACAATATGATATGTTATAAAACAAGATGTAACGACCACTCAAACAAGCTAAGATGTATTGAACTGAAAATAAACTAGGTACTCTTGAGATAGAGGTTGTATAAATAAGATTAGAATGACATATATTAGTAACTGTATGAGACGTATTGGGTATACATACCTCATCTCTCCTTCATTTCATGTTTAAATATTGTCAAAATAATAATATTTATTATTAATAATAAAATAATTAATATGTATTTATACGTGGTTGTATTTAGCTACTTTGAAATAGAAAATAATATTCTATTTTGGATATGTTTAAATTCAATAAAAAAAGAGAGACAAACTTAGTAGAGTAGTAGGTTTTTGCATTCTTACAATGTTTAAAAATAAAGCTGGGTGCAACCTTATTCTCAATTGAATAAATTGAAGTAGTTCTCTCTTGTCGAAATGAAAAGAGAAAATTAATTTTCATATGAGAAAGAAAAGTAAAAGGTAAATCGACTTAAGTTTACAAAAATAATATCAACAATGTCATATCCCAGTAATTATAACCATAATTAAGTTGCAAAAATATGAGCTTGACCCAAAAATTAAAAGAAGAAAGAACCAATTTGTGAAACACAAAATATACCACTCCTGACTGTATTACAATTAATCTTACAACTATCGAGCTATTATAACTTATCCGTGAACCAAATGGCCACCCCAAGTAGAGCTATTCTATTTCCAAATACCATGGTGTTTGCCTTTTGAATATTTGAATAGAAAATTGATATTGCCCAATATTTACACGCAATAAGAAAAATATGACAACAAATGCACACCAACAAAATGCATGGATAATGAGATTATTTAACGGATATGCCGGATTTACTCCAAGACCTAATATAAAAAGAGTAGATAAAGGATTAAAATATAGTACATTAAAATACAAAATAATCTAATTAGTTACTTCCTTTTCCTTTTTTGCTTTGTGAAGTTCTTGTTAAGAGTCATTAATATTGATAACGTAAAGATTATTTTTGCACTATTAATGTAGTTTAATTTGTAAGAGCTGGTCATTTATTACACTTTATTTTTAATTATTTTATAAGTGACTTGATTGTGTAAATAATTTTTGAGTTTAATGTAATGGTGTAAAATTATTTACATAATCAAGTCACCGGTAGGTAACTACAAGTCAATCTCTTCATAAACATTAATGGATAATCTGATAAAATAATGATAACTAACATAATGCTATCACATTAAAATTCACGGCTAGTTTACAAGTAGTATACTACTAGTTTATATACTTAGATCCCTATTTTGTTATATTGACAATGTCACACAACTTAAACGGTTAATAAGTGATATGTATTCTCACTTTATTTTTTAACTACTAAGATTAATTTTTTTTTATTTGTGGTAATAACTAGAAATCTCAAGTTAGAGTCACTAAAACAAAACACCTATTGATAAAGAGCGCTAGGTCTAACTTGGCACGAATGAAAAATTAATGAGAGAATGTGGCTTCTGTCAGATCATTCAACTACCAAATGGATCCAAAATAATTTGGGCTATAGTCAACACGTTCATGAATGCTCACTTACTAGAGAACTTACTAAATCTAGATAGGCTGACTTAGATATATAACAAAATATTGAACTCCATTTCCTAAGATCCAATCTTCATAACTTCTAAGAATCTTAGATATATATGCTGACTTAAATATAGCAAAAACATTGAATTCCAATCCCACTTCCTAAGTTTCAATCTTCATTATAAAGCATTAATCAAAGTATAGTACTATAGTCAATGCTTCTAGTTTTCAAGCTATGTTTCATTCTTTTTCTTGGCTTATTTTTTCTTCCAATTTTGCTTCCTGCTATGATTTTCATATCATGTCTTTAATCTTACTCTTTCCAGCTTGGTCTGTTTACATGTTTGGTTTACTATTGCCAGAGATTATGCATAAATGTCCCAAAAAGATAATTGAGTTATCAACTGAAGGAAATCATGATCAGGAGAGGCAAGTTAGTTTGGAGTTGGACCCTTGTGAGTTTCCTTTTGATCTTAGTGAATCAGAAGAAGATGAAATAAAAATGGATGAAACACACAGAGTTTGCATTGATCAAGAGTCAAATCCAACATTATTTCCTGAGATTCGTGGACAAAAATGGGTATGTTAGTTTTATAAGCCTAACTAGTTTAATTGTTCATTCGAAGTGAATTTTTCAAACCTGTTTTGGAAAACACTTTTCTTGAGCCGATAGTCAATCAGAAATAGTGTCTCTATCCCACAAAGTTAGGGGTAAGATCTGCATACACACCATCATCTCAAGACCGATACACATTATGTTGTTGTCGTTGTTGTTGTACTTGTTAGTATGAAGTAGAACTTTTCATCCATTTTCATGCAATGAACAAACATCCATCCAAAAAAACATATACACTATATTATCCAATGATTATTACTCCTCGTTTTACAATATCTGGGCAGCCGGTGCACTAAGCTCCCGCTAGGCGGGGGTCCGAGGAAGTGTCGGACCATAAGGGTCTATCGTACGCAACCTTACCTTGCATTTCTGCAAGAGACTGTTTCCGGCCTTAAAATATATGCATTATAATGTCTGCATAATTTATTCGCAAAGCAATCAACACCATTCAACTTGCTATTGATCCATCTCGTAACATGAAGAATAATGAATGTAATTGATATATTAGTATATATGTCACTTAGTGTTTTCCTAAATACAAGAATGATGTTAAAATGTGTACTTTGATTTCCGTAATGTGCAGTTTGATGAACTGATGTCATTTTGGAGAAGTCAAGTGGAAGAAAAGCAGTACAAATGTATGAGACCATTCTAGTTTCTATTTTCTTACTGTTTAAGTGTGCCTCTGTTAAGTGTCTAAAAACTTTAACCCGTAAAATTAGTTAAAGTTATGGGTTCATATCAATACTTTATTACTATTTTAATGATTTTTACACATAAATTTATGTTCCGCGTTAATATTACGAGTTTAACTGACCCGTTACTATAGGGCTACATCCACCCTTGATTACAAAGGGTTCCATACATTTATTTGTTGTCAATACTCAATATTATGCCATAACTATGCACAAAACAATATACTCACTTTCTCAATTCAGAATCGGCGGCATCAAAATTCAGGAACCGCCACTGATTATAGTAATAGTAGAATAGGCAAATTAATTCATTGAATATATCCCCATCCGAAGTAATGAATCACCTAGTGTTACCCGAGCTACAATAGTGTCTTTGCACGATGGATAATATTTTTTGGAAAATTTTCCAAATGAAACTTTATCTCACTATCTAACACTGAAAATTTAGAAATCATATTTTTAACGGAAAATATTTTTTGGTGTTTGATTGCAAGAAAACGACTAATTTTCTGTTTTTTCATACCAAATATACCCACAGAAACAACTAAATCAACCGAACTTTGTGAGCTGATGAAAAATGCTTGGCTGCAGATATCATAGTTGCCTCAAGTCCAGATATCGATTTTTTCTCAACTTTGCTTTCATTTTTAATGAAGAAGCACGAAAGAAATGGCCTAAGGGAAGAAGAGAAATCACTGTTTTTCTTCTTACTGTAACTCATTTTCTTTGCTTTCTAGAATTTAATATTTCAGAAGAAGATAAAATATTGAGATTGAAGAGAACACAATATTGATAACAAAGACAAAGGGGGAAATTTTCTTAAGGTATTTTATATTGATGAACTCCCTTTATATAGCCTGCTCCTTATTAGTTCACGGGACCAAAATTTATAGCATAGAGAAACAACGTTGCCTCTTCCCCTGGGCAAAGGAAATTAGAGAAGTACCAGAGATATTTTATTTATGTTGTGTGGCAGCCAAGAAAAGGAAAGGACTCAGAAAGTAATAACTAGAGACTATTTGAATTTTAGACTAATAAAGATTTGATTGACAGTTGACAGAAAGTCTATTAATACATTGTATCAATACAAATCTTTTGACTTTTCTTTACCTCCGCGTGTCTAATTAATAATAGGAGAATTTCAGTTTTAATATCCTAGTATATATTATAGAATCTCAAGTCAGTCTAAATAATATATATGTCAGTATCAATAACAAACCAACACATCAATAGTAAGAATTTTTTATATTATCTCTTAATGAGATGGATGAAAAGTAGCCTGGTAAAAGGTTCCATTCAGGCAACTTTAAGAAGGAAAGTCTTGGCGCAATGACTAAATTTGGAGAGGAAGTTTGCGCGTTAAGTCGTGAATGCAACTTCTTGTGGAAACAATTCAATATGGTCCGATTTTTTTTTAGATCTCGCGTAGTGGGAGCTTAGTATATCGACTGCTCTTTTTTTCTAAACAATCTTTGATGTTCATCGATCAATTCGGATTATTAGAGAACATGTTTTTATGCTGGGAATATTAGACTTCAGGTTTGGACACGAACATATAATTTTATTCAAGCGGGTTCAATTGGACGATGCAATATTTTTGTGTTAACAGTCGACATTAGAGATTTTCATGTATAACAAAATAAATTTTGTATGTTACTCTTTTTTACCATTATGCCCCTGAAAAATGTCATTTTCAGGTGCTTTGTTTTCTACATAAAAAATGGTTAGACAAGAAATATTCGTTTTTCTTAATGTTACAATAAATTTTTATAAAATAACTCTTACAATTTTAAACCAATTATAAGAAATTTTCCATTACAGTCTTCTATTTAAAAATTTATATTTTACTCTCAATTAATCTAGCCATTTAAAACCCCATTAACAAAATAAAAGTAAAATAAACAAATAATTTACTAATACAATAACTAAGTAAAAATATAAAACTAGCTCAC